>NW_026136717.1:11063981-11543981 GCF_905237075.1 Dicentrarchus labrax | reverse complement strand
TCAGTATTACCATCTGTATCCCTCGTGGCTACTCGTGGCTGTGGCACCTCTTCCTCAGTCTCCTTGGCAGCAGAGGTAGCTGTAGATGTGGGAGCTGCTACACTGCCTGCTGAAGGTGGGGCGGCCCCAGTCCCAGAGTCCTGTGAGACGAGCTGGGGTTTGCTTCTGAGGGTGTCTCTGTGCTTGGATGGATGAGCTGTGTACCCCCCACTCAGAGAGACCAACATGGGCGGAGCATCCTGCCCAGCAATCCATTCATCAGCCAGGAGAGCTGGCTCCAAGCCAGCTGTGTCCGGGTAAAGGTCTCCCTGGAACAGATCTGACTGGGTAGGCAAGATGGAGACAGAAAAGTGTTCGAATTATACAGTTATGGATAGACTTCCTGAACATGCAGAAGCTAGCCACCCCCTTGTTAAATAATTAGTAATATAAATTGGTTATTTTTAAATTGACTTACCTTTCGTGGTACAGTCATAGAAATGGGTTCCACTTTCCTTTCATGGAGTTTGTAGAACCTACAGAAGACCAGTCAATTAGTAATTCATTCAAAGATAAGGCTGGTGTATTCTACATTTTTCTTAATGTCAACGAACCCCAAAAAGAAACTTGTCTATAAATTCTTTATTACTTATTGATGCTTACTGCGGCACTCAGACTGAAGCCAAATCATTCCCATAGGAGATCAAACATATAGTTTCATTTAAAACAAAGGTTCAGTAACTTCCTAAAAAAGGCGGGCAGTGTGGTTTTTAGCAAATGTTACTCACACAGGAGTAAACAGTGTTTTTGTTGGGAATTATTTTCAGCTGCAGATTAATACTGTTTTGGTGCAATAATAAATATTAACGGCAACAGTGTCACCCAGTGCAATGGTGTGGCTTATTTAGTTATTATATAGTTTTCTATATTTTCTTTGAACAATGGAGCTCTTTGGTTAGCTATGAGGCTTTTGTGTCAATTTATTGTTGTATTTTGTCCATGGAGTTTGGTGACAAGAAGAAAAAAATGTCAAGATATATCAAGGAAAACATGACCAAACATATTTACCTGGCAATTTCACACTTGTTGACATCCACACCTCTTTTACTGAGAAAGCCTGCACCTCTCTGAGGCTCCTTGGTGCTGTATAAGCTGAGGAAGTGGACATACGGAGATTCGTCCGTCACCTCAAAATACCGGATGGTGCAGTCCCCCTGAAAGACAGATGATAATCTAACTGAACCAAATTTTATAGGGAATTACACTAATTTCACCAGTTGAGTAAATCTGTATTCACTCTACAATCCTGAGTTCATACCTTTCCACACAGGTAGACCATGTTTGTGTCAGGGTCATAAAAGGGTAAAAGAACACCGTTACTCGTATCCATCTCCTGTACTGCCATCGGCTCAGAGAGATCTTTCTGTAAAAAAAACAAAAAGAACAGCGAAAAACACTTATTACTCATGATTTCTTACATAGATTACATAGATGCAACCCGCCACACAAAACGCTGATAATGGACAATTCTGCAAAACCCCAGTGACATAGCTTAACGTATCTAAGTTAACATGAAGCTTCAGCAGTCTGAGTTAAATCAAGTGGATGTCTTCCAAAGTTACAGTCTTTTTAGTACAAAGACTGTCTTTGTGTTTCCCTGGATGGCGTTTCTGTGTTGAGCTGAAGTGGAGGGATAGGATCACAAAGAGGGAAGGAAAACTTTGGAAGATCTCCATTTTATTGACTGACTGCTGAAGCTTCAGAGAAACCTTGGAATATATATTGATTGGAACAAGGACTGTGTTCCTCAAGCGCGTTAAGAAGGGATCTTTAAATATTTTCAATGTTTATATGAGCACCAGTACACAAGAGGCAAGTGGGACTTACCGTATCCCACAATGCCAGCTGTCTCTCACTCATACGGCTGAAGCCTGTGGTCAGGATCTTCCCATCTGAGAGGAACACAGCTCTCATTGGCCTGGTGCCATCATGGACCTTCTCTTTCACCTAGGAGAACAATTAGAGACTGATGAAGGACTAATGTGGAAGCAACATAACATAGTTAAGAGGAAAGACCCAGCAAAGGAGCGATGTGTGATTACTGTACTGTCAGGATGTGTCAATGCATGATGTAGTGGCTGCTTTTGTATGCATCTGCACGCATGGCAAAAATGTGAAATAACCTTGAGGACGGTGCCCCTTCGTGGGTCAATGACACGCAGAGCCTTGTCCTTGCAGACAGTGCAGACAGCACTGCCGTCCTTGTTCCAGCTGACACTGTAGATCAGATCTGGGTGGGCATCAGTCAGCTGGTACACAAGCTCCCCTGTGCCCACGTTCCACACACAAATCACATTATCACAGCCTAGAGAGAGAAAGACACAACAGCCAATGTAATGTTAGTCCATAGGACAGGAAACAGGTCCAGCATAAAAATGTATGTATTATTTGTGTAGAACCATTTCACACAGAAGCAGCATAATGTGCTTTATATATATTTCTGTAGATATACAGAAATACAAACAATAATGATAAGGCACAAGTGAAATAAGCTCAGGAGGCAGACGATTCAATTCTTTAAGTGCCTAAATGCTAAATGCTAAATGCAGGAACATAAAAGGATGCTGAGTTTATAACCTGAGAGCATGTCTGATGTGGAATGTGGAGCAAGGCCATTAAGAGCTTTGTATACCAAGAGGAGTATATGAAATTGCAATGTCAGATGTACATTAGTGCAGTTCTAGAAACAACAAGAAGCCGACAGAGGTTTCTTAGAAGGTCTACCACTTCCTTGAATGGGTATGGCTATTTTAAAGGGATAAATACACCAAACAACAGTTGGACAAAGGTGAGGTCAATCTAATATGACCAACAACACTAACACAGCCCTGATGATGCAGACTGGCAGAGTGTGGAGTATTTAACTGAATAAATAACACCTACAGTAAGAAGTTTTCTTTCTTATTGTTACTGAGAAATTCTTGAGATATTTAAGGGCTTTAATATAGCTTTTAATATATTGGACTTCCTAACCCTGACACCAATTCTAATTCAATTATTTTCCATTATTTTTTAAAATAAACATCATTATAGTTCAACAATCTGTCTCTGCGGCTACTTGAGATGTAGGAAAGATGAGTTCATCTCATGTCGAACCACAGCCATTCAATAACGGAAGGGCATAAGAGAAGTAATGCATTTCAATGAGCTTGTAGCAACAGACAGCAGCTCACAATGTACTTGTGTGTTTGGGACACACATGCTAACATAAGTGTAATTATGTTTCAGGTTAATCACATTCTCCCTTTAACTTGCATGCTATGGATTTCTGAGGGGGAAATCCAATTCCTTGCTTGTATAATGCAGTAGTATTTGAACTGGCTGTCACTGAACACCAGCACAGTAAGATAAGAGCTGTTCTTCAACTCTCACTATTTACAGACAGATGGGTACATGTCACTTTTCTCTGGATAATGTGAAATGTTTAGCACATGGCCAATGTAACCATGTTTGCCATAGATACTGCCAGTATTGGAAAAATGGAAATTTGTCATGTGGCAATACTGACTTATATTTGATATATAAAACTTCTTTGATGGTCTGCCAGCACACACCCGTCTTTCTGATTTCATGGAAATGTATGTAAAACAACATATAAACCACATTGGTCTTGTTTGCACGGTGAACAGTTCAGGTGCACAGGTAAAAGAGCAGCGCGGAGCACGAGAATATGATAGGTGACATTACCTGCAGTCAAGAGGATATTGAAAGCAGTTGGGTGCCAAGCCAGGATTCCCACTCTTTTACTGTGTCCCTCGAGGGTCACAATGGCCTCGGTCATTGGGCTTGTCAGGCCTCCATCTGGGATCTGCCACACCTTCGGTAAACAAGACACAGCAGACATTTGTTTGTGAATGCTTTTACAGTAATGTATGGTGGATCCACCCAGGTGCATTAGAGCGACTGGTGCTTATCTGACACATATAAACATTTTCATGCCATAAATTGTGTCGAAAGCCTTCATTTAGTCAGTGTTTTAAACCATCACACTCAATTAGATAGAGGATTTTAACAGCAGTTTTTTCCTTGCTCTGTCTTACAGTGGCAGTAGAATGTCTTTTCATCGTCAAGAGCGCATTAAAAGAATACTTCAACATTTTGGGAAGGACTGTTATTGACGTGTTTTGCTGAGATGATAACATTGACACCACTCTCACGTTCAAAATAAAGCTAGAGCCAGGAGATGGTTAGCTTAGCTTAGCATAAAGACTGGGAGCCAGACTAGCTTGGGGCATAACCCCTTCCAAAACCACAAATTGTCATTTTCTCATTTCAGTTTTTCTACAAAATAGACAAAGATATAGTGTGTAAGTTAGTGAGCTTTAGAGGTGCTGGTAGGTGGAGTTAGTTACCTTTTGAGAGAGCTAGGCTAGCGGTTTCACCCTGCTTCCAGTGTTTGTTCTAAGCTAAGCTAACCATCTCGTAGCTGTAGTTTCATATTTCCTGCACAGACATAAGAGCGGTATCGATCTCTTAAACTCTTCTCAACAAAGGGAATAAATGTGTTCACAAAATAAATTAGATTAGATTCTCCTTTCCTCTGCCATTGAATGTTTTATACGCCGTTGTAAGTGTTGACGTTGGAGAACGCCGCTCTATGCACCTGCACACTCTGACCGCCAGCAGGCAGAAGGGGTCCTAGTGGGCCCTCCGCCGTCACACGTGTGCTGGAACACGCTGTTTGCTTGTGATATAAAACTAGATTAAAAACACGTGTAAACATCAAACGGCAGGGAAAAGACCTCATTAGCTTTCCATACTGAATGAAACATGGCTCTGAAGCAGTATTTTCATCATGGGACACTATCTAACTCTCAAATAGCAACAAAAATAGATTACTTGCTTTTCCCCTTTAACTGAAGAAGAAAGAAGTTCACTTGTTAGAAACCTAGTTTACACAACTGAGGTCAGGGTGACTTATGCCCACACAGATGACTGATTAAGAGCCACAAACCGCCAGGAAGGCCTGAAACTGTTACCCTATCATCTACCTGCTGTACAGAGTCTACACTCATCTGGATAAACCGGCGAGCACTGTGAGAGTCATGTTCTTTGATTTCTCCAGTGCTTTCAACACCATCCGTCCGGCTGTACTGGGTGAGAAGATGGCTGCGATGCAGGTGGAGGCCCCCATCGTGTCCTGGATTGTTGATTACCTGACGGGCAGACCACAGCACGTACGCCTACAAAACTGTGTGTCTGACAAGGTGGTCAGAAACACTGGGGCCCCACAGGGGACTGTCCTCTCTCCCTTCCTCTTCACCCTCTTCACCTCAGACTTCAACTATTGCACCGAGTCCTGCCACCTTCAGAAGTTTTCTGATGACTCAGCAACAGTTGGCTGCACAGATAAGGGTGATGACAGTGAATAAAGGACTGTGGTGGGCAACTTTGTCACTTGGACTGAGCTGAACCATCTACAGCTCAATGTGACAAAGACGAAGGAGCTCATTATGGATCTGAGGAGGGCAAAAACACCAGTGACCCCTGTTTCCATCCAGGGGGTCCCTGTGGACACTGTGGGGGAGTATAAGTACCTGGGGGTGTACTTTAATAATAAGCTGGACTGGACTAGAAACACTGAGGCGGTCTACAAAAAGGGCCAAAGCCGACTCTTTTTCCTGAGGAGGCTGCGTCCTTTAACATTTGCCGGACGATGCTTAGGATGTTTTATGAGTCTGTTGTGGCCAGTACGATCTTCTTCGCTGTCACATGCTGGGGCAGTGGGCTGAGGGTCGCAGACAACAACAGACTAAGCAAACTGATCAGGAGGGCCGGTGATGTCGTAGGGGAGGAGCTGGACACCCTGACGACCGTGGCAGTGAGGAGGACGCTGTCCAGGCTACAGTCCATCTTGAACAATGTCTCACACCCTCTCTACGACACACTGGCCCAGCAGAGGAGCACCTTCAGCAGAAGACTCCTCTCACATAGATGCACCACAGAGCGCCACAGGAAATCATTCCTTCCTATGGTCATCAATCTCTACAACACCCCCTCAGAGAGTCAGACACACCCGCCCTCTGTAATTCTGACTCAAAACATAGACAATCATTCTTTTGCACTTTTTGCACATTAATACTGTACATTTGATCTTGTATATATATATATTTATATTTTTTGTGCTGAATGTTGTATATATATATGTTGTTTGTATAATATGTCGTTTGTATATCTGGAGTGTTGTAACGAAAATAATTTTTTATTTTTTAATTAAAGTATTTCTGATTCTGATTCTGATACCTTTACTGTGAAGTCCTCTGAGGCACTTGCAATGATGTTGTCGTCATGAGGAGACCACTGGATGTCCAGCACCGGTGCTGCATGGCCGCACACCGTGGGACAGGACTGATCGATCCTGCCACTCTGTGGGAGAAACGGAGCACAGGGGTAGAACCTTTGTCCACTATTTGTCTTGGCACTGTAAAAGTGCTGCATACGCATTAGCCAGACGTTGAGCGAGGCGTCAAAGAGTTGCTGACGTGTTTCTTTTAAGAACTAAGATCAGAAACAAGATAGAGGCTTTTAAAAAGTATTGATCCGCTGGTTATTTGATGCTGAATGTAATGCAGAGAGGTTTGAACCTTGCTGACTGGAACAACGAGGAAGGACCCTCCTCCGCCGGCTTCGATGATGATGGCAATGAATTTGGGGTTGACCGCGCAGAGGGGACCGTCCCACGTCACGCGGGACACCCTGACGTCGTCGATGCAGTGCTCGGCTTTCCACGCCTGAGCGAAGACGTGGCGGAACTTGCTCTGCCTGACGACACCTCGCCGGAAAGACATAACTGTGGAGGGAAAACCTGACAAGTGAATTAGATGGAAAAAGTGGTACCTTAAACTTTCTATCAGGACAACTTTAAATGGGTAAATGTGATCAAATGAGAGCGACTGAAGCTGAAATGATCAGCTAATCAACAGGAAATTTATTGTTTGAAAGACTTTCTCTGGTTCCAGTTTCTCAAATGTGGAAAAATGTTAGTTTTTCTCAGTTTAATAGTATTGTACAATAAATATTTTGGACTTCATCTATGGATCAAAGCTTCTTTAAACTGCAATTTTATGATGTCACCTTGGGCACCTGAATATTGTGACATTTTTTGGATAATGAGAAGAATAATTAATTACAGCCTGAGACAGAACTACTTGTGCCAAAGTCCAACACATGAGCTGCAGCTGACTTTAAGGCCATAATGTTAATAATTACAAGCACTATTGTAGGTTTATTTCCATGTGCCACATTAATGACAAAGAAAATTAGTTCAGAGGGGAGAAAGCCTTCGGAAGACGGTCTTGTAATACTTTAATGTTTGATAAATAGCTGTGTTTTATGTTTAATCTCATGTGGGAATGGCTAAATGTCAGCTAACTACATGCCAAACGATGGCTTCAATCATTTCCATCCCAAAAGAGTCTCAACAAATGGACTTTGTTACAGCTTTCTCCAACCGCGTCGGGCTAACTACAACCACTGCACACCCAACAATCCTACAGTTTATTCAGTGAATCCCCAACATCCTTTGGCTTGTCAGCGAGAGAGAAAAAAAGGGGGGTTGACAAAACAGCAGGCAAATTCTTTCATGGTGGGAGTCTGTCCTGAAAAGTACAGTCAGGCTTCAGTGGACAAAAGGGCATGATCCGCCTGAAACCAAAACATGCTGTGGCTGAGAGGGGAAGGGGGTTGGGCAGTACAGAGCTGCTGAGACAGGGGAGCCAGTAACTCTATATGCCATCTACCTAATGCTTCACAGTTGTCAAAGCAAATTGGATTTTGGCAGGTACGCAGGCTGTAGTTCACATCCTTTCCAGTAGCTTGTGTTAAAAAAAAAAAAAACTGCCCCACAATCCATGCTCTTTTAAGACTGCAACACCTCCATCGGTATTTACACCCATGTTACCAAATAGCGCTATCCTGTCGTGTAATGGTGCTTTTAGTTCCCTGCAACATTGTTACAAAATGCCCACAGTGGGTTTCTTTTCAAACACCATTTATAAAAAGGGATTCTATTGTTGTCTGCACACAGTACGAGGAAATGTGCCTTGTTTTTTTTTTTTTTTTACAAAGAGTAACTACAGGCAACAAAGGACGTGTATTAATGCGTAGTTCATCCCACAATGAGACATTTCAAGGGAATGGCAAGGTTATTATTTTCGAGCACAATAGCATACCTGGCTGTTGAGCGACCTCTCTTAATTGGAGCAAAAAAAAAAAAGAAATATCACCAAAAACTCGGGCGTGACAGGAGGAGGCCAATAAAATAATCCGCCGCCAGCAAACAGTAACTTAATCCTCTCCTGTGTCCGGGCAGGCGTTCACGTCGATTGCGCAGACCTATAACAAAATACGTCCATTAGAAATAAACACCCGTTGGGATTACTACCAAATCTTCCGCTATTCTCGTGCTGGTTTGTCCGTAGTTACGCATGTCTGGTGTAGTTCAAAAAAAAAAAAAAAAAAAAAAAGATGCCTAACCTGGTGGAGCATGTCCCGTTGCTGATGTACGGCTACATTAAACGGAGCCCGGCTGATGGATGGAGGGGATGGTGTGGGAAGAGAGGCAGACGGTTTTCGCTCCGTCTCTCTTTACAAACGACTGATTTGGAGGATGGATTGAGAATCCCAGACACTTCCGCTCATGGCAGGATGTATATCAAAGACACGCAGGAGTCAAGAGGGTTATCCTCCGTCTGCAGCCAGATTCCTGTCTGCCACACCGGATGTGTGCACGCCTTCGGAAAAATGCCTCAAAGCAGAGGATTAAGTATTAATTAGTTTAACGTACAAACTAACTCATTTGAAAAAAATGCCAGTCATAAATGTGTCCGTGTCTGGTTTCATCATACTGCGCATGCGTGATACAGGTTACAGGCCTTTTTTTTGTTGTTGTTGTATTCTGGTTTTTAAAGATGTATCGACCTCTGAAAGTTTTCAAAGAGGCTGAACCTTTAATTATTAATTAAGTATTTATACCATATATATGGACCAGAAAAACAAGCTTGACTTGAAATGAGGGTGTCAGATAGCTGAAAGCACTCACGCTAAAGACGGAAATTGGTACAAATAATAGCAGGATATAAATGAACAATACTTTTTCTGTTAAACCCAAATGTTTTTATTCCAGATTGTTTGCCCTACTGAACCCTGAAGCCATATAGTTTGTGGGCTTTAACGTGTGTAGTCTTCAATTACATCGACATTAAGCGCGTTTTAGTTTACCCTTTTGTCATCTACATGCATTTTTCTATTATCAGTTCATCTTCATCCCATCGTCAAACGTTAACTGTGTTGAATATATGGATGTATATGGCCCTTTAGCGCCATCCAGTGTTTTAATATGGCACACAGCAGGCTGACTTTTTCCCCAAATAAAGTTTTTTTGTATTGTGACGTCAGTGAGGTGAACGTAAACTCGCAGGAGGAAACAAATCAATCACACCCCGAAATCAATTACATTAAAGGAAAACAATAATGTATCCATTAGAAACTTTAAATGCTTTGCTGTGGCAGTAGTGCAACAGGTGGCTCCGTGGCGCAATGGATAGCGCATTGGACTTCTAGGCTAAAGCGAAGTGATTCAAAGGTTGTGGGTTCGAGTCCCACCGGAGTCGCATTTTTTTGAGATCCCTTTTTGAAATGATTGCCTTTGACCAGCTTGTCATCTGGTGAAGTCACATTGCTCTCCTCGTTTTTCGTACAGACTCGCGATAAATAAAAAAAAAAGAAAAGAAATGCTGTTTGTGTAAACTTTTATATTTTTCATTTACATTGTCGGGCTGGTTAGTTTGCCTTCAAACAACGTGAACAAACCCCAGCAACCGACAACGTTAGCAACTAACTGTAGTGAATGCGTACCAAAACTTGTACTATAATTTTAACATAATTTTATGTCAACAGTCTATTTAGCATTGTGTTGCTAACTTTAGCTAAGGCTAGTTAGTTAGTAGTGAAGAATTAACAACGTGTTAAGTTAGAAAGATTCAATGAAGTGGGCTTCCGTTTGTATCCTTCAGAATAAAAGAATGTCAAAAAAATAACATCAGCTGATTAACTGATCCGTCTGTCAGCCGTCTGTGGGCCAGTATTGGTTGTAAAAGCTGCACCTCTTCTGTGGCAAATGTTAATTTCATAATTATCCTTACTCACTGAAGTCGAGCAACACAAGTTAACTGACAATGTGCAAAAACACTACTGGCCCTTTTTATAGTTACACAGAACAGTCTTACATGTCACTGTGTTTATACTTTGCTGGACGGACATAAACTCTCCAGGCACCACCACACCACTGCTTTCCAACTGTATGTGGCAAATACTGGCAAAATGTGCTTTTACTTTGAAGGCAAACCGCCGGCCAAGCGTTATCTTGACGCTGTCAACAGGGACAAACAATACAGCTAGCTGTGTGTTTCTAGACGAGACCAAAAAGTTGTTGCACCGGGTGTAACCAACGAGCTAACATTAGGCTAGTTAGATGTAGCTAGCTGGCTAGCTCTATTTTCCTGTCGGTGTCCGCGGCCGTAGAATGAACATTACACACACGATTGTTGAGGAATACTAATGAAAGTCGTCGGTGTCACTTTAGTTTACAATCCCAGTGCTGTTGCCGTCGACGTCTTCGATTTAGTGGTTTTTTCCCCCCATTAGCTGTCCGGTGTCGGTCAGTTCGCTAGTTAGCCTCTTGAGCTAGCTCGGTACAGTAGCGTATGGGTGTCAAAGTGAGCCGTGACTTCACCGGGTGTCTGGTTGCCTGAGCTCACATTTCGGACACGTCAAGGTAAACATTTATCGTTAGCCATCGGCGAGTTTGAACTCTGGCTCGCAGGTTCGAGATTGTTTGGCGGCGTCTCTCTCTCTCTCTCTCTCTCTCTCTCTCTCTCTCTCTCTCTCTCTCTCTCTCGCACACACCGTATTGTAAATGTGCACAATGTCAGCTGGTTAAACTTGGAGCAAACATGACAATCGGTGTTTCTTTACTTCAGCTCCCGCTGTAGCAGTGAGCTGTTATTTACCCAGACTCCCAGTAGACCAAGCGGAGCTAACGTTGGGTAGCTTCTGGTGTCAGTCTCGTCCATATGTTAGGAGCTTCATCGGTTTTGTGTCGTTATTATTTTCTGTCACATTTTCCCTGACAGATCATTTAAATCACACTTTGTTTGTTTTTTTCCCAATTGTTGGTGTCTGTGTCAATTGATAATTACGTTTATAGGTAATTAAACTACACTAAGGTGTTTTAATTACAAGCCATCTCTCTTTTAATGAACATCTAATTTCAGCTAAAACACTAGTTTTTTTCTTCTTCCCTAAAGTGTGTCAGCAATGAATCTGTATTGATTTTATAGTTAATCTTTGACCCGTCACACCACACTGAAAGATCAATATCTGCCACTAGTAACCTATCAGAGTAAGGTATTAAAATGGTGACATGGTGCACAATAAAGGTAGAGCTGCAACTGACATATATTTTCATTATTAGTTAATCTGCTGAGGTTTTTTTTTTATTAAACGTTTGCACAATGAAAAGTAAAAAAAAAAAGGGAAAACCTGCCTATTCCATTTTACAGTACAAGTCAACGGTAAAATGTTTTGCCTTGTCTGATAAATAGTCTAAAATCCAAAGGTATTCAGTTTATTATCGAAGCAGTGAATTTGTGGCACTTTTGCCCAAAGAATGAGTTAAACAATGAATCAGTTATCAAAATGTTTGCTGATAAATTGTGTGTCGATCTACAAATTGATTAATAGCTCTCAAATTTTCATTTTCTGTTCAAGGTTCCTCAAATCTGTCTTCTGGTTTTGGGGGCTGTGATGTCGGAGCCCAAAACCCCTACTCCCGTTCCTGCTGGTGACACATACAAAGGATGGGTGTTCAAGTGGACAAATTACATCAAGGGCTATCAGCGGAGGTGGTTTGTCCTGAGCAATGGGCTGTTGTCATACTACAGGTACGCTTTCTTGTAAAACAGATACAATTAGATCAAATAAGTTATGTGTCTCTAATTCACACAGCAAAACGCCCGAGTAGGTAGATGAGTAGAAAAATGTTTATTGTGCGTCATCTGGGTCTTGAACTCACAACTTTTGCCATCTATGACACATTGACATGGGATCAGAACCCAGGCGGAGATGGGCCATACGTGTCGAGGCACGATAAACCTGGCCACAGCAACTATCACCGTCGACGACGCCTGCAACTTTGTCATCTCCAATGGCGGGGCACAGACGTACCACCTGAAGGCAAGCTGTGAGGTGGAACGCCAGCGCTGGATCACTGCCCTGGAACTGGCCAAAGCCAAGGCGGCCCGCATGCAGGCGGAGTCAGGTAAAACACACAAACACACGGCAGAGGGAACAAGTATTCAGTGAATTTTAAATTCTTTCTAAATTAAGCTGTACAGGTTGGGGCCCTTCCAATCTATACTACAGTCTATTAACTGGTCAAAGTTGCTCATATTAATTGGCTGTAGGGTTTAAATGGTTCTAACCCTTTTTTAAGCTGATGTTTATTGCCTCCCTGTTGCTTTGATTATTAACAGATGACTCGGGGGATGACTTTTCTTCATCATCCCCTCCGGTGGCGCCCGGACAAGGTGGCGGGTCACAGAATTCAGAAGTTCAGTCTGCTCTCAGAACACTAGGCAGCAAAGTGGAGGATCTCAGCACGTGCAACGACCTAATCTCAAAGCATGGCTCTGCCCTCCAGAGGTCAGGCTTTACCAATCTATTTGCTTCATCCTGTAGTCCTCAGACCAACGTTGAATGAGTTTCATGTCTCTCTCTTTTTCTTTTTTATTTAAATAACAAAAAAGATAATAACAGATTCAGTATACAGGGATAGTATACAAGTAAAACAATAAGAAAAGAGCCAGGGGTATATCACAGTAGACAAAAATATTATAAAACACATAGGCAGTAGGTGTCTTGGGAGTTGTTTGTTAAATACACTATTTACATTGTTCAACATCCTTCAGGAAAACAACAAAATAAGGTTTTTTATGACTAAATTTACATTTTTGGCAATATAATTATATACTTCTGTATATTTCTGTATGTAGTGATTGGCAGGGGACTGAATAATCTTAAACACCTCCATAACTTGATTCACAAGTAGGGTCTCGTGAGGAATCAACCTGACCTTATTTCAATATATATAATTTACAAGCTGATTCTAATAGGCAGTGACATATGGAATAGAGACAACATCTTCTTAAAATAGGGCATTTATGGCTTTATTAATATTCAGGGGACGTAGTGAATTTTTCTCATGGGTTGGGAAGTGATGCATACTTGTGTGTAGACCTAACTACATTCCTATAAGACATTGGAATAGGGGTTACTAAGAAGTTGTATGGAGATAAGAACTCTGTCGTGGGAAAGTAGTCCCAACCTAGTGAATGATAGACCAGCAGAATCTGATATGTTCTTCAACAAAACGTCTTTATTATTCGAAAGAAGACAACTGTGTGGTTTGAGGTTGTGTTTATATATCAAACACCAGGCTAGAAGGACCTGTTTTATGGATACAGATCATGTTACAGGGAGTCTGTCTACATTATAATTACAACTTGAAATAGAGTACAGGTCACCCAAATGAGAGAAAATGTAATAAACAAAATTCAAATTTGGAATGGGATTATTTAGCCCAGTTAATTTTATTATTCATATGAATTATTCTCATGTCTCTTCTGCTAAGTTGGTGCGGTGTTCCACTTGCAAGTTAAGCGGGTGGCTTGTAGATAAATAAATACTGCAGTTGACTGACAAAACAGTATGTGTTATGACATTATACTCTCACTCCACCATCTCTCCACATTGGCGTGTTTGTGGTTGTATGTGTGTAAAAAAAGAAAAGAATAATTTCTCCAGTGGAGATTAATAAACTCTTCTTTTAATTATAATAATGAATAATAATCTACACTGTCAATTGTTGATATATTGTCCCAACTGTTTCAATTTCAATGTCTCAATTACAGGTCTTTATCAGAGCTGGACAGTTTGCGTCTGACAGGAGAGGCTGGGGATAAGATTCGTCAGGTGACTGAGAGGGCCACGCTGTTCCGTATCACCTCTAATGCCATGATTAACGTAAGTTTCACCCCCCTCTCCCAGCATATCCACTTCCGTCTTGCTGCTGATATATAATGTATAAACGAGAATGGGCCTTGTGAATCAATACTATAATCTATATTCTATTAGCTGGTCAAAGTTGCTCATATTTATTGGATCTTGGGTTTTCAAAATTTGCCCCTGTTTTGATTTTTGGCTCCTCAGGCGTGCCGAGACTTCCTCGCACTGGCTCAGGCTCACAGCAAGCGTTGGCAGAAGGCCCTACAAGCAGAACGGGACCAGCGGGTAAGGCTGGAGGAGACTTTAGAGCAGCTGGCCAAGCAGCACAACCACCTGGAGCGAGCGTTCAGAGGGGCTGCACAGGCTAATGCTACTGCAGACAATAAAAGTAAGACGTGACCCTGACTGTAGACCCCTTCCCGAGTTACAGTTACAGGATATTGTCAGTTGTTTGGTCACTCATTCCTCTTTCCACTTCCTCCTTCCCTTCTCCTCTTGCCCTCTGGAAAACCTGCCTGTTTTACTCCATTTTCTTAATTCACTGATTTTTATTCTTATTCATTTGTTGGTCGCTTAAAGTGTTGTGATCTTGAACATTAGGGGATGATTTTCCACTCTTTGTTACGTCTCTGTAGATGTGAGAATCTTCTCAATGCCTAAAAATACATGTTACAGTTTGTACATCAATCATCAGCAGATTTTGTATTTTAAAAAGATATCAAGAAATGTGTTATTTCATGCAATATTGTCATGAAAAGGTTTATTCTAAAAGTTATAACTGGTAAATCTGTTTTCAGTTTCTCTATTAGAACATAACAGATTTTTTTTTTTTTTTGTGAAGGTGCCGCCGGGCCCGGAAAAGGTGAGGCCAGCGATGAGGACGATGACAATGAGTTCTTTGATGCCATGGAAGAGGCGCCTGAGTTTATCACTGTACCTGCAGACCCGCAGTTCCACAAGTCAGTGTCCTCTCACACACCCACATGCACATGTCATCTTCATTCAGGGAAAACTTTATAAATTCCCCCTACGGTTTAAATCTGTGTGGAGATTTATTTATTCAACCAAGTTCCTTGTATGACATCCAGGTCACAAGATATCAAAGTCATACTAGATTTCTTCATTTTAATTTTTATTTGTGTAATCATGGTCTGTGTGACTCAGCGACTCGATTGATTTCAGTTTATCCCATTTCCTTGTATGTTAAACTGGCTGTTTATGTAATCAGAAACCTTCTCGGCACTGACAGAATTTCTTTTCTTTTTTCTAATCTCTTACAGAAGGTCAAGCAGTAATATCAGCGGTTTTAACAGTGAAATGTGTCTGGATGATCAATCGGTAGGTCTCATTCTGGCCTCTGGGATGACTGTTAAAAACACCAGTTAAATGTTTTTCAACTAAAACTCCAGTAAAATGTTGTTTACCATCTTTTATTGGAAGTAAATCCACAGTTTCATTGTAAAGCTGCAGCGGGGCGGTAGATTTCTTATAAGTAAAAGTGTGATTGTGCTGCCATTGTGATAAATCAGGAACACTTGACTTCACTCAATGAATCTTGTTTTTTTTAAGCTTTATTATTTCCAAAGGCATTTCTGCTGTTTTACTGATAATATGTTCTGCCTTTTAGCTTAATGAGGAGCCTCTAGCGATGAACCAGGAATCTCCCTCTCAGGAGTTGGTGCCCTTGAAGAAGAGGCGGACACGCATATCAGACAAACCCAACTATTCTCTCAACCTGTGGAGTATCATGAAGAACTGTATTGGCAAAGAGCTGTCCAAAATCCCGATGCCTGTGAGTATTGGCAAAGAGGGGCAGTTTCACCTCCTCTTACACAACCCTTCTGCTTTTTTCAGTCACATCTTTGTGTGGTGACTAAGTATTCACTGTTACATCTAATCCCATTAAGGTCATGACAGGGCATTAAAGACTTTGTACTTCTCACACGCTCCTTTTGACGTGCATTCAATCGAAAGAGCCTCTTTGTGTCTCCGATACAGGGCCGACAACATTCTGTTGGAGTCATCTGCGTTTTTAAATAGCTCCTTGGAGAGTCAGTTATCAAGATACATTTGTTTATTTGATAACCATCCAAGAAATACTGTAGATATACATCTGTGATCTTTATTTAGTTTTCTGTTTTGTTTATCGTCCAGGTGACTCTACAGTGCGTATGAAAACAACAAGATATAAAATGGAAACAGAAATTGAACGCTGGATAAAACTGCAGAACTCCAGTACTTCACTATAATGCTGCTTTATCACACATATGTCCTATATCAAGCAATTGCCCCTTCCGGGATTTGGATATTGCACTTGGCAGTATTCTGATTTCGGTAATATTTTGATTTATTGTGCAGCCCTATTTAATACCTTTTTTAAACTTTTAACCTTTTAAAAAATCAGATCAGATTCAGAGTTTCTCATGCTGTCCGGTAAGCTGTTCCAAATTCTGTCCCCCCACACATAAAAGTGTGAACCAAAAAAGAGCATTTTGACTGAATTTTCACTTTGCTTGTATTATACTTATGCTGGTCTCTAGTATGCTCGATTGCCTGTAAACAACGTTTGACCATTTCAATCATCTAATGGTCCAGTGTGTCACATTTAGGACAATCTATTGGAATATAATATGCTGAATCTAGGAATTGTTGTGTTTATGTTACGTTAGGATGAGCCTTCCATATTGAACCGCCATGTTTCTACAATAGCCCAGAATGGACAAACACTGGCTCTAGATAGGGGCATTTGCATTTTTCACGCATTTCGCAGCCACTGTAGTTTCTCCTTTGTGTTTGGAACGGGAGGGTTAAGCGAGGGAGGTGAAATTTTATACAACTTGTACAAAATAAGATGATGATGTTGCTTATGTGGTAATATGATAGAAATAGCAATTGCACTTGTAGTCAGTTCTTGACATTTTCCAACACTTTAATACCTGCTAGGAGTCGACCTACTTTTATCTCACTAAATCTCATAGGCACTGAAAATAAGATAAGAGAGAAGAGTTAAAACTCAATTCACATCCATATTATTCTGCGCTCTGTAGGTGAACTTCAACGAGCCCATTTCCATGCTGCAACGGTTGTCGGAGGACCTCGAGTACCACGAGCTGCTGGATAAGGCCTCCAAGTGCCAGAGTTCGCTGGAGCAAATGTGCTACGTGGCTGCCTTCTCCGTGTCCTCCTACTCGACCACCGTCCACCGCACAGGCAAGCCCTTCAACCCTCTGCTAGGAGAGACGTATGAGCTGGACCGCCGGAGAGAGAGCGGCTACCGCTCCCTGTGTGAGCAGGTATGGGAACAAAAGAAATGTAGAAAGACAGAATGCTTCCAACAAAGGAAGTGAAACTCAAGAAAGAATGGATGTCAGGAAGGGTGACTTGAAAAATCATACTGACTCAGCATGTTGAGAGGGGTTTGCTTCCTTTTTTTTTAATGTATTTGGGGATGCACAGGGGATGTTAGAGGGAACTGGAATTCATGAGTGTAAACTAATGAAATCAGGACTCGAAGGGAAGCCTTGTCATAATTGAGGGTTGGAGGATGGTTAAACATACGTGATTATACCATTATTATTATATCAAGGTGAAAAAGTAACTTCCGTTTTCTTGTTTTATGGCTAAGTAGATGCACAATGTGGAAAAAAAAATGTATACAGAGGCTGGGAAGGATTTGTGGAGGCAATTGCACTGAATAGAAGTTTAATGTTGGAAAATAAGAACGGTAGAAAGATTTCTATTCCCGAAGAACAAGGAAATATATTCAGTCTAATATATAAGCCCATAAATTGTGTGTTCAGGCAGCAAATATATATAGACTGGATTAATTATGTTACAAAGGCTTTAAATGAGATTGGGCAAGTGGGTGCAACTATTAAATCCTATTGTAGATGAGTAATATAATTGGATTTGAGATTTATCGTGGGGATTTTCAAGCACCTCGGTGTAACAACAGAGTATTTTATTCATACGTGACAGGTCTGTAAATGTGTCTGTGTCTAAACAGTAAATGTGAGTCATTAATGACAAAGGAGGATCCAAACCTACAAAGCTAATTGCACTCAATGACCATGTTTTCACACCCCAAGCTTTGTTCTTTTTAAAAAAAATCAAAATGGACACTTCATGTAGTCGTGACCTCTGTCACAGGTGAGTCACCACCCCCCTGCAGCAGCGCATCATGTGATCTCTGATCGTGGCTGGACCCTGAGGCAAGAGATCACTGTCGCCAGCAAGTTCAGGGGCAAATACCTCTCCATCATGCCTTTGGGTAAGACTCTTGTTCCTAACATGTTAAACGTTCTTTTCGGTCTGATTGTGACGTCGGATTAGGGTGTGATGCAAACCAATCATTATAGTGTTCTTATAAGAGATCAGTGATTAAAGCTCGAGGAATGTGTGAGTCACACCTTGGCTTAATCGAAATGTTAAGTATTGAATAACAAAATGGTTTGTTTTGTCAGATGTGGTTTGTTGTTTATCCTGTCTTTATTGCTTTTTTTCTTTACAGGCACGATTCATGCAATCTTTGAGAAGAGCAACAATCACTACACATGGAAGAAAGTTACCACCACAGTGCACAACATTATTGTAGGAAAACTATGGATTGATCAGGTGAGTCGAAGCAAGATGACACATTTGAACAAAGCTTTGAATAAACAGACGCACCCTCCTTTAGCTAGTATACAAGTATTTTTTTAGGTATTTTTGTAGCCGGAAACGAAAGCAAAAAGGGGAATTTTACAAAGGTTCCCTGGCAAAGTCAAACTTGTATCACCTATTTCAATTACATGGTTAGTGTCTTGTCTTTAGCCACAGATTGTTCCTCAGTTGTTAGTGGAGTTTAAGAAGAGGTGGTGTGGTATGGATGAAAAGTCGTATCACGGTATATGAACATTTATATTGCAATTTATTATCGTTATCTTTCTGCAAATTCACCTGAAAGACCATGACCAGATAAAATGACCAGATAAAATATCAGTTCACGCCTCAAACCAGTTCATGGCAATCCTGTATTGCCATGAACTGATTTGCATTTCCTTCACCCGGCTTATGCAACCAGAAGTATTGAAGACGGTATACGGAAATCAAGGAAATGTTTTATACAACACAAGGTTGTAAAACAAAAAGAAAGTTTTCAGTTCCTTCCTGCTACACACAAAGAAAAACAATTACACTTGTAGAATAACAGACACCCCCACCACCAGAAAATTTAATTCAGCAGTGCATCTTTTAAATTTGTGTCTGGGGGAATATAAACAGAAGAACATAGTGATTAACCATAAAATGGTTTCAAGTTTGAAGGAGCCATAGTCAAAATCTCCTGGTCCTGTCAATTTTGAATAAGTTTGACATAGCCCTTAAAAATCAAACCCAATCAGATGTCATTCACTGACGTTTTCAACAATAAAACAAACAAAAAAAACCAGATTAAAACAAAAATGTAACACGTTAGAAGGGGCTACTATCTGCTATACGCAGACGTTGCCACTGTTACCAATTAAGAATAAGTGATAAGTATGAGAACGTTTTTTGTTGTATAATTTGCCTTACAATTGTGACTCATACATTTTCATGTAACCATCCACTTAAGCACTACACAACAGTACACTACCTTGCATTTAACTACACATATTGTTTGTATAGGTGACAAGTACAGATGAAATCCTTTGAAATGGTTCCTGACTTGCATGTTGTTTTGTTTGGTAGAATATGAAAATGTCTTCACTGTGTCAGATTTCCTCAAAACCTTCTCTTTCTTTCTCTCTGTGCCAGTCGGGAGAGATAGACGTAGTGAACCACACCACCGGAGACCGCTGCCACTTGAAGTTTGCTCCTTACAGCTACTTCTCCAGAGACGTGGCCAGGAAGGTGAGAAAAATAACCCTTTTAATTTACCACATGAAACTTTTTTTTGTATTTATGTTTTCATGTTCTCTGCAAAAGGAAAATCCTGTGGCATCATTTCCACCGATCTACAGTTTTACAGTTACACTTCTTTGCCCTCCATCCTGTGACAAGCCTCTTCTGTTTCATGGCTCATGATGCTCCCCCCCCCCCCTTTGTTCAGGTGACCGGTGTGGTGATGGACAAGGATGGCAAGGCCCACTACGTGCTGTCGGGCACGTGGGATGAGAAAATGGAGTTTTCCCGGGTAATGCAGAGCAGCCGAGGAGGGGAGAATGGCACAGAGGGCAAACAGAAGACGGTCTATCAAACCCTCAAAGCCAGAGAGTTGTGGAGAAAGAACCCTCTACCGTAAGTATTATTATATCATATTATTTAATAACACGTTACAAAAGGCAACAACTTCACATCAAGTAGATCACAGAAAAGGAGTTTTCGAGAGTAATTAGCAGATGAAATGAGTAAAACCAGGAAATCGGTGTTGTTTAAAAGAGGCTGCTGATTCTGCTTATTCCATAGCTTCGGGGCTCTGACTGCAAATGCTCTTTCACTTTTGTTTTCAGCAGCACATAAGGAACATATAAAAGTGCAAGGATCTTAGATGTCAAATATATTGCGTGGAGAGAGGTCATAAACAGCAAAAGTTAGCTCTTTAATCAATCAATTTCAAACCACACTTAGAGCTGGTGCAGCTGCATGGTTAGGTGTGTTTGTAACATGAATCATATTGCGGTGTAGAAATAACATCCTCCTAGTCACTTCCTTGGATGAGAACCAGATATTTTGACATGCCTTTACTGATGACTGATATTACTGAGGTTGTCATAAAAGCAAAGTTTGGACCGGTTTTACTTTGCAGGCTGAGACTGCATCAACACACGTTATGGTCTTTTTACTATGATAGACTGAAAAGCGCTCTAAAGGCCGCAGTTATCCAGCAGAATGTAATCACTGTGCAAAATACTCCTTAATTATTTATTTTTACCTTTTAAACATACAGAATCACAAAATACGTAGTCATTTATGGCAAAAGATTCTTTAAGGCAGCAAATACCAGCTGAAACAAATTCCTCTCTATTTCAGGCCCACCTCCACAATAAAACACCTGCTATTAAAATACCTAAAAGCTGAACTATACTCAACCGTACAGCAGAGTGCAGTAGCTACACTTACCTACCATGTGTACTTCCATATTGACTAAGGCCTATTGGAGAAGTGTTCCCACGATGGTACTTGATCTGTTCTCATTGTGTTTGCATTCTTTTTATGATGGTAACAATAAACTTCCTTTGTTGCACCTTTCATACTTTCTGCACAGTGCTTTACACAAGATTAAGACATTTAGATTTAAAGGTTTCAAACTATTTAAAATACAATAAAACAGAATATTAAATACAGTAAGCAAGAGGCAACAACAAGAGACTTAAAAGCAAGATTAAAAAGGTGAGCTTTCTTCGGTTTTCCCATCAGTAATGACAATTGTAGTGAGTAATGTTGATTATATGTCTGTTCAGCCCACTGAAACACAAATACATTTTTTTTTTAAAGCAGGAAATGAAAACATTAGCATTACCAAATATAGAGCAGTGTGTTTTGTAACAAGTTTTGACTTTCCGTGCTGCTATTCTTCGTCTTTGCTCCACCGCAGTGAGGGAGCAGAGACCATGTACTACTTCACCACCTTGGCGCTGACCCTAAACGAGCCTGAGGAGGGCATGGCACCCACCGACAGCCGGCGCCGGCCCGACCAGCGCCTGATGGAGGATGGCCGCTGGGACGAGGCCAATGCAGAGAAGCAGCGGCTGGAGGAGAAGCAGCGCAGCGTCCGGCGGGAGAGAGAGAGGGAAGCTGCCAGCCAGCGCACCTCCAGCCAGTCAGAAGAAGGTGAGCGTCCAGTGTGTTAATGCTTTACTACCTCTGCATTCCTCTCTACCTTTCATGGGGCAAATCTTGGAATTAAGGGGTAAAAAAAGAAATCTCTGTGATCCCCCTTTTCTCTTCCAAAAGCTGTCGATGAGGACTCTGTAACTGATCCCTCCTTAAAAAGCAAGTACTCCTCTTTTTGTATCTCTTACTGTCACCTCCTCATGCTTTACATTCTGTTCAAATGTTCTTCTGTCTAAATTGTTTTCTTTCATCTTTTTTGGTAACACAAGTTTTCTCTCTTTCAGGCGCACCTCACGAGAACTACCAGGCTCTTTGGTTCGAGCGCTGTGAGGACCGGATCACAGGTGAGCAAGTGCATATCTATAAGGGAGGCTATTGGGAAGCTAAGGATCGTGGCAGCTGGGAGGGCTGCCCAGACATATTTTGACCTCGGCATTAGCTGCGAAAGTGCCCTGAAGAGACTGATCCATCGAAGCCGCCTGGTGGACAGCTACCACAAAGGCTGGCTTGTCGCCCCCCCCACCACCACACTTGGACGACTGCCTCCCTCCAGTGGCTCTCTGTTCTAAGAGATCTCCAGGACGGTCACTGCTGTCTGATCCAGAGAGGGGAGCAGGGTTTTTCCTCTGACCTCCCTCATCCCATTTTGGTTCCTGTCTCCTTGAGTCCCCTTGTTGCTGTCACACATCTGAGAGGACTGGAAATGCAAATGTTTTGCTGCTTTGACTCGGGTCAGGCTGAGCATAAGGGGGCGGAAATGAAATGGGCAGTGCTTCCGAATCTACAGTAGATCATTCTTTTTAGTCTCTCTGCTCAAGTCTGTTTAGTCTCTCAGATCAGGAGCAGAAGAGGTTTTGTGCTGATAACACCCTGTGAGATAATGTAGTGTACCTATTGTCATCCACAGCATTGTGTGCTTTGGTAATAACTCTAAAAAAAAAAGGGGTGGTAAGACCTGGTTAATATATACATTTATATATAAATATGATTAAAATGATTTCATTAAAATGTTGACTGGTGGCCTTCAAAACGTTAGTGAGGATTTCTTGTTCATCTCTCTGATTTAGTGTCTTAATGTAATGAAGTGAAGGTTCTAGTGTGCTTGTGTGTGTGACTGCATATCTGCTCTTCCATCACTTTACAACACTGCCACTGTGCAGTATACTGTGTTTAAAAAAAAAAAAAAAAAGAAATGATTGTCCAAAATACTGGTTGAACCTCCACACTGTCATAGTTATAGTTAGAAGAGATTTGTTTTCCCTTTACAAGGGCCTGATGGAAATTATGTTGGAAATTGTTCATGAGGCTACAAGGCCTAAACACCCTCTCTTTTCGCCTTAGAAATGCTGTCACTTGTATTTACATCGCACCTGAATGGATATGATGCTGACATTTGTAGCTGGTTTCTTAGGGAAAGACTACAGAGCTGCAAAATGGCAAAAGCTTGTTCCAATGCTGCGAAAAATCTCCACTTTAGTGCAGTTTAATTCAATAACAATTAACGAAATTACCCATTTCCGCAGCATTGGAATAACGTGGGGCCATTGTGCGGATAAAGTGAATGCTAACTAAGTTACATGGCAGTAAAAATAGTTTTGGCAAGTGTGGGATACTTGGTGTGATTTTTGTGTTGAGAGGAACACAAACAAATGAGAAAAGAAAAGTAAATGCAGTGTTGAAAATAAACGTCACACTCTTGTGTATCTGCTGAAGAGTTCATACATATGCAAGTACATTTTGACACCAAAAACATGGGATACAATGTGTGTGTGTGTGTGTGTGTGTGTGTGTGCGCGTGTGTGTGAATTTCATAATTTTGTTTGTAAGTGTACTTAAAAATGAAGAATAAAGAAACAAAGAAGCATTGCAAATAACTATGATTTTATAAATGTATAGAAATTCATATTATAGTATTAATAACTGTAAGGTAGTTTTTTTTTTTTTCTTGTATTTTGGTTCCTCTCATATTACTGGAAGAGGACGGTCTTCATTTTCAGAAAAAAAGGGAGTTTCCATACTTAACTGAAGAGTTACATGACATTGTTCAGTATTTTGTATTAACAAAGAAAAATAATCTGTAATAAACAAATGCTGTGATGTCAAACAAATAGCTTTTCATACTGTCCTTTAATTTCATTTGTTCCAACATGTTCATTAGTTATTGATTAGGGAACACAAAGATTTGCCAAATCAGTTGTTTGGGAATTTCTGTCCTCATGTTAAGCTGGAGCTTCAAATGGGATGACATATGTTGTCAAAATAATAAAAAAAAACAATGAAAACATACTCTAACTAGTTTGTGTTCCAGTTGATTGTAATATGTGATATATATATTTATATATACTGTATTTGTACATGCACAGGTGTTACAATATCTCAGTTGATTTGTACCAGACGTCTTTGTGAAATTGAAGAATTTACAATGGAGAGGTAGTAAAATAAAAGACAATGACAGGACATAAGAATCACTTATGGCACATATATCGGTATTGGCGTGCTGATCGTTAAATAACTGGAGGGTGTAGACTCAGTATCTTAACAAATATCACGATTGTCCCAAAATTTGGAATATATGTTCACCTCAGGATGAACTGTAATAACTGGTAACCTTCTCTCTAGTGCCATCATCAGGTGAAGATTGTAATTTGTATCATTTGTCTTCTTTGGTTTATGACTAAATGCTTGCAAAACTCAGCTGTACTTTATGTTTCCAGCTAATTAGCATATGTCAGTACGCTAATACACAACTATGATGGTGAACGTGGTAAACATACAAGTAAACATGTTAAATGCTAACAGCAACATGTTGACCTGTTGATGTGAGCATTTAACTTGAAGCATATAGCCTCACAAAGCTGCTAGCATAGCTGTCGACTTTTGGTTAACTGTAAAAGGCATCTTTAATAAATGTTGTATTATGCATTAAGATAAGAAAAAAAAATACATAAAAAAAGGAAAGAATGTCTGCTGCTACACGTGGCGATGTTGGTATTTAACTTAAAAATCCAGAATCAGTCAGGCTATAGTAAAAGTCAAACAATTATACAAACTTAGAAAAATATAAAAAAGATGAAAACTTCCAATAAAAGTTGTCAAACATACTAAACACCTATATTTAAAAGGCCATTTTACAATAACAGAAAGAAAATGTAGTTGCCATTCAGAAAATGGGTATCAAGACAAGCTTTAACCTTCTATTTGAACTTTTCCTTTAGCTGCCATCCTCTTTGTATTTACAGTTAAAGATTAAATTTGTGCTCTCTTTAAATCACCAGCTTGTTGGTAATTAATTCCCCTGCGAGAAGAGCTGTTTCTTTCACTGTCCGCACCACAGGCGCCTCTCCTGCTGTGTCATGCCAGCAGATTTATTTTCAGCCAATTTTCTGAAAGGCAGACTGGAACCTACCATCCTATACATGGGGCAGAGAAAAACGGGGAGTTGGGGAAAGTTGGGGAGGGGCTTCGGCAGACCTCACAGCTGTTGGGACCAAAGGAAGCAACCAATACACCGCGTCACAGTCAGGACACACCCTGCCTATGATACAGTGTAGTACAGTGCAGTGCAGTGGACAAGAGGTGGTAGAGAGACGGTGAGAGTTTGCATAACAGGCAGCTACAGCCTGTACAGAGGGAGGGATGGGAATGCTGAATCAGTAAAACTGCATGAAAGCCTGGGAGAGGGTGGAAGAGGGTAAACGGCAGGGGGAGAGGGAAGAGAAAGGTAGCGGCTTGGGTAAGATGTACAGTATGACGCTTCGTCATTCATTTAATCTCTTATTTATGGATACGGAGCTGACAGTTCACCCTGTTTTACCTCAAGCTCTCCTCAGTTAAGAGACTTTAAACAGACTTTTAATTTCAGTGCTACAGTACATTTATAGGGTTTAAAGTCGGAACTGCCCCTTTACAGTTTTGAGCAAGCCAGAAAAACGAGGTAAGGTTTCACAAATCAATAGCTCTGCTTTGTGTTGCAGTGTTGTCTACAATGTACCCAG
Source organism: Dicentrarchus labrax (assembly GCF_905237075.1). NCBI lineage: Eukaryota > Metazoa > Chordata > Actinopteri > Moronidae > Dicentrarchus > Dicentrarchus labrax. Next base: position 11,518,089 of record NW_026136717.1, on the reverse strand, counting down.
TGACACTGAGGTAACTGATACCTCCCACTGAGTGAAACAACATTAAGCTGTTTCAATACTGAATAAAAAAAAGGTGCAAGCAGTGTATGAACAGAGAAAATGCAACTCGGTCTGTGCATGTGCTGCTCAGAACCGGATGCATAATGTACAGACATACTGGAGGACTAAAAAAATATATTTTTTGTTCCATGCGCCTTCAAATTCTTGCACTTTTTCCCCACTGTATCTGCCTGTTCTCAGTCAGATGGAGGTAGACAAGGTGGTGTGTTTGCCAAGGTTGTCCCGGGTCGCTGTGTGCGGTGGTACCCATGGAAACGAGCTGTCTGGGGTGTACTTGGTGAGGGAACTGCTGAAGGAGGAGAAGAAAGCGATGGAGGAGGAGGAGGAGGAGGAAAAGCCTGTGTCAGTGGTGTTGGTGCTGTCGAACCCGTGGGCCATACAGCAGTGCCGCAGATACGTCAAGACTGACCTGAACCGCTGCTTCACCCATGCTTCCCTCAAGTAAGGTGGCTTTAAGAAGGTGACAGTGATCATGGTAACGCTTCTGATGATAATGAGTTGTGATCACGTTGTTTCTTTGCCTCCTAGTGGTCCCTTATCAGACTCTGCCCCCTATGAGCTGATCAGATCCAAGGAGCTGAACACCTTGCTGGGTCCCAAAGGAAGTCCTGAGGCGGTGGATCTTGTTTGTGACCTCCACAACACCACAGCCAACATGGGCCTGTGCCTCATCGCCTACTCGGACTGCGACTGGATCTGCCTGCACACGTTCAAACACCTGCAGGCAAGCACAAGCAGTTCCTACACACTCCGAATCAATTCACCCTGCATGTTTGAGAAACCTTAAAAAATTGGCAACACTTGAATTGAATACATACCCATGCTTGGTAATGCTAAAAATCTCAAGTTAGGTCTGACGTGTCACTTTCAGAGGCAGATGCCAGATATACCAATGAGGTACATCCATTTCGATGTCCCCAAAGAAGAATCATATTCCCTTGATTCAGTGGGAAAACATGGCTTCGGTAAGTTTTTAGTGTAACATCAGTTTAGTAAAAGCTTTTGAATGATGGATCATCTGTAATATTTGTTGTCTAAAATCCATTTTCTGCAGCCATGGAGATTGGCCCCCAACCCCATGGTGTGGTGAGGTCAAACATCTATACGGCAATGAAATTTGGCGTGCAGCACATGCTTGACTGGGTCCGTTTCTTCAACTCAGGTGCAATTAAGCACAGGTTACAAATTGTGTATTTTTTGCTTTGCTACACAACTAAACACAAGTACAAGTCTTGCGAACTTTGTTTATCTTTTAAGCCCCTCTTTTGCTTGTTCCGCTTTTATTTTTCAGGAACTATTATCGAAGGAGGATTTGTGGACGTGTTCACCATGGTTAAACACATCGACTACCCAAGAGACAGCGAGACTCACAACATCATAGCAGCCATTCATCCTCAACTCCAGGTACAGTCTGAGATGTATTTATGGCTTCAAGATTTAAAAGAAGCTGCCCTTTGTTAGAATGAAATGCTACGTAGCCCGGTCAATGAAGTTTGAATAAATAAGAACCATGAATAACAAGACAACTCAACAATATGAAAACAAACTACCTAACAATATACAATTTAATTACATAATGACCTTTTGTTCCAATAAAAATAATCTTCCTTTGTTTAGATTTTATACCAATGGGATTAATCATGTTATTTATCTAGTTAATGGCTTCACCTGTTTAAATTGGTGTTTGGGTCAGTGTCTGTGTCTGTGTGTGTCATTTTCATTGTAGAATATTACACCATATAAAGGATGAGTGTTCACAGCACAGGGTGGGGCCTCTTCATGTAAAAGGGTTTCATACCAAAGAACAATAAAGGTACACACCTTGGTTTTCATACCATACAGATCTGCTATAATTAACAGATTTGAATACGCATTGTGGCTGGATAGCATCCAATAAATCTTATCAACCAGAAACTCCACAGGATGACTCATGATTTTTTTTTTTATATGTCTATAATTTGTGAACAAATCCTGTTCCTTGGCGGGGTTATAGAGAGAACTATGTAACTTTTTATTACCTAAAGAGAAAATAAACTACACACTATTCAATAATTCCACTAAATTGCTAGTATAACCTAGAGCAGTGGTTCCCAACCTTTTTTCCTTGAAGCCCCCCTTGCCTGTGTCCAAGACAAGTCAGGCCCCCCCAACCCCAACCCAACCCCGCATACACACACTAAATAGGTAATAAATAGCTTAATAAATTAAATGAAATTTAATAAATGTGGACCAAAAATATGTTTCAATTTGGATTATACAGAGTTTTGATTATCCAAATGGGTGTGTTATTAGGATTTTCTAAATTTAACTTTTGTAAACAATAATTTTGGTAACCTCACAACCTCAGCAGACAAAGTTGTGTGCACCCCTTGCGATCTCTGGCGCCTCCCAGTGGGGGGCGCGGACCCCAGGTTGGGAACCACTGACCTAGAGGATCCTTAGTTAGTGCACAGCAGGTCAGCTGAACATGCAAAACTGGGAAATGTGTCTACAGGCAAGCATACATATACGAATAGAGTTTTTTAATGCTTCTATGTTTCTATTTAATGCTTATTCTTTATGAGTATTTACTGAGGTTTAAATTGAGCTTTTCTTTCAAGAAAATTCCTATCTTCTAATCTAATTACATTGCTTTAGGAATTATGTTGAAATTATTAACCCATGAAATAGTATTATCCTCAATATAAAAGTAGTAAATCAATAATAAAGTAGGAAGACAGGAGCATCTATGTTACTATGTACAAAAGCATTTTGTTGTTACGAAAAAACACAACAATAGGAATTTACAAGATGAATGAAAGAAAATCAAATAACAACAATGTAACTATGTGATGGGTGATGAAAACGCAGGCCGCCAATGTGGTAACATCATTAAACAGGAATAGAAACAGGCGGATTGTGTTTGAAGTATTCTGAATATGATGCTTTGACATTGTTCGTGACTGGAATGAAAAGCTGCTATTAGCTGTCACAAGTGATGATTGAGATCTGTAGTCATTTGTAGGCTTGTGATGAAGGCAGCAATCACCTAGGAGGCAGGTTTGAAGTAGGACTTTGTCTGTTATCGTGATTTCTAATCAGTACACACCATCATGAGGGACCTCCAGTCCATTACTAACATGGGTTTTAAATGCCTGGTGGCTTGTACATCAAACCGAAAGCTGTTATCATGCTTTTGAATCGTTTTTCAAGCTTTATGAAAGTGCAATACTAAATCGCTGGAGCAGCCTGTACAGTGTTTTTAATAATGAAATAAAGCCTGACTAAACTTTAAGTTGAATCACAAAGTTAAACTACAAATCGTCTAAATGGTGGTTCTACTTACTCAAAACTGATTTGAAAGTATATCTCAGTTTCTTAAAATGTCAAACTTGTATAACATATACATGTGTGTGTGTGAAGATGGCCTCACAAATTTGAAATCTGACAAGTGTTGCTCATTAGTTATCAACCTAACTGGCTGTTCTTCCCCACAGGACCGAGACTTCTGCCTGCTCCACCCCGAAGACCCACTGTTCCAGACTTTCTCAGGTGAAACGCTGAGGTATAAAGGCAAAGAACCTCTTTATCCTTTCTTCATCAATGAATGTGCTTATTACGAGAAAGGCATCGCTCTCTCCCTGGCAAGAAAGAGGCGTGTGATGATTCCCGCAATCCGGGTGCAGACAGAGCAGGAGCAGCAAGCGAGCGAACAGGGATTCGGATCAGAAGAAGAGGAGTGAGGGTGGACTTTTAAAACACCCGGCATGATGACACTGATGTGAATGCGTAATAAATTTTACAAATATTTCACTTTTATTGAAATGACAGCAGTTGTTTGGAATACGCATGTGTACGTTTGCATACACACAATATTTAAGTGTACAATTCAGCTGCAGCTCACAACTGGAGGATGAACAACACAGTCATTGTAGATTCACAAAAAGCAGTCATACGGTGACACTTGCTGTTATTTACGCTACAGTGGATTCAGGGATAGAACAATTTCTTGAATTAGAAGACTAAATATGCAAAATACAATCTGATTTATCACAAGACCTATCAGACCACACACAGTGCATCATTTCACAGACATTCTTTAGTTCATGAAACCGTGTGACTGGTGGTGATTTATATATTTCTGGACACACATAGCATGGCTTTTAGGGTTATAATGTATTGTTTTTTTTTTCTAAATGTAAGTAATGTATATATTTTTGAGACATTTACATAATCAAAAAATAGAAATTCACTACTGACCACTACAGAAATATTCAGGATATGTTCAATAATAATTTAAGTGCAAAGGAACACTGTAGTTCATCACAATATGGCCTTTAAATTACATTCATAATGCCTAACAGGGAAACTCTTTCCCGTAAATCCTGTTGAATTGAAATGGTGATAATAAATTAATAGAAAATAAATAAACAAATATAAATTATTAATAACAAACACAGCTGAATTCACAAAAGGATGTGGGAACCAATTTATATGGGCAAACAAAACACAAAATGGTGAAAAAACTACTATGTTGAAAAATGTTTTCTACAAAAGCCTACAAAATCAGTCAAAATGTTAAAAATATACTTGAAAAGAGCAAAGAAAACAATGCATTGGGTAAACAAATTATTAACAAACACAGTCTGACCTTAACAATGGCCGTGGATAAATAAATGTCACTTGATGTTTTAAAAAAAAGGGTTGGGCAGAATTTAAACAAAACAGAAACAGATACGCAATAGTCGTCAGTGTTTTGCTCACTGTACTCTTCATTGACGCCCGCATTCCCAGACTGTTTGAGCAGCAGAAGTAAAAGACTTATTATACAATAGCCATCCTCAAAATAAATATTGTTTTGTACAAGGTTTTTGTTGCTGCAGTGCTTAGAAACATACCTAGGGTGTGTCCAGTATACCTGTACACTACTGCCAGGTGTTCGTGCACCTAGGGCAAATGTCACCACACCCAAATGTGCTGCTGGATGTGACCACAAATGCAATAGATTTGAAATTGTCATCCAGAGTTGTTTATCAACCTAAACGTGTGTCCCAGTGACATACAACAAAGCTTATAGTGAAACTACCATTTGAACTATTATTTTCATGTTTTTGCTTTCCAATTTTTTACTTTTTGATTGAGTCCAGTCAGATCTTGATCAGATAAAAATGTTTTAAAATGTGATGTGCGTGTTGTGCTTCCGCTATTATGATAACATTGGGAACATTGGGAACATTAGGAACAAAGCAACATTTCTATAATCAAATCCCACAGGGCAAGAAAGTAAAATTGGTAAACGTCAGCCTGTTATTTCAAATAAGTTTGGCTAAAGTGTGGACTAAAACTTGTCTGAACATGTTGATTTCACATGACTTGACCTGTTGACTCTTGTTTCTTGCTTTCTCAAACAAGCTGCTGCATTCTTACATATCAGCAATAAACTTGGTGAGTGCCGCAATCATCCTTTAATTGACCCACTTTTCCAGATTAAATGCACATATTCATGTGTAATATGAAACTGGGACACAGCTAATGCTTTTCAGCTTGGTGTTATGTTACTCTGAACCAAACATATGTTGTACTATATGCATCGTTTATCTTTTCCAAAAACCCCTAGAGAGATAAAGATCAAATCTTTTAATGCAGCAGATAGTCATTTCTATAGAGTACATGCACTTTAATCCATCAGAGGGCACAGATTAACCCACATCCCATTCCTCTGAGATCATTATAAAATGCATCTTGGTGTCAGATTGGGGGTACGAATTTAAACAGGGCAGAGATCCAGGGCTGAATCTCAGTCTATGCCACCCGGTAGGCTGTCATGCGGTAGTAGTTCTGACTGTGGCTGCGTGCCGCCCACACCAGCAGTGCGGCAGCCATCATGTGGAGCGGTGAGGAAATGAGCGCCAAGTAGAGGGACCAGCCCAGGGAGCCATCCACCTTATCAGGCAGCATTGACACCCTGTGAAGCAGGTCCATCCCGGCCAGGTAGCAGCACACTGTGGCTAAGGTGCAGAGACCTGCAGGGCACAGAATGAGGGGGCGTAAGGAGATGTCTTTCGATGGCTGTTGAAGAGCACATTTCTGTTTCATGCATACATTTTTTGAAACACATACATACTCATGCAGTGCCACTGCAAACAGACATTTTGACTTGTCATACTTTTTTGGCCACAGGGGCAGGGCAACAAGCTGTAAACGCACATATTATCACCTTATAAAGTGACTATGTTAACAAACAATTGCTTCTTCACACATCCAACACCCGCCAAACACCATTAGCATCCATTTGGAGTCTCCTTTTAGCTCCACTGTGTTCAGCAGCTAGTTGCTAACATTGTCTGCCTGCTGTTAATGGAAGCAGTGAACGTGACCCCAAACCAGATAGTTTCTGGCTGTAAAACCACAACAATGAGCTGAAAGACACCAAAACACTCTGTAAAGCAGTTGATTTATCAAGACTTAAGCCAAAAAAAATAAACTTGCAATGACCTCTAATTACCTCACACCTCTGCCACGGGTGCACTATGAATAGTAAGATCAAATGTAAGGAGTGATCATGTCTGCTAATATAATGTTGGCACAGTAGAATGACAAAGTTACAAAACACGCCCTATAGCATACAGACAAACAGTATAGGTGCAAACAACACCTAGACCGTCTAGTAGTTTATTCATTTGACAATAGGTGTAGCCCAGTGAGTTATTTTAGCCACACTGGCTGCATGGCTTAAGGGATTGCATAATCAGTCAGTACACCACTTTTGGCCACAAGCAGGGTAAAAGTTTTAACTTATCTTGTAAAATATCTCAAAATCTACAGGACGGATTTGAACAAAAATTTGGTACAGACATTCATGGTTTCCACATGATGAATCTTAATGACTTTGGTGATCCCATGTTGAACATGGTATAGACTTTATACTTGCTTAATATAAATAGTGTTGTCATTGAAAGCATGTCCGCATTTTGACATTTAGCCTAAAGCACAGCCTCACAGTGCAGCTAGTATGGCCTTCTTCCCACAGTTTTGATTTACTGTATGTTCGTTCATGTTTTTCACAGCCACCGTAGTTTCTCTTTGGCACTTGGAAGCGGAGGGTGAAGTGAGGGACTTAGAGATGACACTAAATCCTACACACCAGTCACTTGACTGCTTAATAAACCACTTTATTGTCTCATACGGGGGAATTTGCCAGGAAGTGTTTCTGTGCAGCGGAACAGGGCTTACCAGCCAGCAGATGAAGTACTCCTATGCCAAGGGTGGGGGTGAGGCTTCGGCAGAGGCAGGCACAGAACCCAGTCAGGCCTGCTAACACTACTAAACCCAGGGATACCAGTGGCAGAAGAAACTGGAACCTCCACAAGTCTATACATACACACAGACACAGAAAAGTATGAGTCTCTGGGCATTATGGTTACTGAGGTCTTCATTTACTCACCTTCTTAAGCACGACAGAGGAAGCAGTCCTAATTGGGGGCAATGTCACATATTGGTCATAGTTAATGACTATTAGAAACGTACACAGAGAAGAGGATGCAACTTTTCTTACAGCTTCATGCAACTTTTAAACAAAGCTAAAATTGCTGTGACTGAACTTACAGGTGCGAAGCATGTCCTCTCCACTGTTGTGGTTTCCTGGCTCTTTATACTTGGGAGTGAACTGCTGAGGTAGAGTGAAGCTTCGACACTCCAGCACCATCTTGGCATCTGAAAGAGGTTATTTACGATATTAAAGACAATTTAATTCAAGTCACATTTGCATTAATACGTTTTTCAAACATTTTTAGTTTCTTGTGTAAATTTTCTACGTTCTGTGGACGTACTGCAGCAGATATGTAAGCATGTATTTTTCAAAAATGTTTCTTTACTGAAAATGTAAATGATTTCATGAATAGCCTATTTAATGTGTCTAAGAAGAAACTGCAAACTCACATTTTTGCCATTATCTGATGATAACAGTTTTTTTTTGGCTGATATAAATACTAATTTTAGTTTTTTGATTTGTTTTTGTTATTTGCGCTGACCGCTCAAAGGCTACAAATCACTACAGCAAAATCACATTATCTTATCAGTTAGTTGCCTGCTCCATTAAGTCAAGATGAATTACTTATTAAAAATGTTGCTGCTTAGGAAAGTACGTTTTTTTAATGAATAATATGGGTTGATTCACAGAGATAGATTTTTATGTAATTTATGCTGCCAACAGTGAATTTTAAAAACCATCCCAGGGCCAAAAAATTGTTGTCCTGCCCCTTCTTACCCCACTATAAATGACAGTACTCAAGAGCTGAAATTAGTCGATTGATAGATTGCTGATTGAGAGAAAATTAATTGGCAACAATTGTTTTGATTCATAATTTAAATCAAAAATGCCAGCTTCTCAAATGTGAGCTTCTGCTAGTTTTCTACGATAGTAAACTTTTGGCTTTTAAACACAAAAAGCAATTTGATAACTTGGTTAACTTGGGCCTCAGGACATAATGACGACAATAATGACATTTTACACACTGAAAAGTCAATCAAATATGATAAAAACTAATGGTCAGACCTAATGATAATGAAGGTAACTGTTGGTTGAAGTCTTACACAGAAATTTGACAAAACACAACTTTAAAACACATGGGCACAATATAAACTAAAACAACAAGTTCTTAAAACTAGATTTTGACACAGGTTCCCTCTTCGAGACCAGAGGCACAAGATGGGGGGTGGAGGACCCGTCACAGGGGATACTGTACTTATGTGGTTAAAACTTCCAACAGATTTGCGAGTAATCAAATTATGTAGACAGATATGATACGGAGTAAACCTGAGGCTTTTGGGGCCCATAGGTAGTTGCTAGGGTAGAGCGAGTACTCAGCTGAAACAGGTATCCGGTACAGATAATTTACTTTTAACGAGTTTCAAACGATTAAAATGTGTCAATATCATAAATATAGCAACTTTTACTTAAAAAAAGCTTGTTCGTAAATAGTTCTCTTTGTCTTGTGAACAAAAACATTGCCCGGCAGCTAAATTCTGTAAATAGCTGTCTAATTAACATAGCAACTTCTGATCAACCCATATCAATTTCAGGCTTAAATTAAGAACTGTATATTGACCACGCCCACGTCCTCCTAATGCCACGCCCACTCAGTACGGATACATACATGTAGCCAGTAGTTGCCCACTTTACCCGTTTACCACCTCCACTAAAACTATTTGGGCAAACCCTTGAAATGTCATGTCTAATGAATCCAGTCCCTCCAGAACAAAGGTAAGTGTCTGAGTTTTTCAAAGATAGCCAGGTAAAGGCTTCCTGACTGGATGTTAGGTTAACACACGAGATGGACAAAGAATGGGGGAAATGCCATCCATAATCCAAAAATAAATACATCAAGATGTTGGGGAAATGGACCACACCTGGTGGCATCTACCTGAAACGAGGTGGGGCTCAAACTTGAAGAGCAGCTCTATTGTTTGGAACCTGTGTGACTGAAACGGATGGTACGGTCTGAAGAAGTGACATTACAGTGTCATTGTGCAGGTTGTTTACTCATACCTGGCTCTTTGTACCAGTGAGTGTTGGCAGGGACGAGCACACACCGCCACCAGAGGCCCACGGTCCCGTTGAGGCGGAACAGGGTGTCGCTGTAGGTTTTCTCGTCAAACTCCCCGTCCATGAACTCCTCATACAGAGAGCGCAACTCGGACACGTTGGCCTCCCCGCGCACGGTGGGGCTGCTGTACTGGTACCAGTGCTGTGTCCCGATGGCCACAGACAGGTACACGGTGGCCAGTATGCTCAGCACACAGGCGATGACCAGAGCCGTAGCGTAGCGGTTGTCAACCATTGTTCACCGAGGCGGAGACACGTCAAAATAGGGGATTAAGTTTATACCAGTGGTAGAGTCGTCGCGCATCAATTTGATCAATCTTGCGTTGCTTCCCGTCAAAAAAAAACAAAAACGCTGTTCTCCCAAGTCACTCTGGCATCGCCAAGTCTGCAAAAACACACTCTGCAACAGCCAACGACAGCCTTGTATTTTTAATGATTGATACTCATCTCCAGTGCTGTCCTAACCGTCAGCGTCGGCAGCCCTGCAGGCCGGCTTGGATGCGCCATCTGTTCCCTTGTCCCACTTCCACAGATGGTGGGTGGCCCGACGCTGCGGCAGTTATCGCACAGCTAGTCCGCAATAACAACCCCTAGTCACCCACTAAGAAAGTAAAACAACCCTGTGTTAAAAAAAGAGATACGTTATGTCCCAAACCCAGCACCAGCCTGCACATGCAAATTGCATGGGTCTGTTTTGGACAGCGGGGGGATGCCGGGTGCACCCAGGATGATGAGAGTTGTAAACACTAATCCATGCGTATTCCTCTTCCGGTTCCGCTGATCATAAGATACAAAAATAACCTTTCCAAAGCCTTGGTCGCGTTATTCCATCGACGTAACTCAGAGAGCAGTCACACACACACACACACACACACACACACACACACACACACACACACACACACACACACAAGGCAGTTTTGGGAGCAAATAGCAAAATAAAACCTTGACACAGATGATTAAAGTTAAGTTGTTGTAAAGGTCTGTTATTCTAAAGTTTAAATCTACAACTATTTTATTTATTTTATTTTATTACCGCTTCATTGTTTGGTATGTAAAATGAAAGTTAGAAAATCTCCATCACATGTTCCCAGACCCTTTCAACTATTTATTACGGATTTTTGCCCCTTTATACTTGTTCTCCCCCCCCCATCATTTTGTGCTATTTATAGCAATTAAAGGCCCTTAAAATGAATATGCTATTATTTCATTATTCATTCTAGACCTTGGTCAAACAACATGTAACCCACATTGAATTTAGAGACAAGGGGACAACCAGCAGGGTAATTGTTTTCATGGCATTGCCTGGACTGCAGGAAGCTGCAAGTTAAGTTTAATTTAAGCTGGATTTATAAACAACAAAACAAAAAGCCCACTTCAATTCAATACACTGAGGCAGCAAGGATAGCAGGATCCAAGATCTCCCAATACATCCCATCCACCTTTTGTGGATTGTTCATATTTGTGTATGTATTCAAATAATGAACTACATTTTATATGAATAGCATTTTCCAACACAAAGGTCTAGATGCTGTTTCAAACCCTTATTCGCAATAAAATTCTGGTGGGGAAATAAGCAATTATTTAGTTGACTTACGTCGGATAAAATAAATATAATATAAACAATCCTGCGATCAGCCAATTCAATTTCCTCCTTGTGTGATTTTTAACCTCAGAACTACCTCAGATTGCTAAAACTCCCCAAATTCCCAGAATTACCACGGACATAATGTCAGATAATGTTGGGTAACGTTAGCAAACTTTAGATAGCTATTGCTGTATAACAGACATTATTGAGTCAGTTAATTGGATTAATTAATGGCCGCTATTTCATGCTATAGCACTCATGTTGCTTTAAGACTGTGCTGTTGATGATTAAAGAACAGTGCATCTCTCAGACTGTCTGGCAATATTTGAATAAATAAGAATCTCATAGTCAAAGCAAACTATGCGCCACTCGCAGTTCTCTTTCGAAACAAACCTGATTCACTGACTCAACAAAGGCTGAGACTGACTGATTGTAAGATACTATTGTAAAACTTAATTGTGTGAAGTCATCGAAAGGGTTCAGTTACCTTCTAAACACCACCATTGCTTTTATTTAAGCTCCTGACATTAAACATGCCCTGAAAATTTGTCTTTACCTGCCATAATTGCATAACATAACACGAGAGACAATTTAAATTCTTCAAAGATTTTGTATTCTGATCATTGTTAAGTTTCTTACAGAAATTGTTCAAACTACAAGAAATCTCACAGAATGCAACTATGCATGATAAAAGATAAATACACTTTGCATAAATAATATAATTGACAGTGACTTGTTTTAAAATAAAGTTTATATCATGTATACCATGACCCTTAATAAATATATGCATTGGTTAAGGGTTGGGGTGTCCAGCCCACTATGAACTGCATTTGTTCCTTCATTTAACTTAAAGCATGTTTTCCCTTTACAATATGCTCTCTGCGGAGCTGTGATGATGCTACTATGCTATGCTATCAAGTGAAACTTAAACATGAATTTTACATACATTTTAAGACTATAGAAAGATCAGATCATCATCATTATAAGTTTTAAAATAAAAAGGGATTTTGATGAATGTTTGCTTTTTCAAATCACAAATACATTTCCTTCTTTCTTAAGACAAAGACTAACTTCACAAACAGTCCTATTTAAAATCTAGCATTCACATATCTCAATCTGCATGTTTCAAAATACAATTGCATTCAGACAGTGGTTAATTTTATGCTTTTACTTTCCAGTGTGGCTGATTTTACTTATTTGACAAACAAAACTATTAGTAATTTACTCTAAGTTCAATATAGCGATAGCACACTGCTCAGTTAAGCAAGATGAATTGGTATATTAATAGTGCAATAGTGCAATAATTTTATAACTTCCCTTGGCTTAATAGATAGTGTTCTTATATTGTTTGGCTTATTATTCTAGTGATGGTTCAGTGGACCGGGTGTGTAGAGTTGACTGTGTCATTCTGTCTGGCCCAGGATCCTGGACGTTCCCACACAAAAATGTGTTCAGTTCAACAGACATACAGAATACCCTGTCATTGATATCAGTTTAGTTTAAAGTTACATTTGTAATGAGTTCATCCGAAACCGTACACCACTAAAGAGAATCAGGATTCTTGGATTTTTACCAACAACGTCCTGATGAAAGTCCTTTTTCATGCTAGTGATGGCAGTCATGTTCTCATGGCAATCCAAAGGAAATCAGCCCTGATGCTATTGCTGGCTTGTCAGTAGCCATGACAAAAGTACAAGGCAGAATGCGGTCGCAAGACTGATCTTGTGGCTTACACCACTTGAAGCTGTAAATGAAGAGAAAAGGGAAAAAAAAATATTAGTTTAACAAACAGTTGTGCAACTTTTAAACTTTTTGATCAAGGAGCACTCATTATAGCTTACCTGTGCCATTCACGATGATGGAGCTGCCTTCAATGTCGAAGCCGCTGACGATTGAAGATGCATTGATCAAAACATTACCAATCTGAGTGTTGGTAGGAACAGATGTCCTTGCAAAGTTAAGGTCCATGTCAGTTATGATTGATCCATTTCTGCAACGAAAACACATAAATATTAGTTGAAATATCAGATTTAGGCCACTACTATTCAATTGTATCACAATAAGTCTTAACAAATTACCTGAATGAAACTACATCCAAGGACCTGAAGGAGGATGGGAATGCCTCTTGGAAGATAGGTTGAAGCTGCAGAAACAGAAAAAAAATTGTATTACAACACAATTTATTTCTATTTTTGCCCTAGAGCACTGAACTGTGTGTATATGAGATAAGTTGTCTTGATAAAGTCTCAGTTATGTCTTTGTAATCCATTTTTTGGGGAAATTTGAATAAGGGAACTTTTATGTATGCTGTCTAGCAAGCGTGAAGATGAGTATTGTCTAATTTTCCTGTTTCTATTTTTGTTTTGTTTTTGTGTTTTCTGTAGTGCAGAAAGCAAATTGAGGCCAGGAGTCATACATACAAGAAAAAAATGACGAGCAACAAACAATACAGGATTCAAAAGGAACTGTTTTTACAGTAATATGATGTTTCTTTATGTGTATTTCTGGTCAGTGTGTGCACATTTTTTCAACTGGTATCCATCACACCAAACCTTTTGCAAGCTGTGTTTCTTCATACTACATAGTTTTATGGTATATAAATATGTAAGTTTGGTATGCTTTAATGCTTGGTTTTAATGATGAAATTGGTAACACTATAATACAGCCCATGATTCACAGTGTCATTTTGTTGTTTGAAATTAAAAACAAGACTATCCGGAATAAGGGAGTAACAATCTGGCTGTCTGTGAGAGAAATAAATTATACAATAAGTATTTTTATAAATACTGCTTACTTATGCCCACAGGTACCAAGTATTTATAAAAATAAAGTATAATTTATTTCTCCTTTCCTCTGAATTTCCTAGTTCTTACTCCCTTATTGCCCAATGTCTTGTTTTCTTCCTCCATACCTACATTCAAGTAGCAGTAGCAATTAGTAAGTATCTAATTTTTATTTTTATTTATTACATTGTTTTTTTTTATTGTATTGATATTTGATATGATGTAAGGTGACTTTGAGTGTCATGAAAGCGCCACTAAATAAAATGTATTACCATTGTTGTTATTTGTGGTGCCTTATTTTTACATACTGAACAACAGGCTGCATTAAGTGTTACCTTAACATTGCAGTTTTTTGTGTAGGTGCTTGAGTTCTCTGATAAAATGAGTCATTATGTGTACCAGCAGATTTAATTTCAAGGCTTACCTGTGCCTTTATCATTGAAGATCGAGTTATAAAAGATGCAGATGATGGATCATTCAAGTCATTTGTAAATGTGTCTTGAAGAGATCTGAAAGTTGTCCTGATTTTTGTGACTGCTACAGTTGCAGGTGCAGCAGTTGCAGGCCTGGCAGTTGTAGGTGCGACAGTTGTAGGTGCAACAGTCGTGGATGTGACAGTTGCAGGTGCAGCAGTCGTAGGTGCGGCAGTCGTAGGCCTGGCAGTCGTAGGTGCGACAGTCGTAGGTGCGACAGTTGCAGGTGCAGCAGTCGTAGGCCTGGCAGTCATGGGTGCAACAGTTGCAGGTGCAGCAGTCGTAGGCCTGGCAGTCATGGGTGCAACAGTTGTAGTTGCAGCAGTACTTGGAACTGGACCCTCTGTGAAACAGGTTTTTAAATTAAATATTCATGCCAAACCAAAATGATGTCTTTGTTGTTTTTTGATTTCGAACTGACTTAGTGCCATCATAAAAGGTTTAGAAAGAGCTGATTGTTCAGTTCTGTAGTATCTTATGTAGTTATGAATTATTAGTTGATGTCTCTTTCAGTTTCTAACAAATTATTTACATAAAAATCATTCTGGCTGAATACAAGGTAGTTATAAATGGGTCATCCTGCCCAACTGTTGGATGGATTCTGAAGAAACTTGGCTGGACTTACATTTCTTGTACCTAATTGCAAGATACTTTTGTTTCACAACAGAGCATATGCAGCACTTCATTTGTGATGTTTACATTGTGATTACAGTGAAATATGTTGTGTTAACTTACGTTCTACTTTGACAGAGGAGGCACTTATGGTCACATTGAAGCTATTGCTGGAATTCACACCTTGTACTAAGGTTTCAGCAATAACATTATTCTGTGGGAGTTCTGCAAGAGGAGTAGTCCGATTGAACACAACCCCCAACTCTGCTTCAGTTCCTTGTGCTCGTATTTGGGTTGTAGCAGCCCTGTTTCAGTATAAAATTGTGTTAAACATGACACAATAGACACTAGACCATACCAATTTTAAGAACATAATAACATAATCCTGCTTGAAAAAAAAAGTTAAAATTATAGAAAAACAGTTTTTACCTGAACGCTTTTACAATGCAGCGGACAAAACGAATAGGAAATCGTTTTTTGTATATGGGAGTGCACTGCAAAAAATAGAAACATTTGAGACTTTGAGTAGCTTTCAAGTACAATTAACTTGAAATTAAATGTAAGTACAATTTTCAGATTTTTCCTACAAAAAAAAGCATTAATTCCCGACACTGACACAATCAATTAAAAACTGTAGTCAATTTGAAAATGTTCTTACCGTTGCTAAAACTTGTGCTTCAAGATCTTTGAATCGACTACTGCTACGATTAGTGAGGTCATCTGAATATTCTTCCTCTGGCAGGCCTGCTGAGATGCTATAAACAGGTTCAGGGGTCAAAGTGGTTGTTATTGCTGAAGAGGTTGTTGTCAGAGAAGGTGTTGTTGCTGCTGTTGTTATAGTGGGAGCAGGTGTTGTCGTTGCTGCCGTTGTTATAGTGGGAGCAGCTGTTGTCGTTGCTGCTGTTGTTATAGTGGGAGCAGGTGTTATGGTTGGGGCAAGTGTTATTATAGTTGGCGCCGGGGTTGTTGTGGTTGGAGCAGGTGTTGTCGTTGTTGGAGCAGGAGTTGTCGTAGTAGGAGCTGGTGTTGTAGGTGCAGGTGTTGTCATTGTAGGAGCAGGGGTTGTCTTAATTGGCGCCAGGGTTGTTGTAGCGGGAGCCGGTGTGGTCGTTGTAGGAGCAGGAGTTGTAGTTGTAGGAGCAGGAGTCGTAGTCGGAGCCGGTGTTGTCGTAGTTGGAGCAGGAGTTGTCATAGTCGGAGCTGGTGTTGTTGTAGTAGGAGCAGCAGTTGTCGAAGGCGGAGCCTGTGTTGTAGTTGTAGGAGCAGGAGTTGTCGTAGTGGGAGCTGGTGTTGTCGTAGTTGGAGCAGGTGTTGTTGTTATAGGAGCAGGGGTTGTTGTTGTAGGAGCTGGGGTTGTTGTACTGGGAGCCGGTGTTGTTGTAGGAGCTGGGGTTGTTGTAGTTGGAGCCGGTGTTGTTGTTGTAGGAGCTGGGGTTGTTGTAGTTGGAGCCGGTGTTGTCGTTGTTGGAGCAGGAGTTGTTGTAGTTGGAGCAGATGTTGTCGTAGTTGGAGAAGGTGTTGTCGTTGTAGGGGCAGGTGTTGTCGTTGTAGGAGCAGGGGTTGTCGTAGTTGGAGCCGGGGTTGTCGTAGTGGGTGTTGTTGTTGTCGTTGCTGAAGTTGTTGTAGTGGGAGCCGGTGTTGTTGTGGTTGGGGCAGGTGTTGTAGTTGGCGCCGGTGTTGTCGTTGTAGTAGCAGGTGTTGTCGTTGTAGTAGCAGGTGTTGTCATTGTTGGAGCAGTTGTCGTCGTTGTAGGGGCAGGTGTTGTCGTAGTCGGAGCAGGAGTTGTTGTAGTCGGAGCAGGAGTTGTCGTTGTAGTAGCAGGTGTTGTGGTTGTAGGAGCAGGGGTTGTGGTAGTTGGAGCTGGGGTTGTTGTAGTGGGAGCCGGTGTTGTTGTTGTCGGAGCCGGAGTTGTTGTAGTGGGAGCTGGGGTTGTCGTAGTTGGAGCCGGGGTTGTCGTAGTGGGAGCCGGTGTTGTCGTGGTTGGGGCAGGTGTTGTTGTAGTTGGCGCCAGGGTTGTGGTAGTTGGAGCCGGTGTTGTCATTGTAGGAGCAGCTGTTGTGGTAGTTGGAGCTGGTGTTGTTGTAGTCGGAGCAGGTGTTGTGGTAGTCGGAGCAGGTGTTGTTGTTGTTGGAGCTGGGGTTGTGGTTGTAGGAGCAGGGGTTGTGGTAGTTGGAGCTGGGGTTGTTGTAGTGGGAGCCGGTGTTGTTGTAGTGGGAGCCGGTGTTGTCGTAGTTGGAGCAGGGGTTGTTGTAGTGGGAGCCAGTGTTGTTGTGGTTGGGGCAAGTGTTGTAGTTGTAGGAGAAGGTGTCGTCATTGTTGGAGCAGGAGTTGTCGTAGTATAAGCTGGTGTTGTTGTAGTTGGAGCAGGAGTTGTCGTAGTTGGAGCCGGGGTTGTTGTAGTGGGAGATGGTGTTGTTGTGGTTGGGGCAGGTGTTGTAGTTGTAGGAGCAGGTGTCATCATTGTTGGAGCAGGTGTTGTCGTTGTAGGAGCAGGTGTTGTCGTTGTTGGAGCAGGAGTTGTCGTAGTTGGAGCCGGGGTTGTTGTAGTTGGAGCCGGGGTTTTTGTAGTGGGAGACGGTGTTGTTGTTGTTGGGACAGGTGTTGTAGTTGTAGGAGCAGGTGTCGTCATTGTTGGAGCAGGTGTTGTCGTTGTAGGAGCAGGTGTTGTCGTTGTTTGACCAGGAGTTGTCGTAGTTGGAACCGGTGTTGTCGTTGTTGGAGCAGGAGTTGTCGTAGTCGGAGCAGGAGTGGTCGTAGTTGGAGGCTTTGTTGTTATAGCTGGAGCTGGTGTTGTTGTAGTTGGAGCAGGTGTTGTTGTAGTTGGAGCATGTGTTGTTGTAGTTGGAGCAGGGGTTGTGGTAGTTGGAGCAGGGGTTCTGGTAGTTGGAGCAGGGGTTGTGGTAGTTGGAGCAGGGGTTGTGGTAGTTGGAGCAGGGGTTGTTGTAGTTGGAGCAGGGGTTGTGGTAGTTTGAGCAGGGGTTGTGGTAGTTGGAGCAGGGGTTGTGGTAGTTGGAGCAGGGGTTGTTGTAGTTGGTGCCGGGGTTGTGGTAGTTGGAGCCGGTGTTGTCGTTGTAGGAGCAGGTGTTGTAGTCGTTGGAGCAGGTGTTGTCATTGTTGGAGCAGGGGTTGTCGTTGGAGCAGGAGTGGTCGTTGTTGGAGCAGGAGTGGTCGTTGTAGGAGCAGGAGTGGTCGTAGTCGGAGCCGGTGTTGTTGTAGTCGGAGCAGGAGTTGTTGTAGTCGGAGCAGGAGTGGTCGTAGTCGGAGCAGGAGTGGTCGTAGTCGGAGGCTGTGTTGTTGTAGTTGGAGCAGGTGTTGTAGTTGGAGCATGTGTTGTTGTAGTTGGAGCAGGGGTTGTGGTTGTAGCAGGGGTTGTGGTAGTTGGAGCAGGGGTTGTGGTAGTTGGAGCAGGGGTTGTTGTAGTTGGTGCCGGGGTTGTGGTAGTTGGAGCCGGTGTTGTCGTTGTAGGAGCAGGTGTTGTAGTCGTTGGAGCAGGTGTTGTAGTCGTTGGAGCAGGGGTTGTCGTCGTTGGAGCAGGAGTGGTCATTGTAGGAGCAGGAGTGGTCGTAGTCGGAGCCGGTGTTGTTGTAGTCGGAGCCGGTGTTGTTGTAGTCGGAGCAGGTGTTGTGGTCGTAGGAGCAGGGGTTGTGGTAGTTGTAGCCGGGGTTGTTTTAGTGGGAGCCGGTGTTGTTGTTGTCGGAGCCGGAGTTGTTGTTGTCGGAGCCGGAGTTGTTGTAGTGGGAGCCGGTGTTGTCGTGGTTGGGGCAGGTGTTGTCGTGGTTGGTGCCGGGGTTGTCGTAGTAGGAGCAGGGGTTGTGGTAGTTGGAGCCGGGGTTGTTGTAGTGGGAGCCGGTGTTGTTGTTGTCGGAGCTGCAGTTGTTGTAGTGGGAGCCGGTGTTGTCGTGGTTGGTGCCGGGGTTGTCGTAGTAGGAGCAGGGGTTGTTGTAGTGGGAGCCGGTGTTGTTGTGGTCGGGGCAGGTGTTGTAGATGTAGGAGCAGGAGTGGTCGTAGTCGGAGCCTGTGTTGTCGTAGGAGCAGGAGTTGTCGTAGTCGGAGCTGGTGTTGTCGTAGTTGGAGCAGTTGTTGTCGTTGTAGGAGCAGGGGTTGTGGTAGTTGGAGCAGGAGTTGTCGTTGTCGGAGCAGGGGTTGTCGTAGTCGGAGCTGATGTTGTTGTAGTTGGAGCAGGTGTTGTGGTAGTCAGAGCAGGTGTTGTCGTTGTTGGAGCTGGGGTTGTCGTTGTTGGAGCTGGGGTTGTCGTTGTTGGAGCAGGGGTTGTCGTTGTAGGAGCAGGAGTGGTCATAGTCAGAGCCTGTGTTGTTGTAGGAGCAGGAGTTGTCGTTGTTGGAGCAGGGGTTGTCGTTGTTGGAGCAGGAGTGGTCGTTGTAGGAGCAGGAGTGGTCGTAGTCGGAGCCGGTCTTGTTGTAGTCGGAGCAGGAGTTGTTGTAGTTGGAGCAGGTGTTGTGGTTGTAGGAGCAGGGGTTGTGGTTGTTGTAGCCGGGGTTGTTGTAGTGGGAGCCGGTGTTGTTGTTGTCGGAGCCGGAGTTGTTGTTGTCGGAGCCGGAGTTGTTGTAGTGGGAGCCGGTGTTGTCGTGGTTGGTGCCGGGGTTGTCGTAGTAGGAGCAGGGGTTGTCGTAGTTGGAGCCGGGGTTGTTGTAGTGGGAGCAGGTGTTGTAGGAGCAGGGGTTGTGGTAGTTGGAGCAGAAGTTGTCGTTGTCGGAACAGGGGTTGTTGTAGTCGGAGCTGATGTTATGGTAGTCAGAGCAGGTGTTGTCGTTGTAGGAGCATGGTTTATGGTTGTAGGAGCAGGGGTTGTGGTAGTTGGAGCCGGGGTTGTGGTAGTTGGAGCCGGGGTTGTTGTAGTGGGAGCCGGTGTTGTTGTTGTCGGAGCTGCAGTTGTTGTAGTGGGAGCCGGTGTTGTCGTGGTTGGGGCAGGTGTTGTTGTGGTCGGCGCCGGGGTTGTTGTAGTAGGAGCAGGGGTTGTCGTAGTTGGAGCCGGGGTTGTTGTAGTTGGAGCAGGGGTTGTTGTAGTGGGAACCGGTGTTGTTGTGGTCGGGGCAGGTGTTGTAGTTGTATGAGCAGGGGTTGTGGTAGTTGGCGCAGGAGTTGTCGTTGTCGGAGCAGGGGTTGTGGTAGTTGGAGCAGGGGTTGTTGTAGTTGGTGCCGGGGTTGTGGTAGTTGGAGCCGGTGTTGTCGTTGTAGGAGCAGGTGTTGTAGTCGTCGGAGCAGGTGTTGTCGTTGTTGGAGCAGGGGTTGTCGTTGTTGGAGCAGGAGTGGTCGTTGTAGGAGCAGGAGTGGTCGTAGTCGGAGCAGGAGTGGTCGTAGTCGGAGCAGGAGTGGTCGTAGTCGGAGCAGGAGTGGTCGTAGTCGGAGGCTTTGTTGTTGTAGTTGGAGCTGGTGTTGTTGTAGTTGGAGCG
The DNA here is from genome assembly GCF_905237075.1 of Dicentrarchus labrax. Classification (NCBI taxonomy): domain Eukaryota; kingdom Metazoa; phylum Chordata; class Actinopteri; family Moronidae; genus Dicentrarchus; species Dicentrarchus labrax. The sequence goes on along the minus strand of NW_026136717.1, from coordinate 11,497,579 downwards.
GGTGTTGTTGTAGTTGGAGCAGGTGTTGTTGTAGTTGGAGCAGGTGTTGTTGTTGTTGGAGCTGGGGTTGTCGTTGTTGGAGCAGGAGTGGTCGTTGTAGGAGCAGGAGTGGTCGTAGTCGGAGCCGGTGTTGTTGTAGTCGGAGCAGGAGTTGTTGTAGTCGGAGCAGGAGTGGTCGTAGTCGGAGCAGGAGTTGTTGTAGTCGGAGCAGGAGTGGTCGTAGTCGGAGCAGGAGTGGTCGTAGTCGGAGGCTTTGTTGTTGTAGTTGGAGCTGGTGTTGTTGTAGTTGGAGCAGGTGTTGTTGTAGTTGGAGCATGTGTTGTTGTAGTTGGAGCAGGGGTTGTGGTTGTAGGAACAGGGGTTGTGGTAGTTGGAGCAGGGGTTGTGGTAGGTGGAGCAGGGGTTGTGGTAGTTGGAGCAGGGGTTGTTGTAGTTGGTGCCGGGGTTGTGGTAGTTGGGGCCGGTGTTGTCGTTGTAGGAGCAGGTGTTGTAGTCGTTGGAGCAGGTGTTGTGGTAGGTGGAGCAGGGGTTGTGGTAGTTGGAGCAGGGGTTGTTGTAGTTGGTGCCGGGGTTGTGGTAGTTGGGGCAGGTGTTGTCGTTGTTGGAGCAGGAGTGGTCGTTGTAGGAGCAGGAGTGGTCGTAGTCGGAGCCGGTGTTGTTGTAGTCGGAGCCGGTGTTGTTGTAGTCGGAGCAGGTGTTGTGGTCGTAGGAGCAGGGGTTGTGGTAGTTGTAGCCGGGGTTGTTGTAGTGGGAGCCGGTGTTGTTGTTGTCGGAGCCGGAGTTGTTGTTGTGGGAGCCGGTGTTGTCGTGGTTGGGGCGGTGTTGTCGGTGGGCCGGGTTGTCGAGGGGTGTCGAGTTGCCGTTGTTGTAGTGGGAGCAGGTGTTGTAGGAGCCGGGGTTGTGGTAGTTGGAGCCGAAGTTGTCGTGTGCGGGCAGGTGTTGTCGTGGCTGTGTTATGGTAGCCAGGCAGGTGTTGTCGTTGTAGGAGCATGGGTTATGGTTGTAGGAGCAGGGGTTGTGGTTGTTGGAGCCGGGGTTGTTGTAGTGGGAGCCGGTGTTGTTGTCGTCGGAGCTGCAGTTGTTGTAGTGGGAGCCGGTGTTGTCGTGGTTGGGGCAGGTGTTGTTGTGGTCGGCGCAGGAGGTTGTTGTAGTAGGAGCAGGGGTTGTGGTTGTTGGAGCCGGGGTTGTTGTAGTTGGAGCAGGGGTTGTTGTAGTGGGAGCCGGTGTTGTTGTGGTCGGGGCAGGTGTTGTAGATGTAGGAGCAGGAGTGGTCGTAGTCGGAGCCTGTGTTGTCGTAGGAGCAGGAGTTGTCGTAGTCGGAGCTGGTGTTGTCGTAGTTGGAGCAGTTGTTGTCGTTGTAGGAGCAGGGGTTGTGGTAGTTGGAGCAGGTGTTGTGGTTGTAGGGGTTGTCGTAGTTGGAGCAGGGGTTGTCGTAGTTGGAGCAGGGGTTGTCGTAGTTGGAGCAGGGGTTGTCGTAGTAGGAGCAGGAGTGGTCGTAGTAGGAGCAGGGGTTGTCGTAGTAGGAGCAGGGGTTGTCGTAGTCGGAGCCGGTGTTGTCGTAGTCGGAGCCGGTGTTGTCGTAGTTGGAGCAGGAGTTGTTGTGGTTGTAGGAGCAGGGGTTGTGGTAGTTGTAGCCGGGGTTGTTGTAGTGGGAGCCGGTGTTGTTGTTGTCGGTGCCGGAGTTGTTGTTGTCGGAGCCGGAGTTGTTGTAGTGGGAGCCGGTGTTGTTGTGGTTGGGGCAGGTGTTGTCGTGGTTGGTGCCGGGATTGTCGTAGTAGGAGCAGGGGTTGTCGTAGTTGGAGTCGCGGTTGTTGTAGTGGGAGCAGGTGTTGTAGGAGCAGGGGTTGTGGTAGTTGGAGCAGAAGTTGTCGTTGTCGGAGCAGGGGTTGTTGTAGTCGGAGCTGATGTTATGGTAGTCAGAGCAGGTGTTGTCGTTGTAGGAGCATGGGTTATGGTTGTAGGAGCAGGGGTTGTGGTAGTTGGAGCCGGGGTTGTGGTAGTTGGAGCCGGGGTTGTTGTAGTGGGAGCCGGTGTTGTTGTTGTCGGAGCTGCAGTTGTTGTAGTGGGAGCCGGTGTTGTCGTGGTTGGGGCAGGTGTTGTTGTGGTCGGCGCCGGGGTTGTTGTAGTAGGAGCAGGGGTTGTCGTAGTTGGAGCCGGGGTTGTTGTAGTTGGAGCAGGGGTTGTTGTAGTGGGAACCGGTGTTGTTGTGGTCGGGGCAGGTGTTGTAGTTGTAGGAGCAGGGGTTGTGGTAGTTGGAGCAGGAGTTGTCGTTGTCGGAGCAGGGGTTGTCGTAGTCGGAGCTGATGTTGTTGTAGTTGGAGCAGGTGTTGTGGTAGTCAGAGCAGGTGTTGTCGTTGTTGGAGCTGGGGTTGTCGTTGTTGGAGCTGGGGTTGTCGTTGTTGGAGCAGGGGTTGTCGTTGTAGGAGCAGGAGTGGTCGTAGTCAGAGCCTGTGTTGTTGTAGGAGCAGGAGTTGTCGTAGTCAGAGCTGGTGTTGTCGTAGTTGGAGCTGGGGTTGTCGTTGTTGGAGCAGGGGTTGTCGTTGTTGGAGCAGGGGTTGTCGTAGTGGGAGCAGGAGTGGTCGTAGTGGGAACAGGAGTGGTTGTAGTGGGAGCCTGTGTTGTCGTAGTCGGAGCCTGTGTTGTCGTAGTCGGAGCCTGTGTTGTCGTAGTCGGAGCCTGTGTTGTCGTAGTCGGAGCCGGTGTTGTCGTAGTCGGAGCAGGAGTTGTCGTAGTCGGAGCAGGTGTTGTGGTTGTAGGAGCAGGGGTTGTGGTTGTAGGAGCAGGGGTTGTGGTTGTAGGAGCAGGGGTTGTGGTAGTTGGAGCCGGGGTTGTTGTAGTTGGAGCCGGGGTTGTTGTAGTGGGAGCCAGTGTTGTTGTTGTCGGAGCTGGAGTTGTTGTTGTCGGAGCTGGAGTTGTTGTAGTGGGAGCCGATGTTGTCGTGGTTGGGGCAGGTGTTGTTGTGGTCGGCACCAGGGTTGTCGTAGTAGGAGCAGGGGTTGTCGTAGTTGGAGCTGGGGTTGTTGTAGTTGGAGCCGGGGTTGTTGTAGTTGGAGCAGGGGTTTTTGTAGTGGGAGCCGGTGTTGTTGTGGTCGGGGCAGGTGTTGTAGTTGTAGGAGCAGGAGTGGTCGTAGTCGGAGCCTCTGTTGTCGTAGGAGCAGGAGTTGTCGTAGTCGGAGCTGGTGTTGTCGTAGTCGGAGCAGTTGTTGTCGTTGTAGGAGCAGGGGTTGTGGTAGTCGGAGCAGGGGTTGTCGTAGTCAGAGCTGATGTTGCTGTAGTTGGAGCAGGTGTTGTCGTTGTCGGAGCTGGGGTTGTCGTTGTTGGAGCTGGGGTTGTCGTTGTCGGAGCAGGGGTTGTCGTTGTCGGAGCAGGAGTGGTCGTAGTAGGAGCAGGAGTGGTCGTAGTCGGAGCCGGTGTTGTCGTAGTTGGAGCAGGAGTTGTTGTGGTTGTAGGAGCAGTGGTTGTGGTAGTTGGAGCCGGGGTTGTTGTAGTGGGAGCCGGTGTTGTTGTTGTCGGAGCTGGAGTTGTTGTTGTGGGAGCAGGAGTTGTCGTGGTTGGGGCAGGCGTTGTCGTGGTTGGCGCAGGTGTTGTTGTTGTTGGAGGAGGGGTTGTCGTAGTTGGAGCCGGTGTTGTTGTTGTAGGAGTAGGAGTTGTCGTAGTTGTTTTTTGGGTTTTGTGTGGGGCGGTGTTGTGTGGGACCGGTGTTGTCGGTGGAGCAGGGGTTGTCGTAGTTGGAGCAGGAGTTGTTGTAGTTGCAGCAGGTGTTGTGGTTGTAGGAGCAGGGGTTGTGGTCGTAGGAGCAGGGGTTGTCGTAGTTTGAGCCGGGGTTGTCGTAGTTGGAGCAGGGGTTGTCGTAGTAGGAGCAGGGGTTGTCGTAGTCGGAGCCGGTGTTGTCGTAGTCGGAGCCGGTGTTGTCGTAGTTGGAGCAGGTGTTGTGGTTGTAGGAGCAGGGGTTGTGGTAGTTGGAGCCGGGGTTGTTGTAGTGGGAGCTGGTGTTTTTGTTGTCGGAGCCGGAGTTGTTGTAGTGGGAGCCGGTGTTGTCGTGGTTGGGGCAGGTGTTGTCGTGGTTGGTGCCGGGGTTGTCGTAGTTGGAGCAGGGGTTGTAGTAGTTGGAGCCGGGGTTGTTGTAGTGGGAGCAGTGGTTGTGGTAGTTGGAGCAGGAGTTGTCGTTGTTGGAGCTGGGGTTGTCGTTGTTGGAGCAGGGGTTGTTGTTGTGGGAGCAGGGGTGATGTTATGGTAGTCAGATCAGGTGTTGTTGTTTGGGGGGGGGGTTGTTGTTGTGGGAGCCGGGGTTGTTGTAGGGGAGCAGGGGTTTTTGTGGTTGGGGCAGGTGTGTAGTTGTAGGAGCAGGGGTTGTGGTAGTTGGAGCAGGGGTTGTTGTAGTGGGAGCCGGTGTTGTTGTTGTAGGAGCAGGAGTTGTTGTAGTGGGAACCGGTGTTGTCGTTGTCGTGCAGGGTTGTCGTGCAGGTGTTGTCGTAGTCGGAGCAGGTGTTGTCGTAGTCGGAGCTGGTGTTGTGGTTGTAGGAGCAGGGGTTGTTGTAGTTGGAGCAGGAGTTGTGGTTGTAGGAGCAGGGGTTGTGGTTGTAGGAGCAGGGGTTGTTGTAGTTTGAGCTGGGGTTGTCGTAGTGGGAGCAGGGGTTGTCGTTGTAGGAGCTGGAGTTGTTGTTGTCGGAGCCGGTGTTGTTGTAGTGGGAGCCGGTGTTGTCGTGGTTGGGGCCGGTGTTGTTGTGGTTGGTAGCAGGTGTGGTCGTAGTAGGAGCAGGGGTGGTCGTAGTTGGAGCCGGTGTTGTTGTAGTTGGAGCCGGGGTTGTTGTAGTTGGAGCAGGTGTTGTGGTTGTGGGAGCTGGTGTTGTTGTGGTTGGGGCAGGTGTTGTAGTTGTAGGAGCAGGAGGGTTGTGGTAGTCGGGAGCAGGGGTTGTGGTAGTCGGAGCTGGGGTTGTTGTAGTGGGAGCTGGAGTTGTTGTAGTGGGAGCCGGGGTTGTTGTAGTGGGAGCCGGTGTTGTTGTTGTCGGAGCTGGAGTTGTTGTTGTGGGAGCAGGAGTTGTCGTGGTTGGGGCAGGCGTTGTCGTGGTTGGCGCAGGTGTTGTTGTTGTTGGAGCAGGGGTTGTCGTAGTTGGAGCCGGTGTTGTTGTTGTAGGAGCAGGAGTTGTCGTAGTCGGAGCCGGTGTTGTCGTAGACGGAGCCGGTGTTGTCGTAGTCGGAGCCGGTGTTGTCGTAGTTGGAGCAGGAGTTGTTGTAGTTGCAGCAGGTGTTGTGGTTGTAGGAGCAGGGGTTGTGGTCGTAGGAGCAGGGGTTGTCGTAGTTTGAGCCGGGGTTGTCGTAGTTGGAGCAGGGGTTGTCGTAGTAGGAGCAGGGGTTGTCGTAGTAGGAGCAGGGGTTGTCGTAGTCGGAGCCGGTGTTGTCGTAGTCGGAGCTGGTGTTGTCGTAGTTGGAGCAGGTGTTGTGGTTGTAGGAGCAGGGGTTGTAGTAGTTGGAGCCGGGGTTGTTGTAGTGGGAGCTGGTGTTTTTGTTGTCGGAGCTGGAGTTGTTGTAGTGGGAGCAGGAGTTGTCGTGGTTGGGGCAGGCGTTGTCGTGGTTGGCGCCGGGGTTGTCGTAGTTGGAGCAGGGGTTGTAGTAGTTGGAGCCGGGGTTGTCGTTGTAGGAGCAGTGGTTGTGGTAGTTGGAGCAGGAGTTGTCGTTGTTGGAGCTGGGGTTGTCGTTGTTGGAGCAGGGGTTGTTGTTGTGGGAGCAGGAGTGGTTGTAGTCGGATCTGGGGTTGTTGTAGTTGGAGTAGGGGTTGTCGTAGTCGGAGCCGGGGTTGTTGTAGTGGGAGCCGGGGTTTTTGTGGTTGGGGCAGGTGTTGTAGTTGTAGGAGCAGGGGTTGTCGTCGTTGGAGCAGGGGTTGTCGTAGTTGGAGCCGGTGTTGTTGTTGTAGGAGCAGGAGTTGTTGTAGTTGGAACCGGTGTTGTCGTTGTAGGAGCAGGAGTTGTCGTAGTCGGAGCTGGTGTTGTCGTAGTCGGAGCCGGTGTTGTCGTAGTCGGAGCTGGTGTTGTCGTAGTTGGAGCAGGAGTTGTTGTAGTTGGAGCAGGAGTTGTGGTTGTAGGAGCAGGGGTTGTGGTTGTAGGAGCAGGGGTTGTCGTAGTTTGAGCTGGGGTTGTCGTAGTTGGAGCAGGGGTTGTCGTAGTAGGAGCAGGAGTGGTCGTAGTCGGAGCCGGTGTTGTGGTAGTCAGAGCCGGTGTTGTCGTAGTCGGAGCCGGTGTTGTCGTAGTTGGAGCAGGTGTGGTCGTAGTCGGAGCAGGTGTGGTCGTAGTCGGAGCCGGTGTTGTGGTAGTCGGAGCCGGTGTTGTCGTAGTTGGAGCAGGTGTTGTGGTTGTAGGAGCTGGTGTTGTTGTAGTTGGGGCAGGTGTTGTTGTAGTCGGAGCTGGAGTTGTTGTAGTGGGAGCTGGAGTTGTTGTAGTGGGAGTCGGTGTTGTTGTGGTTGGGGCAGTTGTTGTAGTTTGAGCCGGTGTTGTTGTTGTAGGAGCAGGGGTTGTCGTAGTTGGAGCCGGGGTTGTTGTAGTTGGAGCAGGGGTTGTCGTAGTAGGATCAGGAGTGGTCGTAGCTGGAGTCTGTGTTGCTGTTGTAGGAACAGGGGTTGTCGTAGTGGGAGCTGGAGCTGGTGTTGTTGTGGTTGGGGAAGACGTTGTCGTTGCAGGAGCAGGAGTTGTCGTTGTGGGAGCTGGAGTTGTTGTAGTGGGAGACGGTGTTGTTGTGGCTAGGGCAAGTATTGTTGTAGTTGGCGCCGGGGTTGTTGTGGTTGGGGCAGGTGTTGTAGTTGGCGTCGAGGCTGTTGTAGTTGGAGCCGATGTTGTCGTTGTCGGAGCAGGGGTTGTCGTTGTAGGAGCAGGGGTTGTCGTTGTAGGAGCAGGGTTTGTCGTTGTAGGAGCAGGAGTTGTCATTGTAGGAGCAGGAGTTGTCGTTGTAGGAGCAGGTGGTGTTGTCGTAGGGTCCGGCGTTATTGTTGTAGGATCTGGCGTTGTCGTCGACGGAGCCACTGTTGTCGTCGACGGGGCCACTGTTGTCGCCGTCGGAGTTGCCAATGTTGTAGTCGGAGCCGTCGTTGTTGTTGTAGTAACAGGTGTTATAATTGTACTTGCAGAAGTTGTTGTTGGAGCAGGTGTTGTTGTTGTAGGAGCGAGAGTTGTAGTTTTGCCAGTTTCAAGTGTAGCTAACAAGTGGAATACATTTAAAATAAAATAATAATTAATTTACTTGTCATGCCCTTTCCTAATTTGATTACTTTTTTGCTGATTTTAGAACATAAATAAAGTGTAAAACATTTAAGCCGCTTCTTCAAAATTCTTACCATTAAATATTAAAGCCTAATTATCGTAATGTACTGTAAACATACTCCGTAAAAGGATGAGGTTCTGGAGTGAACCATAATTTTCTATGGTTCTCCTCAACTTGTATATCAGCATGTGTAGTGACAATTAAAATGCAGTCGGTTTAATGTCACTTAGCTTACCCATTAGAATCAGGAAAATTGATGTGACCCCTCTGACACCCATCTTGTCTTCCTTTTGAATCTATAAAGTCAAACAATACAGAGTGTTACAGAAACAGCATGTTGAAACATTTTGCACTCCAGTTACTAGCCACTAGAATCATTACTTCCTCTATTATGTGAGTATTAGAATCCAATTATGTTTTAAATGAAACAGATCTGATGGAATATACATGCTTCGAGTGAGGAGACTGCTCTTTAACTACTTCTATCACTCAGTCCGTGTAAGTGTTCACAAATATGAACCTTGTTGCTGAAATGTCTTTGAGTAAAGCACTGAACCCCTATTACTGCAGGGATGCTCACTTCTGACCCATTGTTGGACTAAAAGAGATCTTCACAAGATCCAAAGCTGAGTCAAATTCTTATGATTAGTAAATTAATTGTTATACTCATTTGTATCTGATTCCTGCTGTGCTGTAAAACAGTTGTGTCACAATAATGGAGAAAAAACCCTTTTAAATTGTGCTTTTAATTCATCCGGGCTAAAGAGAGAAACTGTTCACACAATATTGTATTTCACAAATACGTGACACACTTAATTTGATATATATAATTTGAGAATAACACATAATTTAAGTTCATCATTCATACTGAAATTGAAATGCATCCTAAATTTAGGACAAAGTTCATGAATAGAATTTATTTGTACAATAAAAAAAGCTAAACAGAAACATTAAACAGACTCTCTCTCTTTCTCTCTCTTTCTGTCTGTCTCTGTCTCAGTCTGTAAATATACAAAAGTGCATATATAGAGTTCAAACTCTACTTACCCAAGATGAAAATAAATAGGATGAAAAGTTACAAATTCTGCTTTAGAGGCTTTTTTCCCCAAACTGTTTTAGTATATTTTAATTCAGTCCAGTCTGTGATATACTGTAAACCTTTCACCTTTATGTGACAGTCCTCATACATCAAGGCGTTCTTATATTGGAATTGAATAGAGGCTTATGACGTGACTCATACGTGGTACATTTTTCTGAACAATTAAAAAAACAAATGGCTGTCACCTGTCATTTTCATGTCTCAGTACAATGGCATACTCCTTTGTTTATCTGTGAAACAAGTTGCTGTTGCATTCCACCCCTGTTATTGTTGAAGGAATTTCTACCAGTGTGTTAAGTTATGACAAACAAATAAATATAGAATTCTTGTGAAGTTGCAATTAAGCAGTAAGTAAAGTGACACAAGTAATGGAAAAAGTAACACTCAACAAATATTTTGAATGATATCAAGTTATTAGAGTAAATCTTTAAATAGACGGTACAATACAATTAAGGTACACAGAAATTATATTTATATCGACACATCCAAAGTGATGCATTTAATTTCATCCCAAATCTCTGAACAAATCCATGACATCAACATGATCCAGGATGAAATCAGTATATTTAATAAATGTTGAATACCTGTATTTTGCTTCGAACCTCAATGTCAAACACATCATTACAATAACAAAAGTTGACAATTTGCTGCATATTGTTGTAATAAATGCAAATACACAGGTGCTTTAACAGGGTTTCTGTAGGGTTCTTCCAGGTAAATGCAAGACTTTTGAAGACCACACAAAATCTCAAACTCGCCAAAATATGAAGGTATGATTGACGATATGGCCTACAATTATTTATATCACTTATTTTTTTATACGTCCCAGAAGTATGTAGGAATTATTCTTTAAATGAATGTGACCGGTATGAGCATCATAACATTGATAAATGGATTAAGTTATGAATAAGTATTTTATTGAAGTATATCGAAGTTTGCTCCATTTTTTTGTTCAGTCAGTGAACTTCCTAGCTACTGTAGCTTGTAGCATATAATTAATATCTAGTCACAGTGTATCCTGTTGTCTTTTTAAATGTTTATTGTCAGAATGCATAGCTTGTAGTTTCAGTGATGTCTTTGGCTACTGCATTGTTCTTGCATTGCTCTTCTTGAAATTCACCTGTCAATCAAACAGAGTGATGAGCCTTTATACTTATGTAATAATTGATGGCAGATTAGTTTTGTCTTGTGTTTTTAAAACTGTAATAGCAATAAAATATCAATAAAACAGGAAAAACAAACTGCTCAAGAGAAAATGATGCAGCTCCAAATTTTATATAATGTGAGTTCACTCCTCCCTCACATAAAGCTTATTGTTAGATAATTGAGGTATTAACAAGCAATAATCATAAGATTCATTACTACAGCACTGCTGCAGTAAATTTGGAATAGGAGCTAACAGTACCTATCACATTTGCATAAACTGCACTAACAAGATATACTTATCTATATATTGTTTTGGGAGGACAATCTGACAGTCGAAAAGATGTACCACAAAATGTTTTGGAAACATTGTTGATACTCTGTGTTATATTACTGTGGTTTTTTTTTTCTTGTACCCTCTGGCTTCTAATGTAAGCTCTATGAGGACTGTTGAACTACTTTGTGTTACAAAGAGATTTGAAAACACATTCAGAAATGAAAAGATTGTAAGAGAGGGAGTATTGTTGATTTTATTGTTGGTTTAGACAAATTATTAATTGTTATTAATTAAATATTTTTTTTCTCATGTACATTTTAAAAACCTTACGAGAAAACAGAGAAGAGAGGTTTGGATCCATAAAATCTGCGGCTTTGTGGATGCACAGGTTTCACCGGCTTTACCACTGTCGTTGAACATAGGCATGTTGAGTTACATCCTATCGGATGAATTGTAGTTTTGGACTTAATTTGGCCTATGAAAATGAGTAGTCTATTTCATATTATGTCACAAGCACACCAACTTTTTTCACTTTTATCTCAATTTAAAATGATACTCCACACACTACTGCACACACGTTTTAAGGTGTTATGTCTCCCCCTGTGGATCAACATGGGAATACCTTGGCACATATTTGGTTCATCTTTGCTTCTTTATTATATCCAGGGATATGACCACAGGGTATTGAAAAATTTATATTTTATTATATATAAAAACATGGTAATTATAAAAATAATAATAATAAATATGATCACAATTAGATATGAAAATTCTTCACCTCCTGCCCTGAACTGGTTCTGACAATCTTTAAACACAGGGACCTCAGAAACGGCTATAAAATAAATTATAAATTAAATTGTAATTAAGAAATAATAAAAAAAAGTTTTTTTTTGTCTAAACCAACAATAAATAAATCAACAACATTCCCTCTCTTACAATGTCTTTTTTTAAATTCTGTTTTTTTAGGTCTCTCTGCAACACAAATTAGTTCCACTGTTCTGGTCGATCTTACATCAGGAGCCAGAGGGTGTAAGTAAAACACAATAATTTAACACACAGAATGTCCCACAATACACCGCAGTATAAAATAAAAGATGTACTGTAAGGTTATATTCTACATTTGTTGCACCAGTGCTGTAGTAATGAACCATATGATTATTGCCCTTCATGTCTGAATTATGAAAATGTGCAACACAATGACTCACAATAACCTTTAAGTGAGGGAGGAGCAAACTCACATTGTTTAAAGATTTGGAGCTGCATCATTGTCTCTTGAGGTGTTTGTTTTTTCTGTACAGCAAAATGTTTATTGTTGTTTTATTGTTGCTATTACAGGTTTAAAAACACTAGACAAAACTAATCTAATCATTAATTATCACACAAGTATACAGGCTCATGACTCATCACTCTGTTTGATTGCCAGCCGATCTCCAGGAAGAGCAATGCAAGAACAACGCACAACCACGTAGCCAAAGACGTCACTGAAACTAAGCTATGCATTATGATAATAAACACTTACAAATAGATACACAGGATACACTGTTACTAATATTAATTATATGCTACAAGTTACTGTAGCTAGGAAGTTCACTGTTCATATGGGCAAACAAAATAATAATTGAAAATTCAATATATAAGAAATACAATAATAAGATACTTAAATTCACAGTTTTTCATTTCTTAATCCATTAATTAAAACATATTTTTATGCTGCTAATGCATTAATTTAAATAGTTATTTTTCAGAGAAAACCAAACATGTTTTTTCTTTATCATTTAATCATTATTTCTTTTCTCTTTTTTTTTCTTTTCTTCTTCTTATTTTTTCATTGCTATTATTTTTCTGTAATATGTAATAATAGTGATTTTATATTCAGATTTCATATTGCCCGGTTCTAAGAGGGTGCAAACATGCATTGCACCCTGAGTTTAAGAATTTGCACCTTTTTTAATGAGAAGCGCAAGGTGGTCTTACAGGCGCATTTGGTCCATGTATGTTTAGCAGCGCAACTTGCAAAAGGGCTGGGTGAAGTTGAATATAGATCACAGGTGGCAATTATTAAATGCTGTATCAAAACAAAGACATTGATTTGGTGACTTATGCTCTTTTAGTCATAATTCTAATGTATCTCACCTCGTTCAACCGCATTTGCACTGCAGTGTGTTTCACGGATGAAACATGAGACGCTACGTTTTTCAAAAAAGAAAGTTGGATGCGGCTAAGATTAGCCTGGGTAACTGGACGTCTCCTTCATAAGTATGTAGAGCTCTTTGTGTTTATATAGTAGCAGCTTGCTCTTGTTTTCAGGCGATTTAATGAAGGTAAACTCAGCCAACCGTCGTGCGTAAAGACACTGCGCTCTGGCGCGGCACTTACATAACTAACACACACATATATATATATATATAGCAGCATCCACCGTGGAGAATTAGATTAGAGGCCAAGATAAGGGCAACACGGAGAGAAGTTAGCCAGCTAGCAGAGCTACAGAAGGGCAACATGGTGAATAAAGGGGCACCCAGGAAATACACCAAGCTCTCCAAAATCCAAGAGTACATCAGTAAAATGGCCACAAAGGATGAACTGCTAAGTGAATGTCTCATGCAACAGAAACCTGATAAGAGTGCAGAGGAAGAGGAGCAGACAACCTGGAGGGACAAGCCTCTACATGGCATGTACCACCGCCAAATTGAAGAAGTGGCTGATATCGAGAAGACGTACCAATGGCTGGAAAAGGCTGGACTCAGAGACAGCACAGAGGCACTGATCATGGTAGCACAAGAACAGGCCCTAGGTACAAGAGCCATAGAGGCCAAGATCTACAAGAGTAGATCTGACCCAAGGTGCAGACTATGCAAAGATGCCTCTGAGACAGTCCAGCACATAGTAGCAGGGTGTAAGATGCTAGCCGGTTCAGCATACATGGATAGACACAACCAAGTGGCTGGAATAGTGTACAGGAACATCTGTACCCAGTATGGAATAGAAGTACCAAATCCCAATGGGCTGCACCACAGAAGGTGGCTGAGAACAACAGGGCCAAGGTGCTGTGGGACTTCAGCTTCCAGACTCCAGGTCCTGGCCAACCAACCAGACATAGTGGTGGTAGACAAGGAGCAGAAGAAAGCGGTGGTGATAGATGTGGCCATACCAGCAGATGCCAACATCAGAAAGAAGGAACATGAAAAGGTTGAAAAGTACCAAGGGTTGAAAGAGCAGCTGGAGCAGATGTGGAAGGTCAAGGCGAGCGTGATCCCCGTGGTAGTAGGAGCACTCAGGGCAGTGACCCCCAAACTGGGGGAGTCGCTCCAACAGATCCCAGGAACAACATCAGAAGCCTCAGTCCAGAAGAGCTTGGTCCTAGGAACAGCTAAGATACTGCGCAGAACCCTCAAACTCCCAGGCCTCTGGTAGAGGACCCGAGTTTGAGAATGACACAGATACCACCCCAAGAGGGTGAGAGAGAAGTTTTTATATATATGCCTTCGGATGGTGGGATTTCATGTCTACAGGGGCCACTATCAACAAAAAGTTCCTTGTTGCAACTTTAAGTAATAAGAACTGGTTTTGATGCTGGTGGTTGCTCTGAGTTTGATGTGCTTTAAGAACAATGTGTCTCTCAGACTGGCAGTATTTTAATAAATAAAGATCTCATAGCCAAAGTAAACTATACACCACTCCCTGTTCTTTCTCTCTGAACCAATCCGATACACTGACACAACAAAGTTTGAGACAGACTGAAGATACTATTACAAATTTTTATTTTATGACAGGACTTTGTTATTTCATTAAAATGCTGACATAAAAAAAAAGCCCTGATACACGTCACCAGGGATCATTCAAATTCTTCAAATATTTTGTATTCTGATCATTGCAAAGTTTCTTACAGAAATTGTACAAGTACAAGAAATCTCACAGAATACTGCTATGCATTATTGTATAAATTCACACTGTATTAATCATAACATTGACAATACATTGGTTTAACATACAGTATATATCATGTATACCATTACCCTTAATGAATCTATGCATTGGTTCAGGGTTGGGGTGTCCAGCCCACTATGAACTGCATGTGTTCATTCATTTAATTTAAGATACTTGTTGGCTTTACAATATGCTCTCTCTGGAGCTGTAAAGATGCTGCTATGCTATATTATCAAGTGAAACCTAAACTGGAATTTTAATACATTTTTCACACATATTTGAACAGTATAGAAATATTTTAAACTTTTTAGAACTTAGTAAAACAGTACATTTAAAGTAAAACAATTAATCAAAACAGCATTTTGATTCATCTTTGCTTGCAAATGTTATAGAGTTTTCTTTATTTTGAGACTAGCTTCACAGAAAGTCCACTTTGAAATCTAATATTTTACATTTCAATTCACTCACATCTGCATGTTTTAAAATAAAGCTACGATTGCATTCAGACAATGGTGAGTGATTTTAGCGTTTTACTTTCCAGCTTGGCTGCTTTTATTTATTTATGTATTTATTTGGTGAACAAAACTATTAGTAATTTACTCTAAGTTCAATATAGCGACAGCACAGTGCTCAGTGAAGCAAGAAGAATTGGTATATTAATAGTGCAATAGTGCAATAATTGTATAACTTCCCTTGGCTTAATAGATAGTGTTCTTATATTGTTTGGCTTATTATTCTAGAGATGATTCAGTGGACCAGGTGTGTAGAGTTGACTGTGTCATTCTGTCCAGCCCAGGATCCTGGACTTTCCACACAGAAATGTGTTCAGTTCAACAGACATACCGAATACCCTGTCATTGATATCAGTTTAGTGTAAAGTTAAAAGTTAACCTGAAACTGTACACCACTAAAGAGAATCATGATTCTTGGACTTTTACCAACAACGTCCTGATGAAAGTCCTTTTTCATGCTAGTGTTGACAGTCATGTTCTCATGGCAATCCAAAGGAAATCAGCCCTGATGCTATTGCTGGCTTGTCAGTAGCCATGACAAAAGTATAAGGAAGAATGCGGTCGCAAGACTGATCTTGTGGCTTACTCCACTTGAAGCTGTAAATGAAGAGAAAAGGAAACAAAATATTAGTTTAACAAACAGATGTGCAACTTTTGAAATTTTTGATCAAGGAGCACTCATTATAGCTTACCTATGCCATTCACGGTGATGGAGCTGCCTTCAATGTCGAAGCCGCTGACGATTGAAGATGCATTGATCAAAACATTACCAATCTGAGTGTTGGTAGGAACAGATGTGCTTGCAAAGTTAAGGTTCATGTCAGTTATGATTGATCCATTTCTGCAACGAAAACACATAAATATTAGTTGAAATATCAGATTTAGGCCACTACTATTCAATTGTATCACAATAAGTCTTAACAAATTACCTGAATGAAACTACATCCAAGGACCTGAAGGAGGATGGGAATGCCTCTTGGAAGATAGGTTGAAGCTGCAGAAACAGAAAAAAAATGGTATTACAACACAATGTATTTCTATTTTTGCCCTAGAGCACTGAACTGTGTGTATATGAGATAAGTTGTCTTGATAAAGTCCCAGTTATGTCTTTTGTAATCCATTCTTTTTGGAAATTTGAATAAGGGAACTTTTATGTATGCTGTCTAGCAAGCGTGAGGATGAGTATTGTCTAATTTTCCTGTTTCTTTTTTTGGTTTTTTTTTGTGTTTTCTGTAGTGCAGAAAGCAAATTGAGGCCAGGAGTCATACATACAAGAAAGAAAATGACGAGCAACAAACAATACAGGATTCAAAAGGAACTGTTTTTACAGTAATATGATGTTTCTTTATGTGTATTTCTGGTCAGTGTGTGCACATTTTTTCAACTGGTATCCATCACACCAAACCTTTTGCAAGCTGTGTTTCTTCATACTACATAGTTTTATGGTATATAAATATGTAAGTTTAGTATGCTTTAATGCTTGGTTTTAATGATGAAATTGGTAACACTATAATACAGCCCATGATTCACAGTGTCATTTTGTTGTTTGAAATTAAAAACAAGACTATCCGGAATAAGGGAGTAACAATCTGGCTGTCTGTGGGAGAAATAAATTATACAATAAGTATTTTTATAAATACTGCTTACTTATGCCCACAGGTACCAAGTATTTATAAAAATAAATAAAGTTTAATTTATTTCTCTTTCCCTCTGAATTTGCCAGTTCTTACTCCCTTATTGCCCAATGTCTTGTTTTCTTCCTCCATACCTACATTTAAGTAGCAGTAGCAATTAGTAAGTATCTAATTTTTATTTTTATTTATTACATTGTTTTTTTTTTATTGTATTGATATTTGATATGATGTAAGGTGACTTTGAGTGTCATGAAAGCGCCACTAAATAA
Source organism: Dicentrarchus labrax (assembly GCF_905237075.1). Lineage (NCBI taxonomy): Eukaryota > Metazoa > Chordata > Actinopteri > Moronidae > Dicentrarchus > Dicentrarchus labrax. Next base: position 11,481,470 of record NW_026136717.1, on the reverse strand, counting down.
AATGTATTACCATTGTTGTTATTTGTGGTGCCTTATTTTTACATACTGAACAACAGGCTGCATTAAGTGTTACCTTAACATTGCAGTTTTTTGTGTAGGTGCTTGAGTTCTCTGATAAAATGAGTCATTATGTGTACCAGCAGATTTAATTTCAAGGCTTACCTGTGCCTTTATCATTGAAGATCGAGTTATAAAAGATGCAGATGATGGATCATTCAAGTCATTTGTAAATGTGTCTTGAAGAGATCTGAAAGTTGTCCTGATTTTTGTGACTGCTACAGTTGCAGGTGCAGCAGTTGCAGGCCTGGCAGTTGTAGGTGCAACAGTTGTAGGTGCAACAGTCATAGATGTGACAGTTGCAGGTGCAGCAGTCGTAGGCCTGGCAGTCATGGGTGCGACAGTTGTAGGTGCAACAGTTGCAGGTGCAGCAGTCGTAGGCCTGGCAGTCATGGGTGCAACAGTTGTAAGTGCGGCAGTCGTAGATGCGACAGTTGCAGGTGCAGCAGTCGTAGGCCTGGCAGTCATGGGTGCAACAGTTGTAGGTGCGGCAGTCGTAGGCCTGGCAGTCATGGGTGCAACAGTTGTAGGTGCAGCAGTACTTGGCACTGGACCCTCTGTGAAACAGGTTTTTAAATTAAATATTCATGCCAAACCAAAATGATGTCTTTGTTGTTTTTTGATTTCGAACTGACTAAGTGCCATCATAAAAGGTTAAGAAAGAGCTGATTGTTCAGTTCTGTAGTATATTATGTAGTTATGAATTATTAGTTGATGTCTCTTTCAGTTTATAACAAATTATTTACATAAAAATCATTCTGGCTGAATACAAGGTAGTTATAAATAGGTCATCCTGCCCAACTGTTGGATGGATTCTGAAGAAACTTGGCTGGACTTATATTTCTTGTTCCTAATTGCAAGATACAAACAGAGCATATGCAGCACTTCATTTGTGATGTTTACATTATGATTACAGTGAAATATGTTGTGTTAACTTACCTTCTACTTTGACAGAGGAGGCGCTTATGGTCACATTGAAGCTATTGCTGGAATTCACACCTTGTACTAAGGTTTCAGCAATAACATTATTCTGTGGGAGTTCTGCAAGAGGAGTAGTCCGTTTGAACACAACCCCCAACTCTGCTTCAGTTCCTTGTGCTCGTATTTGGGTTGTAGCAGCCCTGTTTCAGTATAAAATTGTGTTAAACATGACACAATAGACACTAGACCATACCAATTTTAAGAACATAATAACATAATCCTGCTTATCAAACAAAAGTGAAACACTATATAAAAACAGTTTTTACCTGAACTCTTTTACAATGCAGCGGACAAAACGAATAGGAAATCGTTTTTTGTATATGGGAGTGCACTGCAAAAAATGGAAACACTGAATGACTTTGAGTAGCTTTCAAGTACAATTAACTTGAAATTAAATAGAAATTAAATGTAAGTACAATTTTCAGGTTTTTTCCTACAAAAAAAGCATTCATTCCCAAAGCTGACACAATCAATGAAAAACTGTAGTCAATTTGAAAATGTTCTTACCGTTGCTAAAACTTGTGCTTCAAGATCTTTGAATCGACTACTGCTGCGGTTAGTGAGGTCATCTGAAAATTCTTCTTCTGGCAGGCCTGCTGAGATGATATAAACAGGTTCAGGGGTCAAAGTGGTTGTTATTGCTGAAGAGGTTGTTGTCAGAGAAGGCGTTGTTGCTGCTGTTGTTATAGTGGGAGCAGGTGTTATCGTTGCTGCCATTGTAATAGTGGGAGCAGGTGTTGTTGTGGTTGGGGCAAGTGTTATTGTAGTTGGCGCCGGGGTTGTTGTAGTTGGAGCAGGTGTTGTCATTGTAGGCGCAGGTGTTGTAGTTGCAGGAGCAGGTGTTGTCGTTGTTGGAGCAGGGGTTGTCATAGTAGGAGCAGGAGTCCTAGTAGTCGGAGCCTGGGTTGTCGTTGTAGGAGCAGGAGTTGTCGTAGTAGGAGCCAGTGCTGTTGTTGTTGGAGCAGGAGTTGTTGTAGTGGGAGCCGGTGTTGTTGTGGTTGGAGCCTGTGTTGTCGTTGTAGGAGCAGGTGTTGTAGTTGTAGGCGCAGGTGTTGTAGTTGTAGGAGCAGGTGTTGTAGTCGTAAGAGCAGGTGTTGTCATTGTAGGAGCAGGTGTTTTAGTTGTAGTAGCTGGAGTTGTCGTCATAGGTCCAGGTGTTGTCATTGTAGGAGCCGGTGTTGTAGTTGTAGGAGCTTGAGTCATAGTCGGAGCTGGAGTTGTCGTCGTAAGAGCAGGTGTTGTCATTGTAGGAGCAGGTGTTGTAGTTGTAGGAGCAGGGGTTGTCTTAATTGGAGCCGGGGTTGTCGTTGTAGGAGCTGGAGGTGTCGTAGTCGGAACCGGTGTTGTCATTGTTGGAGCACGAGTTGTAGTTGTAGGAGCAGGAGTCGTAGTCGGAGCCAGTGTTGTTGTGGTTGGAGCAGGGGTTGTCGTAGAAGGAGCAGGATTGGTCATAGTTGGAGCCTGTGTTGTTGTTGTAGGAGCAGGAGTTGTCGAAGTCGGAGCCTGTGTTGTAGTTGTAGGAGCAGGAGTTGTTGTAGTTGAAGCAGGTGTTGTTGTTGTAGGAGCAGGGGTTGTTGTAGTTGGAGCTGGGGTTGTTGTAGTTCGAGCCTGGGTTGTTGTAGTGGGAGGGAGTGTTGTTGTGGTTGGGGCAGGTGTTGTAGTTGTAGGAACAGGTGTTGTCGTTGTTGGAGCAGGGGTTGTAGTTGTAGGAGCAGGTGATGTCGTCATAGGAGCAGGTGTTGTCGTTGTTGGAGCAGGAGTTGTTGTTGTTGGTGCCGGGGTTGTTGTTGTTGGAGCAGGGGTTGTCGTAGTAGGAGCAGGAGTGGTAGTAGTCAGAGCCGGTGTTGTCGTTGTTGGAGCAGGAGTTGTTGTAGTGGGAGCCGGTGTTGTTGTGGTTGGGGCAGGTATTGTTGTAGTTGGCGCCGGGGTTGTTGTAGTTGGAGCCTGTGTTGTCGTTGTAGGCGCAGGTTTTGTAGTTGCAGGAGCAGGTGTTGTCGTTGTTGGAGCAGGGGTTGTTGTAGTAGGAGCAGGAGTCCTAGTAGTCGGAGACTGTGTTGTCGTTGTAGGAGCTGGAGTTGTCGGATTCGGTGTTGTCGTTGTTTGAGCAGGGGTTGTCGTAGAAGGAGCAGGATTGGTAATAGTCGGAGCCTGTGTTGTTGTTGTAGGAGCAGGAGTTGTCGAAGTCGGAGCCTGTGTTGTAGTTGTAGGAGCAGGAGTTGTTGTAGTTGAAGCAGGTGATGTTGTTGTAGGAGCAAGAGTTGTTGTAGTTGGAGCTGGGGTTGTTGTAGTTGGAGCCCGGGTTGTTGTAGTGGGAGGGAGTGTTGTTGTGGTTGGGGCAGGTGTTGTAGTTGTAGGAACAGGTGTTGTCGTTGTTGGAGCAGGGGTTGTAGTTGTAGGAGCAGGTGATGTCGTCGTAGGAGCAGATGTTGTCGTTGTTGGAGCAGGGGTTGTTGTTGTTGGAGCAGGGGTTGTTGTTGTTGGAGCAGGGGTTGTTGTTGTTGGTGCCGGGGTTGTTGTTGTTGGAGCAGGGGTTGTCGTAGCAGGAGCAGGAGTGGTAGTAGTCAGAGCCTGTATTGTCGTTGTAGGAGCTGGAGTTGTCGTAGTCAGAGCCGGTGTTGTTGTGGTTGGGGCAGGTGTTGTTGTAGTTGGCGCCGGGGTTGTTGTAGTTGGAGCCTGTGTTGTCATTGTAGGCGCAGGTGTTGTAGTTGCAGGAGCAGGTGTTGTCGTTGTTGGAGCAGGGGTTGTCGTAGTAGGAGCAGGAGTCCTAGTAGTTGGAGCCTGGGTTGTCGTTGTAGGAGCTGGAGTTGTCGGAGTCGGTGTTGTCGTTGTTGGAGCAGGAGTTGTCGTAGAAGGAGCAGGATTGGTAATAGTTGGAGCCTGTGTTGTTGTTGTAGGAGCAGGTGTTGTCGCTGTAGGAACAGGTGTTGTAGTTGTAGGAGCTGGAGTCATAGTCGGAGCTGGAGTTATCGTCGTAAGAGCAGGTGTTGTCATTGTAGGAGTAGGTGTCGTAGTTGTAGTAGCTGGAGTTGTCGTGGTAGGTGCAGGTGTTGTAGTTGTAGGAGCTGGTGTTGTTGTAGTTGGAGCTGGTGTTGTTGTAGTTGCAGTAGCTGGAGTTGTTGTTGTAGGTGCAGGTGTTGTAGTTGTAGGAGCAGGAGATGTGGTAGTTATAGGAGCAGGAGATGTCGTAGTCAAAGCAGTTTTTCCAGTTCCAAGTGTAACTGAAAAGTGGAATGCATTTTAAAAAAATTATAATTAATTTAATTATTATTTCCTTTCCTAGTTAGAAGCCTTTTTTTCTGATTTCAGAATATAAATAAAGTGTAAAACATTTAAGCCACTTTTTAAAAATTTTAACCATTAAGTATTAAAGCGTAATGAATCTGAATGTAGTACAAAACAACTTCGCAAAAGGACGAGGTGCTGGAGTGAACTCAAACACAATTTTCTATCACTCTCTTCACCTTGTGTATTAGCTTGTGTCAAGACACTTTAAATGCATTTGGTTTAATGTCACTTAGCTTACCCATTAGAATCAGGAAAATTGATGTGACCTGTCTGACACCCATCTTGTCTTCCTTTGAATCTATAAAATCAAACAATATAGTGTTACAGAAATAGCATGTGTAAACTCCAGTTACTAGCTACTAGAATCATTACTTCCTCTATTATGTGAGTATAAGAATCCAATTCTGTTTTAAATGAAACAGCTTAGAGCTAATGGAATATACATGCTCCGACCGAGGAGACTGCTCTTTAACTACTTCAATCACTCAGTCCATGCAAGTGTTCAAAAGTATGAACCATGTTGCTGAAATGTCTTTTGAGCAAAGCAGTGAACCCCTATTAGTGCAGGGTTGCTCACTTCTGACCCCATGATGGACCAAAAGAGATCCCTACAACACCAATGCAAATTCTCATGATTCTGATTCTCATTTGTATCTGAATCTTGCTGTGCTTGTACCTAAAACAGCTATGTCACAATAATGGAGAAAAAAAAACCTTTGAATCTTGCTTTTCATCAATTCATCTCAGCTAAAGAGAGAAACTGTTCACACCATATTGTGAAAAATATATATTTTTTATGAGAATAATACATTTTTTAATTTCATGAATTATAATGAAATTTAAATACATGAACAGTTCTTAAAATTTGGAGAAAGTTCATTCATATACTTTATTTGTACAATGAAACAAAACTAAACACAGAAACATTAAACAGACTCTCTCTCTTCCTCTTTCATTCTGTTTCTGTCTCACGCAGTGTATAAATATACAAAAATGTACATATGGAATTCAATCTCTACTCACCCAAATGAAAAGATATAGGATGAAAAGTTACAAATTCGTACTTTCTATTTGCTTCAGATCTTTTAAAAATCTGTTTTAGTATCTTTTAATTCAGTCCAGTTTAAAAATGTGATAATGTAGCCTAATCCTTTACTTCATGTGACTCTCCTCATCTAGCAAGTCCTTTTTATATTGGAATGGAATAAAGGCTTATGACGTGACTCATATGTAATACATTTCTTAATAATGATAACTTAACAATCAACAAACCAAATGATAGGATGACTGTCATTTTGATGGCTCAGTACCATGGCATACTCCTTTGTTTTCCTGTGAAACAAGTTGCTGGTGCTTTCCACCTCTTTGATTGTTGAAGGAAGTACTTCCCAATAGTATGTAAGAATTATTCTGCGACCGGCATTAGCAGCATAACATTGATGAATGGATTAAGCAATGAAAAATTGTACATTTAAGTATTTTACAAAAGTATATTGAAGTTTGCTCAATTGTTTTATTTGCCCACACGAGGCATTGAGCCTACCACATAATTAATATGGAGTAACAGTATATTTTATTGGATCGGCAGATTAACATAACAACATAACCTGATAATGTAAAAGATGTACCCCAAAATGTTTTGGAAAAACTGTTGATACTTTGTGTTATATTACTGTGGTTTTGTTTTTATTATACCCTCTGGTTTCTGATGTAAGCTCTATGAGAACTGTGGAACTACTCTGTGTTACAAAGAGATTTGAAAACAGATTCAAAAATGTTATTTTATTTTTCTGATGTACATTTTAAATACCTTTTGAGAAGGCAAAGAAGAGAGGTTTGGATTCATTAAATCTGCGTTGTTAAAAGAGCTGCGTTTTTTTGGTCTTATACCAGCTTTGCCATTTCCAGTGAATATAGGCATGTTGAATTACAGACCTTTACACAAACATCCTATAGGATGAATTCTAGTTTAAATTTTGGCTTAATTTAAAATGATACTCCTGGAGCAGATAGTGTACTGCACACACATTTAAGGTGTGCTAGTCCCCTCTATGGATGAACATGGGAATACTTTGGTAAACATTTTGTTCCTCTTTCCTTCTTTAGTTTATCCAGGGATGTGGCCAGAGGGTATTTAAAAAACTATATTTGATTATATATAAAAATAATTAATTTAATTTTCTCTCTCTTTATTAACAACAGACAATGACAACAAAAATTGAAAACTGAACAGGGGCATTTTTGACTTTCCTTGTACATTTATTTAATAAGGTGAGCTCATTATTAAGTGCCTGCTTCACTGGAGCTGATTTGTCGAATCAACATTTATATATGTAATATTTTGTCATAATTATAATATTATTAAAAAGAAGTTCAATTTGTTTATTTTTCAGTATTTCTCCTATTTGAATAGATTCATAGGAAAAGAAATCTATATTTATGGATTTTTTACTTTTTCACGGGTATCAAACCAGTGCTCTGTTGTTTCTACATTTGTATTGCAAAGGTAACCGTAATCTACATTAAAATTTTAATCTTATTCTTAGAATTTTTTTATTTCATTTTAAGGATATATATAATTTAGAGTTTTAAAATGTATTTCTTTATACTTTGTGGGAATTGGACATTTAAGGTATTTTGTTCTTTCAGCCAATAAATCGTTTCTATCCCCATAGATTTTGAGATTAAGAGTTATTTTCATTAGACCAGGGTACAGAGAATTGATCAAATATTGCCTCAGAAATGTATTATTGCAACTTTTGTCAATTTAATCAGCAGAACCAAATTTAATATTATAGTAATTTAGGTACTGGTGTGTTATCTAGATTGTTAAGTGCCACTGGAATATTTTGTATCTAAGCTGCAGATGTAAATGTCTCTTGAAGAGATCTGATAGTTGTCCTTGTTTTTGTGACTTCTACAGTCGTAGGTGTGGCAGTTGAAAGTCTGGCAGTCGTAAGTGGGGCAGTCATAGGCGGGGCAGTCATAGATGGGGCAGCCGTAGGCCTGGCAGACATGGGTGCGGCAGCCGTAGACCTGGCAGTAGCTGGAGCAGGTGTCATTGTTGCTACCGTTGTATTAGTTGGAGCAGGTGTCATTGTTGCTGCCATTGTAGTAGTCAGAGCAGGTGTTGTTGTTGTAGGAGGAGCAGGAGATGTCGTCAGAGTATATATATAATATATATATATATATTAGAATGCAATTAAGGCTAATGACGTGAATCACAGGTGATAGACTGTTAATTGTAATTTTGTTGGTTCAGTACTTCTTGTTTTGTCCTGTGCAACAAGTTTTTGGTGCATGATGGGAATGTTGAAGGAAGTTCCACCAGTGTGACCTACAAGTAATTATGGAGTTTTGTGGTAATGAAGTGGTAATTGAGCAGTAGGAAATGCAACAAAAAAAACAAAATATAATACAACCAAAATACATATTTATGTATTATACATAGTTCATATCGACACAAAGAAAAGCAAAGAAAAGCCTCACACTACAGGGTTTAATTAGTTGAAAACTTTAATTAAAGATGTTAACATAAAAAATGCCCTGATACACTTTGGAAAACATCACAAGATACAATATAAATTCTTCAAAGATTTTGTATTCTGATCATTATAAACTACAAGCAATCTCACAAAATACAGCTATGCATGATTACATACATTCACGTTGTATTAATGATTGACAGTACATTGGTTTGACATACAGTATATATGATGGATACTGTGACCCTTAATGATTCTGTGCATTGGTTCAGGGTTGGGGGGTCCAGGCCACTATGAACTGCATGTGTTTATTCATTTAATTTAAGATACATGTTGGCTTTACAATATGCTCTCTCTGGAGCTGTAATGACGCTATGCTATGTTATCAAGTGAAACCTAATCAGGAATTTAAGTTGATTTTTAAAACTCCAAAGTAAAATAATTAATCAAAACCACATTTTGATTCATCTTTGCTTGCACATACTATAGAACTTTCTTTATTTTGAGACTAGCTTCACAGAAAGTCCACTTTGAAATCTAATATTTTACATTTCAATTCACTCACATCTGCATGTTTTAAAATAAAGCTACGATTGCATTCAGACAATGGTCAGTGATTTTACGGTTTTACACTTCAGTGTGGCTGATTTTACTTATTATACAAACAAAACTGTTAGTAATTTACTCTAAGTTCAATATAGCGATAGCACAGTGCTCAGTCAAGAAAGATGAATTGGTATATTAATAGTGCAATAATTCTCTAACTTCCCTTGGTTTAATAGATAGTGTTCTTATATTGTTTTATTATTTTAGTGACGATTCAGTAGACCGGGTGTGTAGAGTTGACTGTGTCATTCTGTCCAGCCCAGGATCCTGGATGTTCCCACACAAAAATGTGTTAAGGTCAACAGACATACCGAGTACCCTGTCATTGATATCACTTTAGTGTAAAGTTACATTTGTAATAAGTTCATCCCAAGACGTGCAACACCTAAGACAATCATTTTACCAACAACAAAGTCCTTTTTCATGCTAGTGATGGCAGTCATGTTCTCATTGCAATCCAAAGGAAATCAGCATTGATGCTATTGCTGGCTTGTCAGTAGCCATGACAACAGTACAAGGCAGGATGCGGTCACAAGACTGATCTTGTGGCTTACACCACTTGAAGCTATAAATGAAGAGAAAAGGGGAAAAAAAATATTAGTTTAACAAACAGTTGTGCAACTTTTAAACTTTTTGATCAAGGAGCACTCATTATAGCTTACCTATGCCATTCACGATGATGGAGCTGCCTTCAATGTCGAAGCCGCTGACGATTGAAGATGCATTGATCAAAACATTACCAATCTGAGTGTTGGTAGGAACAGATGTCCTTGCAAAGTTAAGGTCCAGGTCAGTTATGATTGATCCATTTCTGCAGAAGGACAGACAACAATTAAGCACAGCGTTAGTTCAGATAGGCCACGAAGTCAAGCACAGCTCTCAATTCCAGCTACATCAGCTGATCACAGCTGATCGTGACACACATCAGCTGAAGGCTCAGCTGATTCCCTTTAAGTGTCCAAATGGCAAATGTCATTCAGGGCGCCTTATTTAAGCTGCTTTAGCCTGCCTACCTTTGCTACTTCCTCTGCAAGCTGCTTTGCAACCCACCTCCACCCCAGCTCCTCCTTTTATGCTGTCTGATTTAATCAATGTAATTTCTGTTGCCATTGATGCTTGCTCTGTTCTGTACCCTGGGGAGGGGGAGGTGGGGTCTTTGCTGCTGCTCTATGTATGTATTAAGAGGGGGAGGTGTGCTCTCCCTGCCTTCACGTGGAAGGACAAGGAGAAAACATTCAGCATTTGGAAATAAAAGTTTCTTTTGACAAAAGTGGTCCTGACTGAAATAATATTTGAAATATTAGATTTAGGCCAGTACTATTCAATTGTAACACAATAGGTCTTAACAAATTACCTGAATGAAACTACATCCAAGGACTGGAAGGAGGATGGGAATGCCTCTTGGAAGATAGGTTGAAGCTACAGAAACAGAAAACAAATTGTATTTCAACATTATTATCATATTATCTTATTTTTACTTGAACTGTGTGTATATGAGATAAGTTGTCTTGATAAAGTCCCTGGGATGTCCCTGTAATTTCCTCAAAATGGCCAATTCTTACTCCCTTATTGCCCATAGTCTTGTTTTCGTCCTCCATACCTACATTTAAGGAGCAGTAGCAATTGGTAAGTATCCTATTAATTATTACTTTTTAAAAAATTTTATTGTATTGATATTTTATATGATGTAAGGAGTGTCATGAAAGCGCTACTAAATAAAATGTATTGTCATTGTTATTATTTTTGGTACCTAATTTTTACATACTGACTGACTGCATGAAGTGTTTACCTTAACATTGCAGTTTTTTGTGTTTAGGGTTGAACTCTCTAATAAAAAAAGTACTAGCAGATTTTATTTCAAGGTTGAGACTTACCTGTGCCCTTATCCTTGAAGATCGATTTCTAAAAGCTGCAGATGATGGATTACTCAAGTCATTTGTAAATGTCTCTTGAACAGATCTGAAAGTTGTCCTTATTTTTGTGATTGCTACAGTCGTAGGTGCGGCAGTCGCAGGTGCGGCAGTCGCAGCAGGTGCGACGGTTGCAGGCGCGGCGGTCGCAGGTGCTGCAGTTGCAGGCGCTGCGGTTGCAGCAGGTGCGGCGGTCGCAGGTGCTGCGGTTGAAGGCCCGGCGGTCGCAGGTGCAGGCACCGCAGTCGCAGGTGCGGCAGTCGCAGCGGTCGCAGGTGCGGCGGTCACAGGCGCGGGGGTCGCAGGCGTCGCAGGTGCTGCAGTCGCTGGCGCAGCGGTCGCAGGTGCGGCGGTCGCAGGCGCAGCAGTTGCAGGTGCAGCAGTGGTTGCTATTGGAGCAGGTGTGGTCATTGCTGCAGTGGTCACAGTTGGAGCAGGTGTGGTCATTGCGGCAGTCGTAGGTGCGGCAGTGGTTGCTGTTGGAGCAGGTGTGGTCATTGCAGCAGTCGTAGGTGCAGCAGTGGTTGATATTGGAGCAGGTGTGGTTGTAGGAGCAGGAGTTGTTGTTGTCGGAGCCGGTGTTATCGTTGTAGGAGCCGGTGTTGTCGTAGGAGCCTGTGTTGTCGTTGTCGGAGCAGGAGTTGTAGTTGTAGGAGCCTGTGTTGTAGTTGTAGGAGCAGGTGTTGTTGTAGTTGGAGCAGGAGTTGTCGTTGTAGGACCGGGTGTTGTAGTTGTAGGAGCAGGTGTTGTCGTAGTCGGAGCCGGTGTTGTCGTAGTCGGAGCCGGTGTTGTTGTTGTAGGAGCTGGAGTTGTCGTAGTCGGAGCTGGTGTTGTCGTAGTCGGAGCTGGAGTTGTCGTAGTCGGAGCAGGTGTTGTCGTAGTCGGAGCTGGTGTTGTCGTAGTCGGAGCAGGTGTTGTCGTAGTCGGAGCCGGAGTTGTCGTTGTAGGAGCTGGAGTTGTCGTAGTCGGAGCTGGTGTTGTCGTAGTCGGAGCCGGAGTTGTCGTTGTAGGACCTGGTGTTGTTGTTGTAGGAGCTTCTGTCGTAGTTGTAGGAGCAGGAGATGTTGTAGTCAACTGTGTTTTGCCAGTTTCAAGTGTAACTAAAAAGTGGAATACATTTAAAAAAAATAATAATTAATTTACTTGTTATGTCCTTTCATAGTAAGAACCCTTTTTTGCTGATTTCAGAATATAAATAAAGTGTAAAACATTCAAGCCGCTTCTTAAAAAAGTTTGACCATTAAATGTTAAAGCGTAATTAATTGTACTGTACTGTAAACAAACTTCGTAAAAGGACGAGGTGCTGGAGTAAACTCAACCACAATTTTCTATCACTCTCTTCACCTTGTGTATTAGCTTGTGTCAAGACACTTTAAATGCAGTCGGTTTAATGTCACTTAGCTTACCCATTAGAATCAGGAAAATTGATGTGACCCGTCTGACATCCATCTTGTCTTCCTTTGAATCTATAAAGTCAAACAATACAGAGTGTTACAGAAACAGCATGTTGAAACATTTTGCACTCCAGTTACTAGCCACTAGAATCATTACTTCCTCTATTATGTGAGTATTAGAATCCAATTATGTTTTAAATGAAACAGATCTGATGGAATATACATGCTCCGAGTGAGGAGACTGCTCTTTAACCACCTTAATCACTCAGTCCATGCAAGTGTTCACAAATATGAACCTTGTTGCTGAAATGTCTTTGAGCAAAGCACTGAACCCCTATTAGTGCAGGGGTGCTCACTTCTAACCCCATGTTGGACTAAAAGAGATGCTCACCAATTCTGAGTCAAATTTTTAGGATTAGTAAATTAATTGTTATACTCATTTGTATCTGATTCCTGCTGTGCTTGTACCTAAAACAGCTTTCACATTAATGGAGAAAAACCCTTTAAATTGTGCTTTTAATTCATCTCAGCTAAAGAGAGAAACTGTTCACACCATATTGTGAAAAATATTTATTTCATGTGACAGTCACTTATCACCAACTTTAATTATGTGGTAATATGAGAATTCATTTATAATGAAATTGAAATGCATGAACAGTTCTTAAAATTAGGACAAAGTTTATTAAAAGAATTTATCTGTAAAAAAACTAAACAGAAACATTAAACAGACTCTCTCTCTTCTTCTCTCTTTCTGTCTCTGTCTCACGCAGTATATAAATATACAAAAATGTACATATAGAATTCAAACTGTACTTACCCAAAAAGAAAATATAGGCTTTCAATATACTTTAGGCTTGTTTTAAAGCAGTTTAAGTATCTTCAATTCAGTCCAGTTCACATCTGTGGTATTGTAAAGCTTTTACTTCATGTGACAGTTTACATGTGTTATGGCCTGTTTATATTAGGAACCAATGAAGGCTTATGACGTAAGTCACAGGTGATTGACTGTCAGTTGTCATTTTGTTGGCTCAGTACTATGGACCCTCCCTTGTTTGTCCTGTAAAACATGCCTGATGGGAATATTGAAGGAAGTTCGACCAGTGTGACAGTAACAAAGAATTTTTACAAACAAGTAATTATGGAGTTTTCGGGAAGTGTTAATGAAGCAGGAGGAAATGCAAGAAAAAAACAAATACAGATAATACAGCCAAGAAGAATGATATAATAGATAGATAACGTTTTCTGCAAATTTATTAAAAACTCAGACCCTCTGCTATGACGCTTGGAATATAGCTCAGGTGCCTCCCATTTTTCTTGATGTTTGAGGTGTTTCCATACCTCGATTGGAGTCCACCTGTGGTAAACTAAATTGATCTGGGAATGATTTAGAACAGCACAGACCTGCAAATTTGTATATATATATCAAAGATTTAAAAAACTGCTTGCAGAGCTCAGAGACAATATTGAGGCACAGATCTGAGGAAAGCAACCAGTGTTGTTAAAATAAATGCTGCTTTATTATTATCTCTGCTTTACCACTAGGGATGGGGATTGAGACCTGGTTCTATAAGGACTCATCTAAATTTCTCAAAACCTGAAAATCAATAAGGTTTGAGCTTATTGATTATTATAATGTGTGTATATATACGAGAGTCATGTAATTTAAATAAAATCACTGATGCACAAACATATATTGAAGTTTTTGAATCAGTTTAACTGCCTGCCAAATGCCATTAAATTACATGAAGAACAATTTAATTGCCTCACACTCTTGTTTGCTTAATTTTCATTTGTTCAATTGGTTGCTTGCTAGGATGGCTGTGTATTTCTTTTCAAATAAATGCCCAGCATCAGCAGTGTTTATTGAAGGCTATCGATATCAATAAAAATGAACGATCCACATTACCGCTGCAAGTAAACATATGCTTATTGAGTTAATGAACCGGTGTGTAGAATTTAGGGGCATCGGTATAGTTGCAGATTGCAGTTCCCTCACCCTATCTGGAGCCAGTGTTCAGTTTGTCCATTCTGCAGAAACATGGCAGTTTGACATGGTGGACTCCATAGAAGGCAACCTGCAGCGTCTGTAGGTATTAAAGGTTCAAAGGTAACAAAAACATAACCATTCTTAGTTTGAGATTATACACTAATGAAAACAGTTATACATATTATATTCCATTTCTGTCAATATATCCTCCTAAAAGGTAAACACTGGACCTTTTAAAGACATTTAGACATTTAGGAATCATATAGTATGAATTCTTGTTATAGACATATTTGACTTAATTGACACATCAACTTTCATCAGTAATGGCTCCACCTGTGGATGAACGTGGGTATATTTTGGTACACATTTTATTCCTCTTTATTAACAGAACATAAAGTACATCAGGGATATAGCCAGAAGGTATTCATAAAATCATATTTAAAAAATAATAAACAAAAAAAAAATGTATACAATATACAGCTCATATAATATATTGAGCCAAAATAAATTGTTTCTCCTGTCTTCTTTAAGATATCTAAGTATGGTGCAATAATGCAAAAGTTCAATAAACTAAAGTGAACTTAGCTGATAAAATAGCTGTTGTGGCAAAAGTTCACAATTTGATTATTTTGGTAATTTTGTGAAAAGCACCTTTATTTTTCTTTATTGACCACAGCAACAATCTTTGCTTCTATGAAATTTTGAGGAGAACTTTGTGAATGTGATGGCAAGTTTCTAAGAAGATTTATCTATGGTATGACCTCCATGCTGGCAATTGTGTTTTTTTTTTCTCAGACTGTCTGGCGGTATTGTAATACAAAAGAATCTCATAGCCAAAGTAAACTATGCACCACCCCGGTTCTATCTTTCTGGACAAACCTGATTTACTGACACAACAAAGGCTAAGACCAACTGATTGCAAGATGCTATTGTGAAACTTCAATCTTGAAATCACACAACAGGGTTTGAATGCTTCTAAGCATTACTGGTGCTTTAATTAGAAATCCTGCCATTAAACACGTCCTTATACACTTTCTATTTACCTACCAAAATTGCAAAACATGACACCAGAGACGATTTCAATTCTTCAAAAATGTTGTATTCTGATCATTTGTAATGGTTTTGACAGAAATTGTATAAATTACAAGAAATCTCAGAATATAGCTAGATACATTATGATTACATAAATACACATTGTATAAATAAAAATATTGACTCCACCTTTAATTGCCTCACACTCTTGTTTGTTTAATTTCAATCTGTTCAATTGGTTGCTTGCTAGGATGGCTGTGTATTTCTTTTCAAATAAATGCCCAGCATCAGTAGTGTTTATTGAAGGCTATCAAAATCAATAAAAATGAACGATCCACATCCCTATTTACCGCTGCAAGTAAACATATGCTTATTGATTTAATGAACCGGAGTGTAGAATTTAGGGGCATCGGTGTAGTTGCAGATTGCAGTTCCCTTACCCTATCTGGAGCCAGTGTTCAGTTTGTCCATTCTGCAGAAACATGGCAGTTTGACATGGTGGACTCCATAGAAGGCAACCTGCAGCGTCTGTAGATATTAAAACTTCAAAAGTAACAAAAACATAACCATTCTTAGTTTGAGATTATACACTAATGAAAACAGTTATACATATTATATTCCATTTCTGTCAATATATCCTCCTAAAAGGTAAACACTGGACCTTTTAAAGACATTTAGACAGAAATCATATAGTATGAATTCTTGTTATAGACATATTTGACTTATTTGACACACCAACTTTCATCAGTGTTGATACTGACAGTAGATGGCGTGACACTGTATGCCATGAAACTTTGAGTGATCATAGAGAAACACACCTTTAAGGTGTAATGCCTCCACCTGTGGATGAACGTGGGTATATTTTGGTACACATTTTATTCCTCTTTATTAACAAAACATAAAGTACATCAGGGATATAGCCAGAAGGTATTCATAAAATCATATTTAAAAAATAATAAACAAAAATAAATTAAAACAATATACAGCTCACATAATATATTGAGCCAAAATAGATTGTTTCTCCTGTCTTCTTTAAGATATCTAAGTATGGTGCAATAATGCAAAAGTTCAATAAACTAAACTGAACTTAGCTGATAAAATAGCTGTTGTGGCAAAAGTTCACAATTTGATTATTTTGATAATTTTGTGAAAAGCACCTTTATTTTTCTTTATTGACCACAGCAACAATATTTGCTTCTATGAAATTGTGAGGAGAACTTTGTGAATGTGATGACAAGTTTCTAAGAAGATTTATCTATGGTATGACCTCCATGCTGGCAATTGTGTTTTTTTTTTTCTCAGACTGTCTGGCGGTATTGTAATACAAAAGAATCTCATAGCTAAAGTAAACTATGCACCACTCCGGTTCTATCTTTCTGGAGAAACCTGATTTACTGACACAACAAAGGCTAAGACCAACTGATTGCAAGATGCTATTGTGAAACTTCAATCTTGAAATCACACAACAGGATTTGAATGCTTCTAAGTATTACTGGTGCTTTAATTAGAAATCCTGCCATTAAACACGTCCTTATACACTTTCTATTTACCTACCAAAATTGCAAAACATGACACCAGAGATGATTTCAATTCTTCAAAAATGTTTTATTCTGATCATTTGTAATGTTTCTGACAGAAATTGTATAAATTACAAGAAATCTCAGAATATAGCTAGATACATTATGATTACATAAATACACATTGTATAAATAAAAATATTAATATAATAAAAACATTTTTTTTTACATGTGTTTACCATGACCCTTGATAAAATTCATTATGAGCCCACTATGAGCTCCACTTTTTCCTTCATTTAATTTAAAGCTCTTGTTCCCTTTACAATATGCTCTCTGTGGAGATGTACTGATGCTGTTATGTTATGTTGTCTGAATTTGATGAAAATTAAAAAAAAAGTTTTAGATCAAAGTAAAGTTTTAGATCAAAGTAAAATGGGAGGATGTTGATTGTTTCTTTGTAAAAATGACAAAAAACGTTTTGATGAAGATTTACTTAACACTGTGAAATCTAGCACTCACATTTATCAATCAAGCATGTTTAAAAAAAATATTGTCGTTGATTTAAGAGTGAATTCATGGTTTTACTTTCACTTTTACGTGAACAAGACTAAACAACGCATTATCAATTGACTCAAAGTTAAATATAGCTATAGCACAGTGCTCAGTGAAGCAAGATGAATTTTTACATTAATAGTGCAATAGTGCAGTAATTATTTTTCTGACATCCCATGGTTTAATAGATAGTGTTCTTATATAGTTTGGCTTATTATTCTAGTGATGATTCAGTCACTAGTGTGTATAAAGTTCCCTGTCATACTATCTGTTCCAGGATCCTGGACGTTTCCACACAGAAATGTGTTCAGTTAGACAACCATACCTAATCCACCAGTCATAAATATGTCAGTTAAGTGCAAAGTTAAATTTGTAGTAAGTTCATCTAAACTATTGCTGGCTTGACAGTAGCCATGACAACAGTACAAGGCAGGATGCAGTGACGAAACTGATCTTGTGGCTTACTCCACTTGAAGCTGTGAAAGAAGAGAAAAGGAAACAAAATATTAGTTTAACAAATAGTTGTGCTATTTGAAACTTTTGAAATTGGTAATTCCATCAATTAGTAATCAA
The DNA here is from genome assembly GCF_905237075.1 of Dicentrarchus labrax. NCBI lineage: Eukaryota > Metazoa > Chordata > Actinopteri > Moronidae > Dicentrarchus > Dicentrarchus labrax. The sequence continues at coordinate 11,464,091 of NW_026136717.1, read as the reverse complement.
TATTGCTTACGTATGTCATTCACGGTGATGGAGCTGCCTTCAATGTCGAAACCGCTGATGGTTGAAGATGCGTTGATTAAAACATTCGCAATCTGAGTGTTGTTAGGAACAGATGTACTTGCAAAGCCAAGGTTCATTTCGTTGATGATTGATCCACTTCTGCAGAAGGAGATAAAAAAAATATAATTTGAAATATCAGATTTTAGGCTACTACTTTTAAATTGTAACACAATCAGTGTTAACAAATTACCTGAATGACTTTACGTTCAAGGACTGGAAGGAGGATGGGAATGCTGCTTGGAAGAAAGGTTGAAGCTGCAGAAACAGGGAACAAATTCTATTGAGACTTTTTACTTCTATTTTTGCCATAGAACACTGAACTGCGTGTATATGAGATGAGATCCCCTTGATGTCTCTGCCATCAATTCCTGTGAGAATTAAATTTTCTTTATTTTCCGTGTTTGTTTTACTCTCCACACTTTTACTCTCTTCAACAAATTGTGACCAGGAGACAGACAGGAAGAACATTTTTTTATTAATAACAATAACGTGTTTAAAGGAAGAGCTGAACTGTTAATTTCTTTCAGTAATATGAAGTTTATTTATGTGTATTTGTGGTCTATGTGAACATTTTTGTGTGTACAACAATACCAGTGTATGTAAATGTATTTTATTCCAAGGGTGAGGCTTACCTGTGTCTTTATCATTGCAGCTCGACTTATAAAAGCTGGAGATGATGAATTCAGCAAGTCACTTGAAAATTCCTGAAGACGAGATCTGAAAGATGCCCTTATTATTGTGATTGCGGTAGTTGGAAGTCCAGCAGTTGTTGGATTGGCAGTTGAAGTTGCTGCCGTAGCAGGTCCAACAGGTGTAGTATTGGCAGGTGTAGTTGTATCTGGAACTGGCCCGTCTGTAAATACAAAAAAAAGAATAAGTAAATAAAAAAGAATGTTTTAAATGCTGATTAGAGTAAAACATTGTGTTGTGTTTACTTACCAGCTATTTCAACAGAGGAAGGACTTATGCTCACGTTGAAGGTATTGTTGGAATTAGTCAGAGCGTTTGCAAAGGTTTGAGCAATGACATTATTCTTTGGGAGTTCTGCAGGAGGAGTAGTCTCACTGAACACAATCCCAATATCTACTTGAGTTCCTTCTGCTCTTGCTGGGGGTGGAACAGCCCTGTTTTATAAAACCAACAAAGGAGTAAAATGAGATGAGGTGATTCTGTTGTCTTGTATCAAGTGTGATTTACACATGACACTCTCAACATTAGAAGATACAAATTTGATTCTTACCTGAACTGTTTCACAAAGCAGCGCTTAAAACGACGACCAAATGCTTTTCCATATATGTCCTTACACTGAAAAAGAAAAAGAAAAAGAAAAATTGAAGACCTTTAATACCTTTCAATAAAATGCAGAATACACTGAAATACATTTTCAGTGAGGAAGATTTGTTCTTCAGCTAAGACATAAACTCATGTATAACAGTAAGGCAGTCAATGAAAAAGGTATTCAATTAAAACAATTATTCACCATTGATACAACTTCTTTTTCAAGGTCTTTGAATTGACTACTGTTGGGATCAGTGAGTTCATTTGAAAATTCTTTTGCCAAGGTTGCTCTAACAGTATAAACAGGTTCAGCAACAGTTGTAGTTGTTGTTGGAGCAACAGTTGTCATTGCTGCTGTTGTTGTTGTTGGAGAAGGAGTTGTTGTTGCCCCTGTTGTTGTTGTTGTTGTTGTCGTCGTGGTTGGAACTGGTGTTGTTGTTACAAAAGTGGTTGTTGTTGTTGCTGCTGTTGTTGTAGTCAGAGCAGATGTTGCTGAAGGAGTGGTTGTTGTTGGAACAGGTGTTGTCATTGCAGCAGTGCTTGTGGTTTGACCAGCTGTTGTTGTTGAGGCAGTGGTTGTAGTTGGAGCAACCGTTGTTGTTGCAGCAGTGGTTGTAGTCAGACCAGCTGTTGTTGTTGCAGCAGTGGTTTTAGTTGGAGTAGCTGTCGTTGTTGCAGCAGTGGTTGTAGTCAGAGCAGGTCTAGTCGTTGCAGCAGTGGTAGTGGTTGGACCAGCTGTTGTCGTCGCTGTCGTTGGTGTAGTCGGAGCAGCTGTGGTTGTTGGAGCAGTGGTTGTAGTCAGAGGAGGTGGTGTAGTTGCAGCATTGGTGGTGGTTGGTGCCACTGATGTAGTCGGAGCAGCTGTTGTTGTTGCAGCAGTAGTTGTAGTTGGAGCCGCTGTTGTCGTTACTGCCGTTGTTGTAGTTAGAGCAGCTGTCGTTGTTGCAGCAGTGGTTGTGGTCAGAGCAGCTGTCGGTGTTGCAGCAGTTGTTGTAGTCGGAGAAGCTGTTGTCGTTGCTACCGTTGTTGTAGTTGGAGCAGCTGTCGTTGTTGCAGAAGTGGTTGTGGTGGGACTAGCTGTTGTGGTTGCTACCATGGTTGTTGCAGCAGTGGTTGTAGTCAGAGCAGGTGTTGTAGTTGCTACCATTGTTGTAGTTGGAGCAGCTGTTGTTGCAGCAGTGGTTGTAGTCAAAGCAGGTTTTGTAGTTGCAGCAGTGGTAGTGGTTGCAGCAGCTGTTGTCGTTGCTACCGTTGTTGTAGTTGGAGCAGCTGTTGTAGTTGCAGCAGTGGTTGTGGTCGGAGCAGGTGTTGTAGTTGCAGCAGTGGTTGTAGTTGGAGCAGCTGTCGTTGTTGCAGCAGTGGTTGTGGTCAGAGCAGGTATTGTAGCTTCTACTGTTGTTGTAGTTGGAGCAGCTGTCGTTGTTGCAGCATTGGTTGTGGTTGGAGCAGCAGTTGTCGTTGCTGCCGTTGTTGTAGTGGGAGCAGCTGTTGTAGTTGCAGCAGTGGTAGTGGTTGGACCAGCTGTTGTCGTTGGTACCGTTGTTGTAGTCGGAGTAGGTGTTGTTGTTGCAGCAGTGGTTGTGGTTGGAGTAGCTGTTGTCGTTGCTGCCGTTGTTGTAGTCGGAGCAGCTGTTGTTGTTGCTACTGTTGTTGTAGTTGGAGCAGCTGTTGTAGTTGCAGCAGTGGTTGTGGTCGGAGCAGGTGTTGTAGTTGCAGCAGTGGTTGTGGTCGGAGCAGGTGTTGTAGTTGCAGCAGTGGTTGTGGTCAGAGCAGGTATTGTAGCTTCTACTGTTGTTGTAGTTGGAGCAGCTGTCGTTGTTGCAGCATTGGTTGAGGTTGGAGCAGCAGTTGTCGTTGCTGCCGTTGTTGTAGTGGGAGCAGCTGTTGTAGTTGCAGCAGTGGTTGTGGTTGGACCAGCTGTTGTCGTTGGTACCGTTGTTGTAGTCGGAGTAGGTGTTGTTGTTGCAGCAGTGGTTGTGGTTGGAGTAGCTGTTGTCGTTGCTGCCGTTGTTGTAGTCAGAGCAGCTGTTGTTGTTGCTACTGTTGTTGTAGTTGGAGCAGCTGTCGTTGTTGCAGCAGTGGTTGTGGTCGGAGCAGGTGTTGTAGTTGCAGCAGTGGTTGTGGTCGGAGCAGGTGTTGTAGTTGCAGCAGTGGTTGTAGTCAGAGCAGGTGTTGTAGTTGCTACTGTTGTTGTAGTTGGAGCAGCTGTAGTTGTTACAGCAGTGGTTGTAGTTGCAGCAGTGGTTGTGGTCGGAGCAGGTGTTGTAGTTGTAGCAGTGGTTGTAGTTGGAGCAGCTGTCGTTGTTGCAGCAGTGGTCGTAGTCAGAGCAGGTGTTGTAGTTGCTACTGTTGTTGTAGTTGGAGCAGCTGTCGTTGTTACAGCAGTGGTTGTAGTTGGAGAAGTTGTCGTTGGTACTATTGTTGTAGTCGGAGTAGGTGTTGTTGTTGCAGCAGTGGTTGTGGTTGGAGTAGCTGTTGTCGTTGCTGCCATTGTTGTAGTCGGAGCAGCTGTTGTTGTTGCAGCAGTGGTTGTAGTTGGAGCAGCTGTAGTTGTTGGAGCAGTGGTTGTCGTTGGACTAGCTGTTGTGGTTGCTACCGTTGTTGTTGCAGCAGTGGTTGTGGTTGGAGCAGCGGTTGTCGTTGCTGCCATTGTTGTAGTCGGGGCAGCTGTGGTTGTTGCAGCAGTGGTTGTCGTTGAACCAGCTGTTGTGGTTGCTACCGTTGTTGTAGTCAGAGCAGCTGTTGTTGTTGCCGAAGTGGTTGTAGTTGGAGCAGCTGTAGTTGTTGCAGCAGTGGTTGTAGTTGGAGCAGCTGTTGTAGTTGCAGCAGTGGTTGTAGTTGGAGCAGCTGTCGTTGTTGCTGCAGTGGTTGTGGTTGGATCTGCTGTTGTCGTTGCTGCCGTTGTTGTAGTCGGAGCAGCTGTTGTTGTTGAAGCAGTGGTTGTAGTTGGAGCAGCTGTAGTTGTTGCAGCAGTGGTTGTAGTTGGAGCAGCTGTTGTAGTTGCAGCAGTCGTTGTAGTTGGAGCAGCTGTCGTTGTTGCTGCAGTGGTTGTGGTTGGATCTGCTGTTGTCGTTGCTGCCGTTGTTGTAGTCGGAGCAGCTGTTGTTGTTGAAGCAGTGGTTGTAGTTGGAGCAGCTGTAGTTGTTGCAGCAGTGGTTGTAGTTGGAGCAGCTGTCGTTGTTGCAGCAGTGGCTGTAGTCAGAGCAGGTGTTGTAGTTGCTACTGTTGTTGTAGTTGGAGCAGCTGTCGTTGTTACAGCAGTGGTTGTGGTTGGAGCAGCAGTTGACGTTGCTGCCGTTGTTGTAGTCAGAGCAGCTGTTGTTCCAGAAGTGGTTGTAGTTGGAGCAGCTATAGTTGTTGCAGCAGTGGTTGTAGTTGGAGCAGCTGTCGTAGTTGCAGAAGTGGTTGTAGTTGGAGCACCTGTCGTTGTTGCTGCAGTGGTTGTAGTCAGAGCAGGTGTTGTAGTTGCTACTGTTGTTGTAGTTGGAGCAGCTGTCGTTGTTACATCAGTGGTTGTGGTTGGAGCAGCAGTTATCGTTTCTGCCGTTGTGGTAGTCAGAGCAGCTGTTGTTGTTGCAGAAGTGGTTGTAGTTGGAGCAGCTGTAGTTCTTGCAGCAGTGGTTGTAGTTGGAGCAGCTGTTGTAGTTGCAGCAGTGGTTGTAGTTGGAGCAGCTGTCGTTGTTGCTGCAGTGGTAGTGGTTGGAGCTGCTGTTGTCGTTGCTGCCATTGTTGTAGTTGGAGCAGCTGTCGTTGTTGCAGCAGTGGTTGTCGTTGGACTAGCTGTTGTGGTTGCTACCGTTGTTGTTGCAGCAGTGGTTGTGGTTGGAGCAGCGGTTGTCGTTGCTGCCATTGTTGTAGTCGGGGCAGCTGTCGTTGTTGCAGCAGTGGTTCTTGTTGGAGCAGCTGTCGTTGTTGCTGCAGTGGTTGTGGTTGGAGCTGCTGTTGTCGTTGCTGCCGTTGTTGTAGTGGGAGCAACAGTTGTACTTGGAGTAATGGTTGTCGTTGGACTAGCTGTTGTGGTTGCTACCGTTGTTGTTGCAGCAGTGGTTGTGGTTGGAGCAGCTGTTGTCGTTGCTGCCATTGTTGTAGTCGGGGCAGCTGTCGTTGTTGCAGCAGTGGTTCTTGTTGGAGCAGCTGTCGTTGTTGCTGCAGTGGTTGTGGTTGGACCAGCTGTTGTCGTTGGTACTGTTGTTGTAGTCGGAGTAGGTGTTGTTGTTGCAGCAGTGGTTGTGGTTGGAGTAGCTGTTGTCGTTGCTGCCGTTGTTGCAGTCGGAGCAGCTGTTGTTGTTGCAGCAGTGGTTGTAGTTGCAGCAGTGGTTGTGGTCGGAGCAGGTGTTGTAGTTGCAGCAGTGGTTGTAGTTGGAGCAGCTGTCGTTGTTGCAGCAGTGGTTGTACTCAGAGCAGGTGTTGTAGTTGCTACTGTTGTTGTAGTTGGAGCAGCTGTCGTTGTTGCAGCAGTGGTTGTGGTTGGAGCAGCAGTTGTCGTTGCAGCAGTGGTTGTAGTTGGAGCAGCTGTCGTTGTTGCTGCAGTGGTTGTAGTCAGAGCAGGTGTTGTTGTTGCAGCAGTGGTTGTGGTTGGAGTAGCTGTTGTTGTTGCTGCCGTTGTTGTAGTCGGAGCAGCTGTTGTTGTTGCAGCAGTGGTTGTAGGTGGAGCAGCTGTCGTTGTTGCTGCAGTGGTTGTGGTTGGAGCTGCTGTTGTCGTTGCTGCCGTTGTTGTAGTTGGAGCAGCTGTCGTTGTTGCAGCAGTGGTTGTCGTTGGACTAGCTGTTGTGGTTACTACCGTTGTTGTTGCAGCAGTGGTTGTGGTTGGAGCTGCTGTTGTCGTTGCTGCCGTTGTTGTAGTTGGAGCAGCTGTCGTTGTTGCAGCAGTGGTTGTCGTTTGACTAGCTGTTGTGGTTGCTACCGTTGTTGTTGCAGCAGTGGTTGTGGTTGGAGCAGCTGTTGTCGTTGAAGCAGTGGTTGTAGTTGGAGCAGCTGTAGTTGTTGCAGCAGTGGTTGTAGTTGGAGCAGCTGTTGTTGTTGCAGCAGTGGTTGTGGTCGGAGCAGCTGTTGTAGTTGCAGCAGTGGTTGTAGTTGGAGCAGCTGTCGTTGTTGCAGCAGTGGTTGTAGTCAGAGCAGGTGTTGTAGTTGCTACTGTTGTTGTAGTTGGAGCAGCTGTCGTTGTTGCAGCAGTAGTTGTGGTTGGAGCAACAGTTGTCGTTGCTGCTGTTGTTGTAGTCGGAGCAGCTGTTGTTGTTGCAGAAGTGGTTGTAGTTGGAGCAGCTGTAGTTGTTGCAGCAGTGGTTGTAGTTGGAGCAGCTGTTGTAGTTGCAGCAGTGGTTGTAGTTGGAGTAGGTGTTGTTGTTGCAGCAGTGGTTGTGGTTGGAGTAGCTGTTGTCGTTGCTGCCGTTGTTGTAGTCGGAGCAGGTGTTGTAGTTGCAGCAGTGGTTGCAGTTGGAGCAGCTGTAGTTGTTGCAGCAGTGGTTGTAGTTGGAGCAACTGTTGTCGTTGCTGCCGTTGTTGTAGTCGGAGCAGCTGTCGTTGTTGCTGCAGTGGTTGTGGTTGGAGCTGCTGTTGTCGTTGCTGCCGTTGTTGTAGTTGAAGCAGCTGTCGTTGTTGCAGCAGTGGTTGTCGTTGGACTAGCTGTTGTGGTTGCTACCGTTGTTGTAGTTGGAGCAGGTGTTGTGGTCGGAGCAGGTGTTGCAGTTGCAGCAGTGGTTGTAGTTGGAGCAGCTGTCGTTGTTGCAGCAGTGGTTGTAGTCAGAGCAGGTGTTGTAGTTGCTACTGTTGTTGTTGCAGCAGTGGTTGTGGTTGGAGCAGCTGTTGTCGTTGCAGCAGTGGTTGTAGTTGGAGCAGCTGTAGTTGTTGCAGCAGTGGTTGTAGTTGGAGCAGCTGTTGTAGTTGCAGCAGTGGTTGTGGTCGGAGCAGCTGTTGTAGTTGCAGCAGTGGTTGTAGTTGGAGCAGCTGTCGTTGTTGCAGCAGTGGTTGTAGTCAGAGCAGGTGTTGTAGTTGCTACTGTTGTTGTAGTTGGAGCAGCTGTCGTTGTTGCAGTAGTGGTTGTGGTTGGAGCAACAGTTGTCGTTGCTGCTGTTGTTGTAGTCGGAGCAGCTGTTGTTGTTGCAGAAGTGGTTGTAGTTGGAGCAGCTGTAGTTGATGCAGCAGTGGTTGTAGTTGGAGCAGCTGTTGTAGTTGCAGCAGTGGTTGTAGTTGGGCCAGTTGAGGCTGTTGTTTGTTGCAGCAGTGGTTGTTGAAAGTGGTGTAGTTGGAGCAACTGTTGTCTTTGTTTGGGCAGCTGTTGTAGTTGCAGCAGTGGTTGTAGTTGGGTGTTGTTGTTGCAGCAGTGGTTGTAGTTGGAGCAACTGTTGTCGTTGCTGCCGTTGTTGTAGTCGGAGCAGCTGTTGTTGTTGCTGCAGTGGTTGTGGTTGGAGCTGCTGTTGTCGTTGCTGCCGTTGTTGTAGATGGAGCAGCTGTCGTTGTTGCAGCAGTAGTTGTGGTTGGAGCAACAGTTGTCGTTGCTGCTGTTGTTGTAGTCGGAGCAGCTGTTGTTGTTGCAGAAGTGGTTGTAGTTAGAGCAGCTGTAGTTGTTGCAGCAGTGGTTGTCGTTGGAGCAGCTGTTGTAGTTGCAGCAGTGGTTGTAGTTGGAGTAGGTGTTGTTGTTGCAGCAGTGGTTGTGGTTGGAGTAGCTGTTGTCGTTGCTGCCGTTGTTGTAGTCGGAGCAGCTGTTGTAGTTGCAGCAGTGGTTGCAGTTGGAGCAGCTGTTGTAGTTGCAGCAGTGGTTGCAGTTGGAGCAGCTGTAGTTGTTGTAGCAGTGGTTGCAGTTGGAGCAACTGTTGTCGTTGCTGCCGTTGTTGTAGTCGGAGCAGCTGTCGTTGTTGCTGCAGTGGTTGTGGTTGGAGCTGCTGTTGTCGTTGCTGCCGTTGTTGTAGTTGGAGCAGCTGTCGTTGTTGCAGCAGTGGTTGTCGTTGGACTAGCTGTTGTGGTTGTTACCGTTGTTGTAGTTGGAGCAGGTGTTGTTGTCGCAGCAGTGGTTGTGGTCGGAGCAGGTGTTGTAGTTGAGGCAGTGGTTGTAGTTGGAGCAGCTGTCGTTGTTGCAGCAGTGGTTGTAGTCAGAGCAGCTGTTGTTGTTGCGGCAGTGGTTGTAGTTGGAGCAGCTGTCGTTGTTACAGCAGTGGTTGTAGTTGCAGCAGTGGTTGTGGTCGGAGCAGGTGTTGTAGTTGCAGCAGTGGTTGTAGTTGGAGCAGCTGTCGTTGTTGCAGCAGTGGTTGTAGTTAGAGCAGGTGTTGTAGTTGCTACTTTTGTTGTAGTTGGAGCAGCTGTCGTTGTTGCATCAGTGGTTGTGGTTGGAGCAGCAGTTGTCGTTGCTGCTGTTGTTGTAGTTGGAGCAGCCGTAGTTGTTGCAGCAGTGGTTGTAGTTGGAGCAGCTGTTGTCGTTGCTGCCGTTGTTGTAGTCGGAGCAACTGTTGTCGTTGCTGCCGTTGTTGTAGTCGGAGCAGCTGTTGTTGTTGCTGCAGTGGTTGTGGTTGGAGCTGCTGTTGTCGTTGCTGCCGTTGTTGTAGTTGGAGCAGCTGTCGTTGTTGCAGCAGTGGTTGTCGTTGGACTAGCTGTTGTGGTTGCTACCGTTGTTGTAGTTGGAGCAGCTGTCGTTGTTGCAGCAGTAGTTGTGGTTGGAGCAACAGTTGTCGTTGCTGCTGCTGTTGTAGTTGCAGAAGTGGTTGTAGTTGGAGCAGCTGTAGTTGTTGCAGCAGTGGTTGTCGTTGGAGCAGCTGTTGTAGTTGCAGCAGTGGTTGTAGTTGGAGTAGGTGTTGTTGTTGCAGCAGTGGTTGTGGTTGGAGTAGCTGTTGTCGTTGCCTCCGTTGTTGTAGTCGGAGCAGCTGTTGTAGTTGCAGCAGTGGTTGCAGTTGGAGCAGCTGTAGTTGTTGCAGCAGTGGTTGCAGTTGGAGCAACTGTTGTCGTTGCTGCCGTTGTTGTAGTCGGAGCAGCTGTCGTTGTTGCTGCAGTGGTTGTGGTTGGAGCTGCTGTTGTCGTTGCTGCCGTTGTTGTAGTTGGAGCAGCTGTCGTTGTTGCAGCAGTGGTTGTCGTTGGACTAGCTGTTGTGGTTGTTACCGTTGTTGTAGTTGGAGCAGGTGTTGTTGTCGCAACAGTGGTTGTGGTCGGAGCAGGTGTTGTAGTTGCAGCAGTGGTTGTAGTTGGAGCAGCTGTCGTTGTTGCAGCAGTGGTTGTAGTCAGAGCAGCTGTTGTTGTTGCAGCAGTGGTTGTAGTTGGAGCAGCTGTCGTTGTTACAGCAGTGGTTGTAGTTGCAGCAGTGGTTGTGGTCGGAGCAGGTGTTGTAGTTGCAGCAGTGGTTGTAGTTGGAGCAGCTGTCGTTGTTGCAGCAGTGGTTGTAGTTAGAGCAGGTGTTGTACTTGCTACTTTTGTTGTAGTTGGAGCAGCTGTCGTTGTTGCATCAGTGTTTGTGGTTGGAGCAGCAGTTGTCGTTGCTGCTGTTGTTGTAGTTGGAGCAGCTGTCGTTGTTGCAGCAGTGGTTGTAGTTGGAGCAGCTGTTGTTGTCGCAGCAGTGGTTGTGGTCGGAGCAGGTGTTGTAGTTGCAGCAGTGGTTGTAGTTGGAACAGCTGTCGTTGTTGCAGCAGTGGTTGTAGTCAGAGCAGCTGTTGTTGTTGCAGCAGTGGTTGTAGTCCGAGCAGCTGTCGTTGTTACAGCAGTGGTTGTAGTTGCAGCAGTGGTTGTGGTCGGAGCAGGTGTTGTAGTTGCAGCAGTGGTTGTAGTTGGAGCAGCTGTCGTTGTTGCAGCAGTGGTTGTAGTCAGAGCAGGTGTTGTAGTTGCTACTGTTGTTGTAGTTGGAGCAGCTGTCGTTGTTGCAGCAGTGGTTGTGGTTGGAGCAGCAGTTGTCGTTGCTGCCGTTGTTGTAGTCAGAGCAGTTGTTGTTGCAGAAGTGGTTGTAGTTGGAGCAGCTGTAGTTGTTGCAGCAGTGGTTGTAGTTGGAGCAGCTGTTGTAGTTGCAGCAGTGGTTGTAGTTGGAGCAGCTGTCGTTGTTGCTGCAGTGGTTGTAGTCAGAGCAGGTGTTTTAGTTGCTACTGTTGTTGTAGTTGGAGCAGCTGTCGTTGTTGCATCAGTGGTTGTGGTTGGAGCAACAGTTGTCGTTGCTGCCGTTGTTGTAGTCGGAGCAGCTGTTGTTGTTGCAGAAGTGGTTGTAGTTGGACTAGCTGTAGTTGTTGCAGCAGTGGTTGTAGTTGGAGCAGCTGTCGTAGTTGCAGCAGTGGTTGTGGTCGGAGCAGCTGTTGTAGTTGCAGCAGTGGTTGTAGTTGGAGCAGCTGTCGTTGTTGCAGCAGTGGTTGTAGTCAGAGCAGGTGTTGTAGTTGCTACTGTTGTTGTAGTTGGAGCAGCTGTCGTTGTTGCAGCAGTAGTTGTGGTTGGAGCAACAGTTGTCGTTGCTGCTGTTGTTGTTGTTGGAGCAGCTGTCGTTGTTGCAGCAGTGGTTGTAGTTGGACTAGCTGTTGTGGTTGCTACCGTTGTTGTAGTTGGAGCAGGTGTTGTTGTTGCAGCAGTGGTTGTGGTCGGAGCAGGTGTTGTAGTTGCAGCAGTGGTTGTAGTTGGAGCAGGTGTTGTAGTTGCAGCAGTGGTTGTAGTTGGAGCAGCTGTCGTTGTTGCAGCAGTGGTTGTAGTCAGAGCAGGTGTTGTAGTTGCTACTGTTGTTGTTGCAGCAGTGGTTGTAGTTGGAGCAGCTGTAGTTGTTGCAGCAGTGGTTGTAGTTGGAGCAGCTGTCGTTGTTGCAGCAGTGGTTGTAGTCAGAGCAGGTGTTGTAGTTGCTACTGTTGTTGTTGCAGCAGTGGTTGTGGTTGGAGCAGCTGTTTTCGTTGCAGCAGTGGTTGTAGTTGGAGCAGCTGTAGTTGGAGCAGCTGTAGTTGTTGCAGCAGTGGTTGTAGTTGGAGCAGCTGTTGTAGTTGCAGCAGTGGTTGTGGTCTGAGCAGCTGTTGTAGTTGCAGCAGTGGTTGTAGTTGGAGCAGCTGTCGTTGTTGCAGCAGTGGTTGTAGTCAGAGCAGGTGTTGTAGTTGCTACTGTTGTTGTAGTTGGAGCAGCTGTCGTTGTTGCAGTAGTGGTTGTGGTTGGAGCAACAGTTGTCGTTGCTGCCCTTGTTGTAGTCGGAGCAGCTCTTGTTGCTGCAGAAGTGGTTGTAGTTGGAGCAGCTGTAGTTGTTGCAGCAGTGGTTGTAGTTGGAGCAGTGGTTGTAGTTGGAGTAGGTGTTGTTGTTGCAGCAGTGGTTGTGGTTGGAGCAACTGTTGTCGTTGCTGCCGTTGTTGTAGTCGGAGCAGCTGTTGTTGTTGCTGCAGTGGTTGTGGTTGGAGCTGCTGTTGTCGTTGCTGCCGTTGTTGTAGTTGGAGCAGCTGTCGTTGTTGCAGCAGTGGTTGTCGTTGGACTAGCTGTTGTGGTTTCTACCGTTGTTGTAGTTGGAGCAGGTATTGTTGTTGCAGCAGTGGTTGTGGTCGGAGCAGGTGTTGTAGTTGCAGCAGTGGTTGTAGTTGGAGCAGGTGTTGTAGTTGCAGCAGTGGTTGTGGTTGGAGCAGCTGTCGTTGTTGCAGCAGTGGTTGTAGTTGGAGCAGCTGTCGTTGTTGCTGCAGTGGTTGTGGTTGGAGCTGCTGTTGTCGTTGCTGCAGTTGTTGTAGTTGGAGCAGCTGTCGTTGTTGCAGCAGTGGTTGTCGTTGGACTAGCTGTTGTGGTCGCTGCCGTTGTTGTTGCAGCAGTGGTTGTGGTTGGAGCAGCTGTTGTCGTTGCAGCAGTGGTTGTAGTTGGAGCAGCTGTAGTTGTTGCAGCAGTGGTTGTAGTTGGAGCAGCTGTTGTAGTTGCAGCAGTGGTTGTGGTCGGAGCAGCTGTTGTAGTTGCAGCAGTGGTTGTAGTTGGAGCAGCTGTCGTTGTTGCAGCAGTGGTTGTGGTTGGAGCTGCTGTTGTCGTTGCTGCCGTTGTTGTAGTTGGAGCAGCTGTCGTTGTTGCAGCAGTGGTTGTCGTTGGACTAGCTGTTGTGGTTGCTACCGTTGTTGTAGTTGGAGCAGGTGTTGTTGTCGCAGCAGTGGTTGTGGTCGGAGCAGGTGTTGTAGTTGCAGCAGTGGTTGTAGTTGGAACAGCTGTCGTTGTTGCAGCAGTGGTTGTAGTCAGAGCAGCTGTTGTTGTTGCAGCAGTGGTTGTAGTCCGAGCAGCTGTCGTTGTTACAGCAGTGGTTGTAGTTGCAGCAGTGGTTGTGGTCGGAGCAGGTGTTGTAGTTGCAGCAGTGGTTGTAGTTGGAGCAGCTGTCGTTGTTGCAGCAGTGGTTGTAGTCAGAGCAGGTGTTGTAGTTGCTACTGTTGTTGTAGTTGGAGCAGCTGTCGTTGTTGCAGCAGTGGTTGTGGTTGGAGCAGCAGTTGTCGTTGCTGCCGTTGTTGTAGTCAGAGCAGTTGTTGTTGCAGAAGTGGTTGTAGTTGGAGCAGCTGTAGTTGTTGCAGCAGTGGTTGTAGTTGGAGCAGCTGTTGTAGTTGCAGCAGTGGTTGTAGTTGGAGCAGCTGTCGTTGTTGCTGCAGTGGTTGTAGTCAGAGCAGGTGTTGTAGTTGCTACTGTTGTTGTAGTTGGAGCAGCTGTCGTTGTTGCATCAGTGGTTGTGGTTGGAGCAACAGTTGTCGTTGCTGCCGTTGTTGTAGTCGGAGCAGCTGTTGTTGTTGCAGAAGTGGTTGTAGTTGGACTAGCTGTAGTCTTTGCAGCAGTGGTTGTAGTTGGAGCAGCTGTTGTAGTTGCAGCAGTGGTTGTGGTCGGAGCAGCTGTTGTAGTTGCAGCAGTGGTTGTAGTTGGAGCAGCTGTCGTTGTTGCAGCAGTGGTTGTAGTCAGAGCAGGTGTTGTAGTTGCTACTGTTGTTGTAGTTGGAGCAGCTGTCGTTGTTGCAGCAGTAGTTGTGGTTGGAGCAACAGTTGTCGTTGCTGCTGTTGTTGTTGTTGGAGCAGCTGTCGTTGTTGCAGCAGTGGTTGTAGTTGGACTAGCTGTTGTGGTTGCTACCATTGTTGTAGTTGGAGCAGGTGTTGTTGTTGCAGCAGTGGTTGTGGTCGGAGCAGGTGTTGTAGTTGCAGCAGTGGTTGTAGTTGGAGCAGGTGTTGTAGTTGCAGCAGTGGTTGTAGTTGGAGCAGCTGTCGTTGTTGCAGCAGTGGTTGTAGTCAGAGCAGGTGTTGTAGTTGCTACTGTTGTTGTTGCAGCAGTGGTTGTAGTTGGAGCAGCTGTAGTTGTAGCAGCAGTGGTTGTGGTTGGAGTAGCTGTTGTCGTTGCACTTTTCAGCAGTTGTTGTAGTCGGAGCAGCTGTTGTAGTTGCAGCAGTGGTTGCAGTTGGAGCAGCTGTAGTTGTTGCAGCAGTTGTTGTAGTTGGAGCAACTGTTGTCGTTGCTGCCGTTGTTGTAGTCGGAGAAGCTGTTGTTGTTGCTGCAGTGGTTGTGGTTGGAGCTGCTGTTGTCGTTGCTGCCGTTGTTGTAGTTGGAGCAGCTGTCGTTGTTGCAGCAGTGGTTGTGGTTGGAGCTGCTGTTGTCGTTGCTGCCGTTGTTGTAGTCAGAGCAGTTGTTGTTGCAGAAGTGGTTGTCGTTGGACTAGCTGTTGTGGTTGCTACCGTTGTTGTTGCAGCAGTGGTTGTGGTTGGAGCAGCAGTTGTCGTTGCTGCTGTTGTTGTAGTCAGAGCAGCTGTTGTTGTTGCAGAAGTGGTTGTAGTTGGAGCAGCCGTAGTTGTTGCAGCAGTGGTTGTAGTTGGAGCAGCTGTTGTAGTTGCAGCAGTGGTTTTAGTTGGAGCAGCTGTCGTTGTTGCTGCAGTGGTTGTGGTTGGAGCTGCTGTTGTCGTTGCTGCCGTTGTTGTAGTTGGAGCAGCTGTCGTTGTTGCAGCAGTGGTTGTCGTTGGACTAGCTGTTGTGGTTGCTGCCGTTGTTGTTGCAGCAGTGGTTGTGGTTGGAGCTGCTGTTGTTGTTGCTGCCGTTGTTGTAGTTGGAGCAGCTGTCGTTGTTGCAGGAGTGGTTGTCGTTGGACTAGCTCTTGTGGTTGCTACCGTTGTTGTTACAGCAGTGGTTGTGGTTGGAGCAGCTGTTGTCGTTGCAGCAGTGGTTGTAGTTGGAGCAGCTGTAGTTGTTGCAGCAGTGGTTGTAGTTGGAGCAGCTGTTGTAGTTGCAGCAGTGGTTGTGGTCGGAGCAGCTGTTGTAGTTGCAGCAGTGGTTGTAGTTGGAGCAGCTGTTGTTGTTGCAGCAGTGGTTGTGGTTGGAGCTGCTGTTGTCGTTGCTGCCGTTGTTGTAGTTGGAGCAGCTGTCGTTGTTGCAGTAGTGGTTGTCGTTGGACTAGCTGTTGTGGTTGCTACCGTTGTTGTAGTTGGAGCAGGTGTTGTTGTCGCAGCAGTGGTTGTGGTCGGAGCAGGTGTTGTAGTTGCAGCAGTGGTTGTAGTTGGAGCAGCTGTAGTTGTTGCAGCAGTGGTTGTAGTCAGAGCAGCTGTTGTTGTTGCAGCAGTGGTTCTAGTTGGAGCAGCTGTCGTTGTTACAGCAGTGGTTGTAGTTGCAGCAGTGGTTGTGGTTGGAGCAGGTGTTGTAGTTGCAGCAGTGGTTGTAGTTGGAGTAGCTGTAGTTGTTGCAGCAGTGGTTGTAGTTGGAGCAGCTGTTGTAGTTGCAGCAGTGGTTGTCGTTGGATTAGCTGTTGTGGTTGCTACCGTTGTTGTAGTTTGAGCAGGTGTTGTTGTTGCAGCAGTGGTTGTGGTCGGAGCAGGTGTTGTAGTTGCAGCAGTGGTTGTAGTTGGAGCAGGTGTTGTAGTTGCAGCAGTGGTTGTAGTTGGAGCAGCTGTCGTTGTTGCAGCAGTGGTTGTAGTCAGAGCAGGTGTTGTAGTTGCTACTGTTGTTGTAGTTGGAGCAGCTGTCGTTGTTACAGCAGTGGTTGTGGTTGGAGCAGCAGTTGTCGTTGCTGCCGTTGTTGTAGTCAGAGCAGTTGTTGTTGCAGAAGTGGTTGTAGTTGGAGCAGCTGTAGTTGGAGCAGCAGTGGTTGTAGTTGGAGCAGCTGTTGTAGTTGCAGCAGTGGTTGTAGTTGGAGCAGCTGTAGTTGGAGCAGCAGTGGTTGTAGTTGGAGCAGCTGTTGTAGTTGCAGCAGTGGTTGTAGTTGGAGCAGCTGTCGTTGTTGCTGCAGTGGTTGTGGTTGGAGCTGCTGTTGTCGTTGCTGCCGTTGTTGTAGTTGGAGCAGCTGTCGTTGTTGCAGCAGTGGTTGTCGTTGGACTAGCTGTTGTGGTTGCTACCGTTGTTGTTGCAGCAGTGGTTGTGGTTGGAGCAGCAGTTGTCGTTGCTGCTGTTGTTGTAGTCAGAGCAGCTGTTGTTGTTGCAGAAGTGGTTGTAGTTGGAGCAGCCGTAGTTGTTGCAGCAGTGGTTGTAGTTGGAGCAGCTGTCGTTGTTGCTGCAGTGGTTGTGGTTGGAGCTGCTGTAGTCGTTGCTGCCGTTGTTGTAGTTGGAGCAGCTGTCGTTGTTGCAGCAGTGGTTGTCGTTGGACTAGCTGTTGTGGTTGATGCCGTTGTTGTTGCAGCAGTGGTTGTGGTTGGAGCAGCAGTTGTCGTTGCTGCCGTTGTTGTAGTCAGAGCAGTTGTTGTTGCAGAAGTGGTTGTAGTTGGAGCAGCTGTAGTTGGAGCAGCAGTGGTTGTAGTTGGAGCAGCTGTTGTAGTTGCAGCAGTGGTTGTAGTTGGAGCAGCTGTCGTTGTTGCTGCAGTGGTTGTGGTTGGAGCTGCTGTTGTCGTTGCTGCCGTTGTTGTAGTTGGAGCAGCTGTCGTTGTTGCAGCAGTGGTTGTCGTTGGACTAGCTGTTGTGGTTGCTACCGTTGTTGTTGCAGCAGTGGTTGTGGTTGGAGCAGCAGTTGTCGTTGCTGCTGTTGTTGTAGTCAGAGCAGCTGTTGTTGTTGCAGAAGTGGTTGTAGTTGGAGCAGCCGTAGTTGTTGCTGCAGTGGTTGTGGTTGGAGCTGCTGTTGTCGTTGCTGCCGTTGTTGTAGTTGGAGCAGCTGTCGTTGTTGCAGCAGTGGTTGTCGTTGGACTAGCTGTTGTGGTTGCTGCCGTTGTTGTTGCAGCAGTGGTTGTGGTTGGAGCTGCTGTTGTTGTTGCTGCCGTTGTTGTAGTTGGAGCAGCTGTCGTTGTTGCAGGAGTGGTTGTCGTTGGACTAGCTGTTGTGGTTGCTACCGTTGTTGTTACAGCAGTGGTTGTGGTTGGAGCAGCTGTTGTCGTTGCAGCAGTGGTTGTAGTTGGAGCAGCTGTAGTTGTTGCAGCAGTGGTTGTAGTTGGAGCAGCTGTTGTAGTTGCAGCAGTGGTTGTAGTTGGAGCAGCTGTCGTTGTTGCAGCAGTGGTTGTAGTCAGAGCAGGTGTTGTAGTTGCCACTGTTGTTGTAGTTGGAGCAGCTGTCGTTGTTGCAGCAGTGGTTGTGGTTGGAGCAGCAGTTGTCGTTGCTGCCGTTGTTGTAGTCAGAGCAGTTGTTGTTGCAGAAGTGGTTGTAGTTGGAGCAGCTGTAGTTGGAGCAGCAGTGGTTGTAGTTGGAGCAGCTGTTGTAGTTGCAGCAGTGGTTGTGGTTGGAGCTGCTGTTGTCGTTGCTGCCGTTGTTGTAGTTGGAGCAGCTGTCGTTGTTGCAGCAGTGGTTGTCGTTGGACTAGCTGTTGTGGTTGCTACCGTTGTTGTTGCAGTAGTGGTTGTGGTTGGAGCTGCTGTTGTTGTTGCTGCCGTTGTTGTCGTTGGAGCAGCTGTCGTTGTTGCAGGAGTGGTTGTCGTTGGACTAGCTGTTGTGGTTGCTACCGTTGTTGTTACAGCAGTGGTTGTGGTTGGAGCAGCTGTTGTTGTTGCAGCAGTGGTTGTAGTTGGAGCAGCTGTAGTTGTTGCAGCAGTGGTTGTAGTTGGAGCAGCTGTTGTAGTTGCAGCAGTGGTTGTGGTCGGAGCAGCTGTTGTAGTTGCAGCAGTGGTTGTAGTTGGAGCAGCTGTTGTTGTTGCAGCAGTGGTTGTGGTTGGAGCTGCTGTTGTCGTTGCTGCCGTTGTTGTAGTTGGAGCAGCTGTCGTTGTTGCAGTAGTGGTTGTCGTTGGACTAGCTGTTGTGGTTGCTACCGTTGTTGTAGTTGGAGCAGGTGTTGTTGTCGCAGCAGTGGTTGTGGTCGGAGCAGGTGTTGTAGTTGCAGCAGTGGTTGTAGTTGGAGCAGCTGTCGTTGTTGCAGCAGTGGTTGTAGTCAGAGCAGCTGTTGTTGTTGCAGCAGTGGTTGTAGTTGGAGCAGCTGTCGTTGTTACAGCAGTGGTTGTAGTTGCAGCAGTGGTTGTGGTCGGAGCAGGTATTGTAGTTGCAGCAGTGGTTGTAGTTGGAGTAGCTGTAGTTGTTGCAGCAGTGGTTGTAGTTGGAGCAGCTGTTGTAGTTGCAGCAGTGGTTGTGGTCGGAGCAGCTGTTGTAGTTGCAGCAGTGGTTGTCGTTGGACTAGCTGTTGTGGTTGCTGCCGTTGTTGTTGCAGCAGTGGTTGTGGTTGGAGCTGCTGTTGTTGTTGCTGCCGTTGTTGTAGTTGGAGCAGCTGTTGTTGTTGTTGCAGGAGTGGTTGTCGTTGGACTAGCTGTTGTGGTTGCTACCGTTGTTGTTACAGCAGTGGTTGTGGTTGGAGCAGCTGTCGTTGTTGCAGTAGTGGTTGTAGTTGGAGCAGCTGTAGTTGTTGCAGCAGTGGTTGTAGTTGGAGCAGCTGTTGTAGTTGCAGCAGTGGTTGTGGTCGGAGCAGCTGTTGTAGTTGCAGCAGTGGTTGTAGTTGGAGCAGCTGTTGTTGTTGCAGCAGTGGTTGTGGTTGGAGCTGCTGTTGTCGTTGCTGCCGTTGTTGTAGTTGGTGCAGCTGTCGTTGTTGCAGCAGTGGTTGTCGTTGGACTAGCTGTTGTGGTTGCTACCGTTGTTGTAGTTGGAGCAGGTGTTGTTGTCGCAGCAGTGGTTGTGGTCCGAGCAGGTGTTGTAGTTGCAGCAGTGGTTGTAGTTGGAGCAGCTGTCGTTGTTGCAGCAGTGGTTGTAGTCAGAGCAGCTGTTGTTGTTGCAGCAGTGGTTGTAGTTGGAGCAGCTGTCGTTGTTACAGCAGTGGTTGTAGTTGCAGCAGTGGTTGTGGTCGGAGCAGGTGTTGTAGTTGCAGCAGTGGTTGTAGTTGGAGTAGCTGTAGTTGTTGCAGCTGTGGTTGTAGTTGGAGCAGCTGTAGTTGGAGCAGCAGTGGTTGTAGTTGGAGCAGCTGTTGTAGTTGCAGCAGTGGTTGTAGTTGGAGCAGCTGTGTTCCGTGTTGTTGCTGCAGTGGTTGTGGTTGGAGCTGCTGTTGTTGTTGCTGCCGTTGTTGTAGTTGGAGCAGCTGTCGTTGTTGTTGCAGCAGTGGTTGTCGTTGGCCTAGCTGTTGTGGTTGCTACCGTTGTTGTTGCAGCAGTGGTTGTGGTTGGAGCAGCATTGTCGTTGCTGCTGTTGTTGTAGTCAGAGCAGCTGTTGTTGTTGCAGAAGTGGTTGAGTTGAGCAGCCGTAGTTGTTGCAGCAGTGGTTGTAGTTGGAGCAGCTGTTGTAGTTGCAGCAGTGGTTGTAGTTGGAGCAGCTGTCGTTGTTGCTGCAGTGGTTGTGGTTGGAGCTACTGTTGTCGTTGCTGCTGTTGTTGTAGTTGGAGCAGCTGTCGTTGTTGCAGCAGTGGTTGTCGTTGGACTAGCTGTTGTGGTTGCTGCCGTTGTTGTTGCAGCAGTGGTTGTGGTTGGAGCTGCTGTTGTTGTTGCTGCCGTTGTTGTAGTTGGAGCAGCTGTCGTTGTTGCAGGAGTGGTTGTCGTTGGACTAGCTGTTGTGGTTGCCACCGTTGTTGTTACAGCAGTGGTTGTGGTTGGAGCAGCTGTTGTTGTTGCAGCAGTGGTTGTAGTTGGAGCAGCTGTAGTTGTTGCAGCAGTGGTTGTAGTTGGAGCAGCTGTTGTAGTTGCAGCAGTGGTTGTGGTCGGAGCAGCTGTTGTAGTTGCAGCAGTGGTTGTAGTTGGAGCAGCTGTCGTTGTTGCAGCAGTGGTTGTGGTTGGAGCTGCTGTTGTCGTTGCTGCCGTTGTTGTAGTTGGAGCAGCTGTCGTTGTTGCAGCAGTGGTTGTCGTTGGACTAGCTGTTGTGGTTGCTACCGTTGTTGTAGTTGGAGCAGGTGTTGTAGTTGCAGCAGTGGTTGTAGTGGCAGCTCTTGTTGCAGCAGTGGTTGTAGTCGGAGCAGGTGTTGTTGTTGAGTTGGAGCAGTGGTTGTAGTTGGAGCAGCTGTCGTTAGTTGCAGCAGTGGTTGTAGTCAGAGCAGGTGTTGTAGTTGCAGCAGTGGTTGTAGTTGGAGCAGCTGTCGTTGTTGCAGCAGTGGTTGTAGTCAGAGCAGGTGTTGTAGTTGCTACTGTTGTTGTAGTTGGAGCAGCTGTCGTTGTTGCAGCAGTGGTTGTGGTTGGAGCAGCAGTTGTCGTTGCTGCCGTTGTTGTAGTCAGAGCAGTTGTTGTTGCAGAAGTGGTTGTAGTCTGAGCAGCTGTAGTTGTTGCAGCAGTGGTTGTAGTTGGAGCAGCTGTTGTAGTTGCAGCAGTGGTTGTAGTTGGAGCAGCTGTCGTTGTTGCCGCAGTGGTTGTAGTCAGAGCAGGTGTTGTAGTTGCTACTGTTGTTGTAGTTGGAGCAGCTGTCGTTGTTGCATCAGTGGTTGTGGTTGGAGCAGCAGTTGTCGTTGCTGCCGTTGTTGTAGTCAGAGCAGCTGTTGTTGTTGCAGAAGTGGTTGTAGTTGGAGCTGCTGTTGTCGTTGCTGCCGTTGTTGTAGTTGGAGCAGCTGTCGTTGTTGCAGCAGTGGTTGTCGTTGGACTAGCTGTTGTGGTTGCTACCGTTGTTGTAGTTGGAGCAGGTGTTGTTGGCTCAGCAGTGGTTGTGGTCGGAGCAGGTGTTGTAGTTGGAGCAGTGGTTGTAGTTGGAGCAGCTGTCGTTGTTGCAGCAGTGGTTGTAGTCAGCAGCTGTTGTTGTTGCAGCAGTGGTTGTAGTGGAGCAGTAAGCAGCTGTTGTTGTTGCAGCAGTGGTTGTGGTATTTAGTTGGAGCAGCTGTCGTTGTTGCAGCAGTTGTACGAGTGCTTGTTGTAGTTGCAGCAGCTGTCGTTGTTGAGCAGTGGTTGTGGTTGGAGCAGCAGTTGTCTCTCGTTGTTGTAGTTGCAGCAGTTGTTGTTGCAGAAGTTTGTCTGAGCAGCTGTCGTTGTTGCCGCAGTGGTTGTAGTCAGAGCAGGTGTTGTAGTTGCAGAGTGGTTGTAGAAGCTGTCGTTGTTGCCCAGTGGTTGTAGGAGCAGGTTGAGACTGTCGTTGTTGCATCAGTGGTTGTGGTTGGAGCAGCAGTTGTCGTTGCTGCCGTTGTTGTAGTCAGAGCAGCTGTTGTTGTTGCAGAAGTGGTTGTAGCTGGAGCAGCTGTAGTTGTTGCAGCAGTGGTTGTAGTTGGACAGCTGTTGTAGTTGCAGCAGTGGTTGTGGTCGGAGCAGCTGTTGTAGTTGCAGCAGTGGTTGTAGTTGGAGCAGCTGTCGTTGTTGCAGCAGTGGTTGTAGTCAGAGCAGGTGTTGTAGTTGCTACTGTTGTTGTAGTTGGAGCAGCTGTCGTTGTTGCAGTAGTGGTTGTGGTTGGAGCAACAGTTGTCGTTGCTGCCGTTGTTGTAGTCGGAGCAGCTGTTGTTGTTGCAGCAGTGGTTGTAGTTGGAGCAGCTGTTGTAGTTGCACAGTGGTTGTAGTGGAGTAGGTGTTCTGTGCAGCAGTGGTTGGGTGGAGTAGCGTTGCGTGCTGCCGTTGTTGTAGTCGGAGCAGCTGTTGTAGTTGCAGCAGTGGTTGCAGTTGGAGCAGCGAGTTGTTGCAGCAGTGGTTAGTTGGAGCAACTGTTGTCGTTGCTGCCGTTGTTGTAGTCGGAGAAGGTGTTGTTGTGCTGCAGTGGTTGTGGTTGGAGCTGCTGTTGTCGTTGCTGCCGTTGTTGTAGTTGGAGCAGCTGTCGTTGTTGCAGCAGTGGTTGTCGTTGGACTAGCTGTTGTAGTTGCAGCAGTGGTTGTAGTTGGAGCAGGTGTTGTAGTTGCAGCAGTGGTTGTAGTTGGAGCAGCTGTCGTTGTTGCAGCAGTGGTTGTAGTCAGAGCAGGTGTTGTAGTTGCTACTGTTGTTGTAGTTGGAGCAGCTGTCGTTGTTGCAGCAGTGGTTGTGGTTGGAGCAGCAGTTGTCGTTGCTGCCGTTGTTGTAGTCAGAGCAGTTGTTGTTGCAGAAGTGGTTGTAGTTGGAGCAGCTGTAGTTATTGCTGCAGTGGTTGTGGTTGGAGCTGCTGTTGTCGTTGCTGCCGTTGTTGTAGTTGGAGCAGCTGTCGTTGTTGCAGCAGTGGTTGTCGTTGGACTAGCTTTTGTGGTTGCTGCCGTTGTTGTTGCAGCAGTGGTTGTGGTTGGAGCTGCTGTTGTCGTTGCTGCCGTTGTTGTAGTTGGAGCAGCTGTCGTTGTTGCAGCAGTGGTTGTCGTTGGACTAGCTGTTGTGGTTGCTACCGTTGTTGTTGCAGCAGTGGTTGTGGTTGGAGCAGCTGTTGTCGTTGCAGCAGTGGTTGTAGTTGGAGCAGCTGTAGTTGTTGCAGCAGTGGTTGTAGTTGGAGCAGCTGTTGTAGTTGCAGCAGTGGTTGTGGTCCGAGCAGCTGTTGTAGTTGCAGCAGTGGTTGTAGTTGGAGCAGCTGTCGTTGTTGCAGCAGTGGTTGTAGTCAGAGCAGGTGTTGTTGTTGCTACTGTTGTTGTAGTTGGAGCAGCTGTCGTTGTTGCAGCAGTAGTTGTGGTTGGAGCAACAGTTGTCGTTGCTGCTGTTGTTGTACTTGGAGCAGCTGTCATTGTTGCCGCAGTGGTTGTAGTCAGAGCAGGTGTTGTAGTTGCTACTGTTGTTGTAGTTGGAGCAGCTGTCGTTGTTGCAGCAGTGGTTGTGGTTGGAGCAGCAGTTGTCGTTGCTGCTGTTGTTGTAGTCAGAGCAGCTGTTGTTGTTGCAGAAGTGGTTGTAGTTGGAGCAGCCGTAGTTGTTGCAGCAGTGGTCGTAGTTGGAGCAGCTGTTGTAGTTGCAGCAGTGGTTGTAGTTGGAGCAGCTGGCGTTGTTGCAGCAGTGGTTGTGGTTGGAGCTGCTGTTGTCGTTGCTGCCGTTGTTGTAGTTGGAGCAGCTGTCGTTGTTGCAGCAGTGGTTGTCGTTGGACTCGCTGTTGTGGTTGCGACCCTTGTTGTTGCAGCTGTGGTTGTGGTTGGAGCAGCTGTTGTTGTTGCAGCAGTGGTTGTAGTTGGAGCAGCTGTAGTGGTTGCAGCAGTAGTTGTGGTTGGAGCAACAGTTGTAGTTGCTGCTGTTGTTGTTGTTGGAGCAGCTGTCGTTGTTGCAGCAGTGGTTGTCGTTGGACTAGCTGTTGTGGTTGCTACCGTTGTTGTAGTTGGAGCAGGTGTTGTTGTCGCAGCAGTGGTTGTGGTCGGAGCAGGTGTTGTAGTTGCAGCAGTGGTTGTAGTTGGAGCAGCTGTCGTTGTTGCAGCAGTGGTTGTGGTTTGAGCAGCAGTTGTGGTTGCTACCGTTGTTGTAGTCAGAGCAGTTGTTGTTGCAGAAGTGGTTGTAGTTGGAGCAGCTGTAGTTGTTGCAGCAGTGGTTGTAGTTGGAGCAGCTGTTGTAGTTGCAGCAGTGGTTGTAGTTGGAGCCGCCTGTTGTAGTTGGAGCAGCTGTCGTTGTTGCAGCAGTGGTTGTAGTTGGACTAGCTGTTGTTGTTGCAGCAGTTGTTGTAGTTGCAGCAGTGGTTGTAGTTGCAGCAGTGGTTGTGGTGGAGGTGTTGTAGTTGCAGCAGTGGTTGTAGTTGGAGCAGCTGTCGTTGTTGCAGCAGTGGTTGTGGTTTGAGCAGCAGTTGTCGTTGCTGCCGTTGTTGTAGTCAGAGCAGTTGTTGTTGCAGAAGTGGTTGTAGTTGGAGCAGCTGTAGTTGTTGCAGCAGTGGTTGTAGTTGGAGCAGCTGTTGTAGTTGCAGCAGTGGTTGTAGTTGGAGCAGCTGTCGTTGTTGCTGCAGTGGTTGTAATCAGAGCAGGTGTTGTAGTTGCTACTGTTGTTGTAGTTGGAGCAGCTGTCGTTGTTGCATCAGTGGTTGTGGTTGGAGCAGCAGTTGTCGTTGCTGCCGTTGTTGTAGTCAGAGCAGCTGTTGTTGTTGCAGAAGTGGTTGTAGTTGGAGCAGCTGTCTTTGTTGCTGCAGTGGTTGTGGTTGGAGTTACTGTTGTCGTTGCTTCCGTTGTTGTAGTTGGAGCAGCTGTCGTTGTTGCAGCAGTGGTTGTCGTTGGACTAGCTGTTGTGGTTGCTGCCGTTGTTGTTGCAGCAGTGGTTGTGGTTGGAGCAGCGGTTGTCGTTGCTGCCATTGTTGTAGTTGGGGCAGCTGTCGTTGTTGCAGCAGTGGTTGTAGTTGGAGCAGCTGTCGTTGTTGCTGCAGTGGTTGTGGTTGGAGCTGCTGTTGTCGTTGCTGCCGTTGTTGTAGTCGGAGCAGCTGTTGTTGTTGCAGCAGTGGTTGTAGTTGGAGCAGCTGTAGTGGTTGCAGCATTGGTTGTAGTTGGAGCAGCTGTTGTAGTTGCAGCAGTGGTTGTGGTCAGAGCAGGTGTTGTAGTTGCAGCAGTGGTTGTAGTTGGAGCAGCTGTCGTTATTGCAGCAGTGGTTGTAGTCAGAGCAGGTGTTGTAGTTGCAGCAGTGGTTGTAGTTGGAGCAGCTGTCGTTGTTGCAGCAGTGGTTGTGGTTGGAGCAGCAGTTGTCGTTGCTGTCGTTGTTGTAGTCAGAGCAGCTTTTGTTGCAGAAGTGGTTGTAGTTGGAGCAGCTGTAGTTGTTGCAGCAGTGGTTGTAGGTGGAGCGGCTGTTGTAGTTGCAGCAGTGGTTGTAGTTGGAGCAGCTGTCGTTGTTGCAGCAGTGGTTGTAGTTGGAGCAGCTGTTGTAGTTGCAGCAGTGGTTGTAGTTGGAGCAGCTGTCGTTGTTGCTGCAGTGGTTGT
This sequence comes from Dicentrarchus labrax, assembly GCF_905237075.1. NCBI lineage: Eukaryota > Metazoa > Chordata > Actinopteri > Moronidae > Dicentrarchus > Dicentrarchus labrax. The sequence goes on along the minus strand of NW_026136717.1, from coordinate 11,439,824 downwards.
GGTTGGAGCTGCTGTTGTCGTTGCTGCCGTTGTTGTAGTTGGAGCAGCTGTCGTTGTTGCAGCAGTGGTTGTCGTTGGATTAGCTGTTGTGGTTGCTACCGTTGTTGTTGCAGCACTGGTTGTGGTTGGAGCAGCGGTTGTCGTTGCTGCCATTGTTGTAGTCGGGGCAGTTGTTGTTGTGGCAGCAGTGGTTGTCGTTGGACTAGCTGTTGTGGTTGCTACCGTTGTTGTAGTTGGAGCAGGTGTTGTAGTTGTAGCAGTGGTTGTAGTTGGAGCATCTGTAGTTGTTACAGCAGTGGTTGTAGTTGCAGCAGTGGTTGTGGTCGGAGCAGGTGTTGTAGTTGCAGCAGTGGTTGTAGTTGGAGCAGCTGTCGTTGTTGCAGCAGTGGTTGTAGTCACAGCAGGTGTTGTAGTTGCTACTGTTGTTGCAGTTGGTGCAGCTGTCGTTGTTACAGCAGTGGTTGTGGTTGGAGCAGCAGTTGTCGTTGCTGCCGTTGTTGTAGTCAGAGCAGTAGTTGTTGTTGCAGAAGTGGTTGTAATTGGAGTAGCTGTAGTTGTTGCAGCAGTGGTTGTAGTTGGAGCAGCTGTTGTAGTTGCAGCAGTGGTTGTAGTTGGAGCAGCTGTCGTTGTTGCTGCAGTGGTTGTGGTTGGAGATGCTGCTGTCGTTGCTGCCGTTGTTGTAGTGGGAGCAGCTGTCGTTGTTGCTGCAGTGGTTGTGGTTGGAGCTGCTGTTGTAGTTGCTACTGTTGTTGTGGTTGGAGCAGCAGTTGTCGTTGCAGCCGTTGTTGTCGTCGGAGCAGCTGTCGTTGTTGCAGCAGTGGTTGTCGTTGGACTAGCTGTTGTGGTTGCTACCGTTGTTGTAGTCGGAGCAGGTGTTGTTGTTGCAGCAGTGGTTGTGGTTGGAGCAGCTGTTGCCGTTGCTGCCGTTGTTGTAGTTGGAGCAGCTGTCGTTGTTGCAGCAGTGGTTGTGGTCGGAGCAGGTTTTGTAGTTTTTAGGAGTGTTTGTTTTTGTTTTTGTGTTTTCGTTTTTTCTATTTGTTGTAGTTGGAGCAGCTGTCGTTGTTGCAGCAGTGGTTGTCGTTGGACTAGCTGTTGTGGTTGCTACCGTTGATGTTGCAGCAGCGGTTGTGGTTTGAGCAGCAGTTGTTGTTGCTGCAGTGGTTGTAGTTGGAGCAGCTTTCATTGTTGCAGCAGTGGTTGTGGTCAGAGCAGTTGTTGTAGTTGCAGCAGTGGTTGTAGTTGGAGCAGCTGTAGTTGTTGCAGCAGTGGTTGTAGTTGGAGCAGCTGTTGTAGTTGCAGCAGTGGTTGTGGTTGGAGCTGGTCTTGTAGTTGCAGCAGTGGTTGTAGTTGGAGCAGCTGTCGTTGTTGCAGCAGTGGTTGTAGTCAGAGCAGGTGTTGTTGTTGCAGTTTTTTTGGTTGGAGCAGCTGTTGTTGTTGCAGCTGTGGTTATGGTTGGGGCAGGTGTTGTTGCTGTTACCGTGTTTGTACCAGGAGCAGTTGTTGTTATGACAGTTTTTGTCAAATCGACCGTGACTACTGAGAAGGAAGCAAAAACTGACTTTCAAACGTCTTCATTCCTTATTACTTGACTTCTCATAATTATCGTTTTTACGTGCAGTAATCTGTGAAATTATGTCAAACTTTAAGCACAAAATGTACAAACCCTTGGCTTCACAGCACGTGATAAACAATACTTTCAAATTATTACAAAAAAAAAACTAGAAACAGCAGTTAAAAGTTCAACTTACCTTTCGTCTTCATCATCTCATCATGAGTGATACTAAATTAGCTCTCTAAGAAATTATAGATGGATGAAAGAAATCTTCCCCTTAACTATGTTTCTTTTTCCCTACACCTTAACCATTACTTTTTATTAAGACACTTTAAAAGTCGGTTTAACATCACTCAGCTTACCAATCATCAGGAAAATTGATATGATCCGTCTACCACCCATCTTGTCTTCCTTTGAATCTATAAAATAAAACAATACAGAGACTTACACATAGAACTGGCATGTCGAAGTGGTTTGCGCAACAGTATGCAATGCATCAAAAAATCTTAAAAAGACAAAATAGTGTTCACAGCCATGGTATACTAGTATCTAAACAACGCCTTTTCTTCTCTACTGACCATTATGGCTTCACAACACTTGTGACATTCATTAATTCACACACTGATATCAAAGGCTGCCATGTATAGGTACCAACCTGTTCTTCAGGAGCAATACAATGCCTTTTATTCAAATGGTAACCAGATTTTTTGTTTTGGTTTATTTCTGTCTTTTTTGTTTTTCATGGTTGTTTTACAGTATGTGTCCCCTTCATAATAATCCATATCCTGAACCATATACATTTTATACTTTGAAATTATGATAAAAAGCAACCTGTACTTCAGTGAAACTCATCTGTTTCAGCATACTATACAACATTTTCATGTCCATTTCCCCTCACAAGACCTAACTTCAGTCTCTTAAAACCAATGCAACATAAAAGCAAAAAGAAACTACCCCAACCTGTCAGAATGCTTAATGCTTAAACTAAAACCCTGTCTGACCAATTTCACCTGTTTCTTAACATCTCACTGACATTTTTTGTTCAGTGTCTTCAGGCTAAGTTTTTCCACAATCTCATTCAGGTTAAGTTATCCCTTAGTCTGTGCAACTGTTCACATGCATCAACCAGGCTAAAATGTCTTTGAGCAAAGTGCTTTTCATTCATATCAGCTACAGAGAAACTGTTGAAGCAGGATTTCACAACAAAAAATGCTAATATCTTCATATGGCAATGTCTTTTCATCACTTTCAATATGTGATAATATGTGAAAAAGACAATAAAATTAAAATTCTCTCCCTCCCTCTCTCTCTTACTCAGAGTGTATAAATGTACTTACCCCAGATTAAAGGATATAGATGAAAAGTTATAAACCCCCTTTTTTTCGGCTTTAGATGTTTTTTCAAACTATTCCAATTTTCTTTATTTCAGTCCAGTTCACATCTGTCATATTGTAAACCTTTCACCTGAAATGAAGTATTTCCATCTTCAAAGTCCATATATATACTGGAACAAAATAAAGGCTAGTGACGTGACTCATACGTGATAAATATTTCAGAAATGTTTTGACACCTTAGTGAAGAACAAAACCAAATAACAAGATATAGAATTTCATCTGTCAATCTGTCATTTTCTTGGCTCAGTACCATGGCATACACCCTTCTTTTGTCCCATGAAACTAGTTTCTGGTGTATTCTACACTGTGAATGTTGAAAGAAGTTCAACCAGTGTGACAGTAAGGTATGACAAACAAATAAATATGGAGTTCTAATGAAGTTCTAATGAAGCAGGAATAAAACACAAAAGTACTTAATAATGATATAATTAACCGATGAACCAATTAAAAATTAGGAATTTAAGTTTTTTCTAAAATGCACCAGTACCAATTATGAGTCAAACGTTGCTTTTGGAAAACCATGCTCTTTGAGGTAATCTTGGATTAGACGTTTAACTTTACTCAAATTACTCCAGGGGTTTCTTTTGTCTGCGGATATCCCAGTCTCATCTTCATAAAGCCATTCCTGAGTTACTCCACTGTGATCAATTTTAAGCTGTACATGTGTCAAACTCAGGAAAAGTCATGCTGTATCTTCATTCAATGAGCCCAGCATCATGGTAGTTTTCAAATAAAAAATATTTGCTGGATGGTGTCTGTGACCGGCTGCCACTGCTCGCCAAGCATGGACAGGCAGGTTGGGTTGGGACAGGGGAAACCCACAGAAGAAAACGGCAGCTCCAGGCTAAAGTGGGTGTCTGTGAGAGAGAGAGAATCAGCTGTTTGACTGTTACTGCAGACAAAACTATAGATTTTTAAATTTTCAACCGATTATGCTCTAAAGAATTACTGACATATAATTCAAAGATGTACATTGAGTTGTCATTGTTAATGTTCAAATTAAATATATTCAAAGTTCAGTCAAACAACTCAAATTATAAATGTTTGTTACAGTAGTATAACATAGTTCGACTTTGGCGTCTAGGCTCTGACCTCATCACTGCCCGCAGATATATTTATTTACATAGAGATTTTGGGGAATGATGAACAAATACCTTGAACCCCCTAGCCGGAACCTATAGGTGGATGCTGGGGTGGTGGTGGGGCTTACAACAGGCAGCAATACTAATGCAGGGCAACAGTGCCATTGACAGAGCAGAGGAAGAGCTTGGAAATTCTGCAGCTTAAATAGAGCACCAGATTGGAAAGGTGTGCTTGGTTTATGATGATGGAGAGTGAGGCATGTGTGTATAGTAGTGCAGCTTGAGTTGACTGCCTATACTAGTTTGCAGGTGTCGCTCCATTTATATCTGTGGGGCTCACTTACAAACCCTTGTCTATTATGACCAGTCAAATGTCTCACTCTACCCCATCGTAGTACTGGTGTTTTCATGAACAAGATTAAAGATTGCAGGAAGTCTTTACTTTTTAGGTTGAGACTAAAAATGCTCCAACATCAGAAGAGTTGCTTTGTATAGATGAATATTCGTTTTTTTGTTGTACTTTCCTATTGTGAAAAGATGGAAGGCCACAGAAATTGAAATCGAAGCTGAAGACTATTAGGCCATGTATTAATGCTTGATTTAAAGTATTCATAACATAATCTTTAAAGCCCAATACTGGTTGCCTTTTGATATAAATGATCTAAAAATTTTCTGGTAAGCATTAGAGACACATACACAGTATATCACAGGTGTGTTAATTTAGTTACACCATTATAAAACAACTTTTCCTAAAATCAGCATTCACTTAAGATTAGGTTCCCATGTTGGCAAAGGGTCAAAACAAAGTAATATTGTGACTCAATGTCCAATAGATTTCAATTGGTTGTTGTTATCGGTTTTGTTGGTGTGTCAATGTCAAACTCAAAATATGTGGTTGTTTAGTGGCTTGGCTTTTTACATTTAAAAAAAAAAATTGTATTTGTTGAAATAAAGTCTGTACAACGTTGAAACGTCGTGGATTGATGTTGTCTATGAGCTGTTAAAAAGACGTGGGTCGAAATACCGACTTTTCACATCAGCCCCTGCACTAGACATCATGTCGACCTCCAGGACCAATGTTGATTGGACTTCTGATTGACAGTGAAATCCTGTCTGGGTCATTGCTGCGACAACCACACTATTCGTTTATAAGTATGTGATGTTTCCTGACAGCTCACAGTAGGAAACAAAAAACATTTCGTAACATTATTGCCTATGAAAGGCAAGATAAAACATTTAAGACAACTTTTTACGCTTTCTAAGCCATTTTTTGTCATGAAGGTATTTTTGTTACTTTTTCAGTAAAAGTAGCAATACAACAGTGTAAAGTTACGTAATCACATATTCCAAGTAAAAGTCATGCATAATATCTTTTCTAAGTGATTCTAATATTAACACTGATTCACTGATATGTACATCCAAGCAGCATTTTAAAGTTGTCAGCATGAAGCTAATCTTAACAATTTAGCTCTACTTTTGGGTAGTCTATTATATTTTATTTTCTAAAGATCATCAAATGTTTTAAATATAAAATATTGATCTGCAAAGTAACTATTAATAGCTATGAAATAAATGTAATGGGATAAAAAGAACAGCATTTCCCTCTAAAATGTAGTGGAGTCTAATTACAAAGTAGCATACAATGTAAAGAATTGGAAAATGAAACCAGGCATTCCAAAAAAAATAGCGACGAGGAAGACTTATATTGAAAAGCATTAATTGTAATGGACAATTTTTAAATGGAAATAATTGTGATTTATATGTTGAAGAACTTGATGGTCTTTGACCAAATGAAACCTAATTTACAGCGTTTGTCAGGATGAATAGCTTTTAGTTTCAGTGACGTCTTTGGCTATTTGGCATATTCTGTGTTGTTTTAGTGTTGTATTTTCTAGTGATTAGTTGTTAAACAAACATTGGTATGACATAGGTATTCATTCAAGGCAGATTAGTTTCGTCTCGTATTTTTAAACCTGCAATAACAACAATAAAATGAAAATAAATATTTATCTGGAAAAACCCAGCGAAGATAATGCATCTCTGAATTGTTATATAATGTGGTTTTACTCCTCCTTCACTTAAAGATTATTAGATAGATTGTCGGTTTCCATAATTCAGACATGACATGCAGTAATCACATGATTCATAAATATAACTACAACAGTAATACAGTACATATTGTATTTGCACAAAGTGTACAACAAAATAAATCTTTTTGCTTATTGTGGTCGTATCAAGAGATATTGAAGCCTTATAAATATAGGAGATTCAGTTCTGACGTATATTACTTATTTAAAAAAAACAGGAAAAAGAGGTTTGGGTTTATAAAATCTGCATTGATGTGTACGCACCAGTTGTTAAAAGAGCTGCTGTTTTGAACATAGGCATGTTGAGTTAAAGACATTTACACAAACATATGAATTGTAGTTATGGACTTATTTGAATAGGTTAACATAGCCTATGAAAATGTTTTTTTCACATTTGGCACAAGCACACCAACTTTAATAAATTTTGGTCTAATTTAAAATTATGCTTTTGGAGCAGGTAGTGTACTGTGTTTCATGAAACTTTCAGTGATCATGGAGAAACATGTTTAAGCTGTGATGGCTACCTGTAACAACACTTTGGTACACATTTGAATCCTTTTTTATCAACAGAACAATATGTACACCAGGGATATAGCCAGGGGGTATTAAAAAATAAAATACAAAATAAAACATATAAAATATGAATATAAAATAAAAAATAACAAAAGAAAAGAAATTACAATTATACACTGTGCATATATTGCATTTAACAAAAATATTGAATTTTCCTTGCCTTCCTGTTTTTAACACATCCAATTGCGGCGCCATATTACAAAAGTTTGACAAAAAGGTTTGGAGCCAGTTCATTTCTTTTTAGGATTGTGGAATCTGTCCATTGAAGTGTAACTACACCCTTCAATTCTGCAAGCTCCCTCCCTCGCAGCAAATTTAAAAAAACGCATCTAAGACCTACAAAGAACAGAGACTTTAGGGGGCATGGCCTTGATGCCGACTACAGTGAATGACAGACTGATCACGACAGTGTAGCATGAACAGCTGGTAGTCAGAGCTAACCAGTCATGAGGAGCAGATGTCAGACTCTACATGTCCTCACGGGAAACACAGAGTGTCTGCTGGAGCTTTTACAGTCACTAGACGCGCTATCACAGCTATATGTAAAAGTTTCCATGTGGTACCTGTGTTGTAGCTAAGTTAAAAGCTGACCACAATAGATAGCATGTTGAGCCATTTCTAATCCATGAAATGCAGATTTTCCCTTTTGTAATAATGTCTATTTTAACACCAACATTGATGTTCTTTATTCAAAAAACTATACAGTCATATAATTCAGTTTACAGCAAAAAACACCTTTTATAGTTTAGCCTATAACCTATAACCAACTTCACAAAGAAATTAAGATCTTTGCCCATCCTAACAGAGAAGTGGGAGAGCATGATGGAAAGCAATCAGAGTTAGATGCTACAAAGTTCTGGAGCTGCAAATATCTGTAGAAGTGAGATCTGGGAATCTGGGAATCTGGGAATTTCTGCTCCTGCAACTGTTTGGAAGAGGCAAAATTGCCGTCAATATAGAGATCCGACAGAAACCAAATCCCAAAGGCTCATCCATCATTGATGGGATAGACGTAGTGTTTTGCAATTAGCACAGCCTGTCTAAGGCATTTTTTGATGAAAGTGAATTCATATCTTTTTAAAACTTTTCAAGACCTGCAGATACCCTATTATACTGCTGTACAATATGTGTTTCACAGGTGGGTTGAGTCTTGTATTTTCTACCTCTCAGCTTTTATACTATAGGTTTGATTTGTATGTCATGCAAATTAATTTCAATACTCCCTTTCTATTGACTGGCAGTGTAGTAGATTCAATTTTAAGAGCAGGTTTGTCCGGTTTACTAAACCAACTACATTGATATGCACTGACAGTGTAACCTGCTGTTCTATTTTTAAGTGTTTATTATCAGGATGAATAGCTTTTGAATGACGTTCATGGCTACGCGGTCTATCTCTGTTGGTTTTGCATTGTACGTCCTGATCACCTGTCAAACAAACACTGTTGATGACCTGTGACTAGTGTATTCATTCAAGGCTTCTAAGTGTCATCTCATATTACTAAACACTAAAAAGACAACATAGAAAAATAAAACAACTCAAGAGACAATGATACTCCTTCAAATGTTTGTATAATGTGGCTTCACTCCTCCCTTGCTTAAAGGTTACTGAGTCATTGCATTGCAGGGTTTCACAACAGGAAATCATATGACTCCTAACTATAACCACAACAATGACCTTATAGTACATATTGTATTTGTACAAACATATTGTATTTAAACATATTGTATTTGATTTTGTGTTTTTTTTATTATTATTTTTACAACACAAACTCACAAAGCATATGACCAGATCATGGCTTTACATCAAATCATTTGTACATTTAGGTCCAACATTGCAACATACGGTATTACTCACAATCTTTGGGAGGTTGTCTTTTTATATTTTTTCCCCTTCATTCATACTCCTGCTGTTCACACGCACACACCCTATCCAATCGTTCTTCCTACATACTTCTACACACACTTTCACGCCCCCACCCCCCACCCATACATGCGCCCACACACACCTCACTCATTGGTCATCATACATGCTACAGTACCTTTCCTTGATAGCTGGTCGATCTCACGGCTCATTATCATAGTAAATAAATCATAGTCCATACATTATCAAATTGTTTTTCTTCATTGCTGTCTTCCTTTCGATATTCAAATAATATTTTATTAATCTTTTCCAATTTTCGAAAGATGGTGCTTCTTTATTTTTCCAATTTTGCAAAATTAACTTCTTATAAACCAGTGAGGAGAAAATAATTTGCCACCCCTTGGGTATCTTATATTTTCAATATTTTGAAAGAGGCAGATCTTTGGTGTGAGCACAAACTCACGATTGCAAATTCTTGACATCCACTTCTCAATTTGGTCCCAGATTGCTCAAATTTTTCTGCAATACCAAAGGGCACGGGTGAGGGAGTCACTTTGTGTGCTAAACATTTATCTGAAGAGTTACTATCAAATTTATGTATTTTATCTCTGCTATAGTATATTCGTGTCATGACTTTGAATTGAATTAATTATAGGTTTTCATTTGTAGTGACCTTATTTGTAAGTTGCAAACATTCCTTCCACCTTCTCCCTGCATCTTTCGTGTCCAAGTCTACATTCCATTTATTATATATATTTTCTAATAATTTTTCATTGCTTTCAGCTTTAATAAGAATGTCATATGTAGCCCCTATTAATCTCCTCTTTTTATCCCCCTTCCTTTTCAAAATTTCCCCTATTTCTGTAGCTATTCTGTATTTGAGGTCCATATTGTCCCTTATCCATTTTTTCAATTGCAAGTACCTAAACATTTCCGTATCTTTTAGTCCATATTTATCTTTTAGTTCCTTATATGAGCATATTGGTCCTTGGTTTATGATATCTGCTATTGTTTGGATTCCTAAGATCTTCTATGTTCCCCAACTAAGTTTTGTATTTTGAATCGTTATAGAAGGGTTATTCCATATCTGTATATGTCTTAGAATTTCAATTTCATGTCCTATTTGCTTTTCTATTTTATTCCAGGCATTTAATGTACTGTTGATTATAAAGTTTGCAGTAATACACTTTTGATTGGAGAAAAGGGTGGATAGGTATTTTTTGGGCATTAGCTGATGATTTTCAATATCTATCCATGAGCTTTCATTTGCATTATTTATTATATGGTCGATATAAAAATTTTGGCAGCCACATCATCTTAAACAAATTTATTCTACCAATTATATTTATTTTCAAATCCGACCACTTTTCCATGTCTTTCTTTAGCCCTCTAATTAATGGAAGAAAGTTGTCTCTATAGAGTTGTGATTTATCTGTGCTGATGTAACAACCAAGATATTTAATATTCTGTGTTTGGACTTTAAAATGTTCACAGTTTTCCAAATTATTTATGCTTTTGTCTACTACTAATAATTCATTTTTTTAAATGTCAATAATATACCCAGATAAAGTTGAAAAATTGGTTAATATTTCGATTACGCTTGGTATGGATGTATTTGCCTTATTTAAGTAAAGTAATAAATCATCAGCATAAAGACTAAGTTTGTATTCACTCTTTCCAATAGTAATACCTTTTATTTTATCTGTCTCTCTTATTTTTTGAGCTAATGGTTCTATTGCTAATGCAAATAAAGATGGTGATAAAGGGTCTCCCTGGGCTGTGCCTCTATTTAATGGAAATTAATCTGAGAGAATTCCGTTTGTATATACTTGTGCCATTGGTGACTTATAAATTGTTTTAACCATATTTATAAATTCTTCTGGGAAACCGTGAACTTCCAGCACTTTAAATAGGTATGCTCTCTCAAGCCGATCAAAGGCTTTTTCTGCATCCACAGCCATAAGTGTTAAGTCTATTTTATTTTTCTTTGCATATTGTATTAATGACAAACAAGTTCTAGTATTGGTTCTTAAATTTCTATTCTGTATAAATCCCATCTGGTTTTGATGGATGATATCAGGTAGAATTTGAGCGAGTCTATTATTTATAACTTTAGTAATAATTTTTTTATCACAATTAATTAGGCTAATAGGTCTATAGTCCGCAGGAGTATCACAATCTCTTCCTGGTTTTGGTATTACAGAGATAGTTGCTTGGTACATTGTTTGAGGCAACGTATGTTCCTTTTGGGCCGAATTCACTACTTCAATAAAAAGGGGCTCAATACTTGACAAAAATGTTGAATAGAATTTGATTGGAATACCATCCATTCCTGGAGCTTTTTTTAAAGGGGATGTTTTAATTGCAAATTTAATTTCCTCCCAAGTAATGTCTTTCCTAAGTTGTTCCTTTTGTTCTGCTGTTAGATATTTTAAGTTAAGTGATTTAAGGAAGGGAGTGGGGTCTGATTCTTTTAATTCTGATGTATATAGATTCTCGTTGTACAATTTTAATTAATTATTAATCATCTGATTGTTTGTATAGACTAAATCTAATGTTTTATTTTTCATTAATATGGGTTGTCTCTTAACTACTTTTTTGACTAATGAGGCCAAATGTTTACCTGATTTATTAGCTGAGATATAATCAAGTTTATTTGAATTATGTCTAAAGTCATCAATTCACTTTTATTTGTATAGCGCCAATTCATAACAGAAGTTATCTCAGGACACTTTTCAAATAGAGCAGGTGTAGACCGAACTTTTTATAACATTATTTACAGAGACCCAACAGTACCACCATGAGCAAGCACTTGGCGACAAGGGCAAGGAAAAACTGCCTGTTAAAAGGCAGAAACCTAGGACAGATCCTTCGGCTCTAGGTGGGTGGTCGTCTGTCTCGACCAGTTGGGGTGAGAGAGAGAGAGAGACAGACAGACAGAGAGACAGAGAGAGACAGACAGACAGAGAGACAGAGAGACAGACAGACAGACAGGTGCACAGCAACAACAGTATTGGCAATGGCAATCTAGCAGGACCATGACAGGAGGCTCGACCAGGATTGATAAGAACCTGCGAGACGAGAACGCACAAGAACTCCGGGGAAGAAGTGAAGTTAGTAACATGCATTAATGGGACATGAATGAATAAGTGCAGAAAGAGAGAGGAAGAGAGGAGCTCAGTGCACTATGGGAAATCCCCCGATAGTCTAGGCCTATAGCAGCATAACTAAGGGATGGTTCAGGACTCACCTGATCCAGCCCTAACTATAAGCTTTATCAAAGAGGAATGTCTTAAGCCTACTCTTGAATGTGGTGAGGGTGTCTGCCTCCCGAACCACAACTGGAAGCTGGTTCCACAGGAGAGGAGCTTGGTAACTGAAGGCTCTGGCTCCTGTTCTACTTTTAGAGACTATAGGAACCACAAGTAGCCCAGCACTCAGAGAACGTAGTGTTCTAGTGGGGTAATAGGGTACTATGAGCTCTTTAAGATATAAAGGGGCCTGACCATGAAGAGCTTGGACAACCTGGATAAGGTGATCACCTTGTACAGCTGCAGGAGGATGACCAAGCGCTGGCCCCTGGTTGTGTTCCACAACATCCTAGACATGTCCACCTACAATGCCTTCGTGATATGGAGAGAGATCAACCCGGGTGGCTGTCTGGCAAGCGGAACAAGTGGAGGGTGTTCCTCGGGCAGCTGGGCAAAGCGCTGCTCATCGAGAGGAGGCGGTGTCGCGCGCGTCCGGGTCCGGACCGTCCACGGGACCATCCGCGGCCAGATCGTCAGGATCAGCACCAGCAGCACCAGCACGAGTGCCACCAGCAGCCAGCAAGAGGAAGAGGTGTCAGGTCTGCCCCACTAAGAAGGACAGTAAAACGCACACCGTGTGCCGCGGCTGCATGAGATATGTGTGCAAAGGCTGCGCTCTCCCGTACTGCGCCTGATGTGCTAACGGGATGGCTCACTGAATGTACACCGGACGGTTCGACCGAGCCGAGGACACGGGCTCTCTACGCGTTACGAAGGCAGCGGAAGGGTTAAATTAACATTTTCGAAATAGCTAAACATTTAACATTTTGCCAGAGTTCCTTCTTTAACTTGCAAAAGAGGGTTAAAATAACACTGAGTGATACAACAAAACACTGCTCTGAGTTACATTTTTTACTATTTGGGTGGAGTTAATTTTACTCCCTTTAAGTTTAAAATCTACACTGAAAAAAATGTAACCATTAATTATAACAATTAATTACAATAATCTCAATATTTTCAAAAATAACATTTATTTTTGTTAAGTGTAGTAAATTACTTCCAACAATATGTACTTAAGTAAAAGTAAAATTACTGATTTTAAAAATTACTCAAAAAAGTACACAAAAAAAAATATTCAATTACAGTAACGAGAGTAGATGTAACTCAGTACTTTCCACCCGACGGCTAGCTAAATGTTAGCTTATCAGCTGGAAAAAATGCTGTTCAGTCCTGACAACAAACGAGGCTTTGTAAGTAACATATTCTCTGTATATGTTTTATTGTACGTACTGCAGTTCACAGCATCAATTGTTTCAGTAAGTTTGACTTAATTGCACTTACCATGTAGAGCTGCAGGAGTGGAGGGAAATGGTGCCAACTTGTCTCCAACCGAAAAAGTGAAATGAGTTTCTTCTGTGGGCTAACACCAGAGGGGGTTTGCTAACACTGATATTATCAACTCCAACAATGAACAACATTTAAATCAGAAAGTGTTAAAAATTACACTTTGGGAGTAAAAATCAACTCAGAAATGTTTAACCCTGAAATTTCAACATACCAATTTTTGCAATGTACATACATAATACATCATTATTTGGCTCCCAACATCAGTGTTAGAGGGAATTTTTAAAGATCGCAACATAATATTTATAATAAAAAGCTTTAGCTTTTATCTGAGTGAATTTTATTTATTTATTGTTATTATAGTTTATTGTATTATCTCTTCGTGAGGCACTTTAAGAAAAGCACTATGTCAATAACATTTATTATTATTATTATTATTATTATTATTATTATTATTAGTATTAGTATTAGGCATGATGCAGCCTAAATTATTTATTGTTAGTTGTTGCACGGCAGACATTTTTGGCATGTCATAGCAGGAAACCAACAAGTGTATTAATGATAGCTGCATACAACTTAGGGGGAGTCCTGCTATTGTACTGAGCCATCTTTACTGTTATTAAGTCCACCCATGTTTTTCTGGCTTAGACAAATCAAAATGTCTGCTGTACAACCAGTCCATTCAAACTTCTTCACTTTTTTCACATTTTGTATCCTCATGCAAAGAATGTTTAAATTAAATTTTCCCTCAATACCCACTAATAATGAAGCATTACAAGATTAAAGCAGAACAGGATTTTAGAAAATGTAAAAAAATGTAAAAAGTCCAACCCTTTGACACTTGAAATGTGACCCGGGTGTCTCCCATTTTCCTTGATCATGTTTTTAGATGTTTTCATACCTAGGAGTCCACCTGTGATAAACCAAATTGATTGGTTCATGATTTGGAAAGGCACACACCTGCCTATATAAGGTCTCATGGCTGAAAATCCATATCAGAGCAAAAAACAAACCAAGAGGTTAAAGAAATTGCCTGCAGAAGTCAGAGACAGAGACATATTTGGGGAAAGCAACCAGTGTTGTTAAAAGAGCTGCTGGTTTTCTTATTTTGACTAATTTATCATTGTAAACTGCTTGTTGAGTTAAAGGATCAGCGTGTAGAATGTAGTTACAGTTTGCACTTCCCTTACTTCACCCTCCCCATCCAAGTGTGAAGGAGAAATTACAGTGGCCACAAAACGTGCAAAAAACATGAAAGGCCCTATCTGTAACCAGTGTTTAGTTTGTCCATTCTGCAGAAACATGGTGGTTCAACATGGCGGACTCAATGGAAGGCAGCATCGGTAAATATAAAAGGCTCAAAGGTAACAAAAACATAACCTTTTTTTTTTCAGATCATCTACACTAATGAAAACATAGTTATGCATATTATATTACATTTCGCTCAATAGATCCTCCTAAATGGTACACACTGGACCTTTAAAGACATTTAGACAAACATCCTACTGTATGAATTCTTATTTCATATTATGTCACAAGTCACACCACCACTGCTTTGATTAATTTTGCCTGAATTTAAAATTACACTCCTGAAGCAGATAGTGTACTGTGTGTCATTGAGTGATCATAGAGAAACACACCTTTTGTGTAATGGTGTGGGTATACTTCGGTACATATTTTGTTCCTCTTTATTAACAGAACAATAATTACATCAGGGATATAGCCAGAAGGTATTAATAAAATAATATTTGAAAAAATAATAAACAAATATAAATTAAAACAATATACAGTAAATATAATATATTTAGCCAAAATAGTTCAGTTCAGTTCAATAAAAACGTTTTGAGTCAGTCTATTTCTTTTCATGCTTAGGAAATTTCTCTGTTAATAAAAACAACAATAAAAAGAAAGTAAGCTATTTGCCAATCTTGTTGCTTTAAAAAGTAAACTTGTATGTACTTGGATTATTTCCTATACACTTTTTGTGTAATGGCTCCACCTGTGGATGAACATGGGTATACTTTGGTACACATTTTGTTCCTCTTTATTGACAGAACACACTGTAAAAAAGGATATGAGGTTTTAGTTGCCTCAGCTCATTTCCTTCAGTCAGTTCAACTAAAATGTGTGGTGTACTTGAAATATCCAGTTTTTCTGCTCCCAACTAATCAGTTCAATCAGAGTTGTTCAGGCAACATACATTTCTTAGTTGGCTCAACTTATGTACGTGTGGCACCTGCAAAAGTGCATATGCAACCCCACACAGCCAACAAGGGCTATACAACTCCATGTGCCACAATAAACATACTTTTCGGATCAGCAGGAGGAGGATCAAGGTAAGAACACACTTTTAGCCTGCCTGTATTGATCAAAATGCTTGTTTAATGCTTGGTTAAGTATTGTTAGATAGATAAATTAGATAAATGTTACACTAGATTGTCAAATTAAACCTGGCAGCAGCAGTTTTTAGTAACATAAGATTTTTTACGGTGAATTTTAGAATTTGTGTAATTTTTAGTTCTGCAGTTCTGTAGTTAGTAACATGAACAGTAGTAATAACAGTAGCTCAACTATGGATTTTGTGCACCATATCTGAGTGTGTTACGGAAGCCGTAAGCAGTCATGCATTCATACATTTTCTCATGATAACAAGTTAATTTGACTTTGTTTTCCTAAAATAACTAAGATAATTAATTTGAGATCTCGAGGTAACAAATCAGATATAATAGGCCTAAGAGTGTGGAGTGAATGGTGAAGCAACAGAGCAGGTTAGCAGTAGGAGTTTGGTTAGAAAGAAATGTACAGTATGTTGCAATACACACTTAAATAAAAGGCTACAGTGTTTCAAAGTCTGGCAGCCAAGCAGCAAAGTTTAACACCAGAAAAGCAAAGTATTATTATCCCAAGATCGCTGGATAATTATCCCGTAATCTCAAGAAAACAAATGAAATTAATTCCTAATCACAAGAAAACGGAGGAAATAAAATGTATGAATGCATGACTTCTTAGGGCTTCTGTAGTGTTTGATTTTAAGAACAGAAAATTATTTTTTGCAAGTAGCTAAATAAGTCATGAGCCATGTTATAGCTATTTTTTTTCAGCCTGGTATGGTTGAATGAGTTTACAGTACAAAATGTATGTCCAATTCTTACTGAAGCTTATTCAGTTGTCCAGTATCAGTGCTAAAGACAAATGAGATACACTAGAAAGATGATGTCTCACTCTTTTTGATTTCATCCCATATCCTGCTACATAAGCCAGTGGAAAGTGATGAATGTAGAAGTGAGCCCCGACAGGCGGGTTTATTTTTATTACGTCTGTCATTATACCTTTGCGATGTCTCCACAGGAAACATACATACACATTATATGCTATACCAGGAGGAGGAAGTAGTCTTGAATCACACCGACGGTACAGAGAGACCATTACAATTTTTTGTCGTTAGAAACATCATGCTTTCGGAAAATATTAAAAGTTAAACTAATCAGGATTTGCTAGATTTGAGTTTTTGGCCTGTGAGAGCCAAAGCTGACCTCTTTGCTTTCAATGTATTTTATGATGTAAGGAAACCACTGATACGACTAATAATTGTTTTTGTCCTTACAGATCAATGTAGAGTTTATGCGACTGGTTTCGACTGAACTCTTTCTTTGATGGACTGGACAAATATGTCCCGAGCCTGCTCAAAATGTACAGAGCGAAGTAGCACCAGTGCAGACCTGCGTACACTGCTTCAGCCCCTTGACATACAAGTAAGGACAGTAAAGATTTTTACTATTGTGTTATAACATATCATGCTTTATAATGTTACAATGTCATGTAAACAGTTAAACATCTTAAAGTGTCATTTTGACAGAGCAGCCATGTCCCATTTAGCATGTACCAGACTTTAAATCTGTTCTAAACCGCAGTTTAATTTGTCGCTAAGTGAGCAACAGCAGCAACCCCAGTGTTGTCAGAATTGACATGGGCATGCTTGATTACAATTTTTCTCCTTTTGTTGTTGTTGTGTTATGAGACTTCAAATGAGAAGAGAGAGAAGAGCAGTTGCTCTGCTTGGACTTCCATACTACCTGAAGGAGGATCCTTCAAGTTTCGTCTGTGTCTGCGAGGTGTGTGAATTAATTTCATTGGCATGGGAAAATCTAATTATGGTGAAAAACAACAACAAACATTGATATTTACACATATTAAAGGTATGTCAGATTTAGGGGACTTTTTTCTGTTAAAATTATCTTGACTAAATACATTATACAAATAAATGTATACATTTATATACATTTACCAAATTGAAAAATTTAATTGGTAAATTGATGGTATATGCTTGATTTCTGACTTACCTTTATTATGTGCTTTAGCCTGGCAGTTCAGAAGAGGAGGTCACAAAAGGAGTGGACATTGGGCTTCTGATTGTTTCAGAGGAAGGTGGAAGCAAGCAGGAGTTGCTGGAAAAAGAGGCTGTTGATGTTGCTGTTGTCCTGGAGGAGCACATCATTCTGCACGATCTAAGAGATGTTGCTAATGACTTCGCGACAATGATGGGTCTGCTTTATTGCCTCAACATAGACTACCCCAAAGGACTGAAATACACTTTCGAACTCATACAGAAAGTTTTCATGGGCATTGGAAGTGGCAACTGTTCGCCCAAAATTAATGGAATTCGAAACAAACTGCTTCAAGGGCAAGTGTAGTGACAAATTGGCCAGCTCCATCACATGTTATGTTTTAAGAAAAAGGTCTGTATACTTGTTGTAAATGTGCAATATTGTCTGTTGTAGTACGTATGTAGTATTTGTTCAATCAAGACATACTCAAGATCTACTTGAATTGCAGTTAAATTGCACAAACCTTTTTTTTTCAAAGCAGTTAGCTTTTGTTTCATACCTACCTTTATACCATGAAACTTCTTGCATGGTAAACTGTAATATTAAGATTTTACAGTTTTATTATGTAAATTTTAACAGCTAAACATGTTAAATATCTGACACTTGTCATAATTCTGCATTGCCTCATGGTAGTAATACCAAAAAGGCCACCCCGTTTTGAAATTCAATAAAATGGCATTCTGAATGGTCTTTGATGTTGAAGAATAGTTTTTATGTTGTACTATAGATTTAAGTTGTGTGGGAAAAAGATGCAGTTACATTTTTATTGAATGAACTTAACATTGCAACTTAGATGAACTATTCCTGGAAAAAGTAACCTGGCTGCCTTAAAAAAATAAGTTAATTCAGCAGTTTTATTACTATGTTTACACAACAAGAATAATTAATTGTACAACATGCTTAGTTTGAACAACTTTTTTTGTTAGGTTTGTACAACTCAAGATATCGTTCCAAGTTTGTTGGTTTTACTGGTCATTTTATGTTGTCTAAACTAGGATTTAGGTTTGTACAACTTGAAATATCTTGTTGGTATCACTAAAAAAAACTTGATTAAACTTAAAATCTAAAGTTGATGGGACTTATTTGACAGCTTCACCTTTGTCACCCTAACTATTTATTCTAAGTTTAAGAAACTCAGATATATGTTAAAGCAACTTAAGTTACTAAGTTTGCCAAACTAAACAATTTAAGCCTTAGATTGTTGTCCAACTTAAAATTTTAAGGCAGCCAGGTTACAAATTATTTTAAGTTGAACGAGCCAATTTTTTTTACAGTGCAATAAGTACATCAGGGATATAGCCAGAAGGTATTAATGAAAGAATATTTGAAAAATAATAAAAAATACAAGTTAAAATAACAAACTTTCATACTGTATTTAGCAAAACATACTTAGGCTTTGAGTTAGGCCATTGTTTCTTTATGTTTGTGGAATTTCTCCAACCATACAAAGAAAATATGCCCTTTGCCAATCTTGTTGCTTTATAGAGTAATGCCCTTATGATGTGGTTGGATTATTATTTCCTTATAAAATGTTTGATATCTACAATATATTTGTGTAAATACAAAGAACATATAGCAATGTCTTTTTCTAATGCATAGAAGTCACATGTCATTCAATATCCAGTTTGAACTTCTGCAGCACACGTTTTACTGAATATATCCAGTGCAAAATTCTGAAATATATTACTCACTTTATCACTAACACACTATGTTTCACCAGGTGATCTTACAGCTTGCTTCTCAGTTAAATAGAAATTTAGTTTAAACAAATGATTTGGGAAGTACTCAAAATGCCCACCTTTAATTGTTTTACGAGACCAGTTAACTCTAAAAACTTTATTTAAAATTGTAAATGGTAAGGTCCCCAGATGAATTGTGCGACTGTTTACTTGACTAAAAAATATCAAAGGACGTAATATTAATATTATTAATATTGGTGATAATTAATTTAAAATGTATTGTATCTTATGACCGTTTCAACAAAGTGATCATTGAAAGACTAGATCATCTGTTGTTAAAAACCAGCAAGTTCACATTTTGGTTGTTTTGGTGTGACTGTAATTTTTTCTTTATTGACCACTGCCACAAGCTTGCCTCTATGCAATAGCCATGGCCGGAGGTATCATGTTTTTTGTGTTGTCCGTCCATCCATTGGGGTGGGTATGCTAGTTTCAAGCAATCATGGAAGATTATCTCTGACAATGGTTAATGCTGGTGGTTATTCAAAGTTTTAAGTGATGTAGAACAACACACCTCTCAGACTGTTTGGTGCTTTTGAATACATAAGAATCTCATAGCCAAAGTAAACTATGCAACACTCCCTGTTCTGTCTTTCTGAATAAACCTGATTAGCTGACAACAAAGGCTGAAACCAACTGATTGCAAGAGGCTATTGTGAAATTAAATTCTTGAAATTACACAACAGGGTTTGACTGCTTATAAGCATCACCAGTGCTTTAATTAGAAATCCTGACCAACCCACCAAAATTGCAACACATGACAACAGAGACGGTTCAATTCTTCAAAGATTTTGTATTCCGATCATTGTAAAGTTTCTGACAGAAATTGTACAAATTACAAGAAATCTGAGAATATAGCTAGATACATTATGATTACATACATGCACATTGTATAAATAAGAAAACTGACATTTTTCTGACATGTGTTTACCATGACCCTTGATAAAATTCATTAAGAGCCCACTATGAGCTCCATTTGTTCCTTCATTTAAGTTAAAGCTCTTGTTCTCTTTACAATATGCTTTCTACAGAGATGTTATCATGATGTTATGTTATGTTGTCTGAATTTAATGAAAATTAATTTTATTTGCATTTGGAGACTATAGAAAAATTTAGATCAAAGTAAAACGGGAGGATTTTGATTGTTTTCTTGTAAAAATGACAAAAAATGTTTTAATGTAGACTTACTTAACAGTTTGAAATCTAACATTGACATTTCTCAATCTGCATGTTTAAAAAAAATGTATCAACAATTGCATTCAGACAATGGTGAGAGAGATTTCATGGTTTTACTTTCCAGTGTGGCTGATTTTACTTGTTTGGTGAACAAGACTGAACAACACAGCATTATCAATTGACTTAACATTAAATATAGCTAAAGCACAGTGCTCAGTGAAACAAGATTAATTTTTACATTAATAGTGCAATAGTGCAGTAATTATTTTCTGACTTCCCATGGTTTAATAGATAGTGTTCTTATATAGTTTGGCTTATTATTCTAGTGATGATACAGTGGACCGTGTGTATAAAGTTGTCTGTGTCATTCTGTCTGTTCCAGGATCCTGGATGTTCCCACACAGAAACAGTTTCAGTTCGACAAGCATACCCAATTCACTCAGAAATCATAAGTCATAAATATATCAGTTAAGTGCAAAGTTTCATTAGTAGTACATTTTTCCAAAGCCGTAAAACACCTAAGACAATTACAAATATTGTATTTTGATTTGACTTTTCATGTCAGTGATGGCAGTCATGTTCTGATGGCAACTCAAAAGGAAATCAGCATTGATGCTATTGTTGGCTTGTCAGTAGCCATGACAACAGTACAAGGCAGGATGCAGTGATGAGACTGATCGTGTGGCTCACTCCACTTGAAACTGTAAAGGAAAAGAAAAGGAAACAAAATATGAGTTTAACAAACAGTTGTGCAACTTTCAAAATTTTGATCAAGGAGCACTCATTATAGCTTACCTATGCCATTCACAGTGATGGAGCTGCCTTCAATGTCGAAGCCAGTGACAATTGGAGATGCATCGATCAAAACATTTGCAATCTGAGTGTTATTAGGAACAAATGTGCTTGCAAAGCCAAGGTTCATTTCATTGATGATTGATCCTTTTCTGCAAAATGAAAAATATATATATATTATTTAAAATATCAGATTCTAGGACAGTACTTTTAAATTGTAACAGAATAAGACAAATTACCTGAATGTCACCACGTTCAAGAACTTGAAGGATGAGAATTTCTTTTGGAATCTAGGTTCAAGCTGCAGAAATGGAAAACAAATTCAATTCAAACACTTTTTTAAAATTTTTGCTTTAGAACAAGTGTGTATAAGAGATAGGTTGTACAGTGAGCTGGATGTGTAGTTTTATTTGTCTTGATAAGTTTCTGCCCTCAATCCCTGGTGCAATTTGAATAAATGACCTCTCTATATTCTATAACTCAATTCAATTTAATTTTATTTTATTTGTATAGCGCCAATTCTTAACAGAAGTTATCTCAGGACACTTTTCAAATAGAGTAGGTGTAGACCGTACTCCTTATACAATTATTTACTGAGACCAAACAGTTACAACATGACAAGCGTGAAGATGAGTATTTCCTAATTTTTCTATTTTCCTTGTGTTTTCTATACTGTCTGTGCTGCAGAAAACTAATTGAGAACAGTAGACAGGAAGAAAACTTTTTTTATTTTATTTTATTGTATAGACAATGTAGCCTACCTCATCAACATCAAATTAAAAAATATATTTTAAATATAGCATCATTGATGATACATTTTGTTAGGCTTATCAAAGCTTATTATTTATTAAACTCTTTTAATAACATCTTGTTGTATCAGTCAGGTTAGGGTTAGGACAGTGCAGTACCATAAATGAACCCAGTATTTACAGATATAAATAAGAGTATAATTTATTTTCTCTTCATTTTCTATAAAGTGGACAATTGTCACTCCCTTATTCCTTATAGTCTTGTTTTCTTCCTCTACATTTACCTAGCAGTAGGAACTGGTAAGTATCTTGATGAAACCCTTTAAACAGTAATGTTAAACTGGAAATCACAGGCTGTATTATGTGTTGCCTTAACATTTCAGTTCTTTGTGTGGGGGCTTTAGCTTTATTACAAATTAATTCAGTAGGTTTATCAGCAGATTTGAATTCAAGGGTTAGGCTTACCTGTGTCTTTATCATTGCAGCTCGACTTCTAAAGGCTGCAGATGATGGATTCAGCAAGTTACTTGAAAATGTGTTTAGAAGAGATCTGAAAGATGCCCTCATTATTGTGACTGCTACAGTTTGAGGTGCAGCAGTTGTAGGTGCGGCAGTTACTGGTCCAGTAGTTGTAGGATTAGCAGTTGCAGGTATAGCAGGTGTAGCACTGGCAGGTGTAGTGGTATCTGGAACTGGCCCATCTGTAAAATGAAAATAATTATATATATAAACGAAATATAATTTTGTTTGACAACAAATGTTTAAATAGTGATTAGAGTGAAACATTCTCTTGTGTATTTACTTACCAGCTATTTCAACAGAGGAGGGACTTATGCTCACGTTGAAGGTATTGTTGGAATTAGTCAGAGCGTTTGCAAAGGTTTGAGCAACGACACTATTCTTTGGGAGTTCTGCAGGAGGAATAGTCTCACTGAACACAATCCCAATATCTACTTCAGTTCCTTCTGCTCGTGCTGGGGGTGGAGCAGCCCTGTTTTATAAAGCCGAATGGAACAAGAGTAAAGTGAGATGAGGTGATTCTGTTGTCTTGTATCAAGTGTGATTTACACATGACACTCTCAACATTAGAAGATACAAATTTTCACACTATGATTCTTACCTGAACTGTTTCACAAAGCAGCGCTTAAAACGACGACCAAATGCTTTTCCATATATGTCCTTACACTGAAAAAGAAAAAGAAAAAGAAAAAGAAAAATTGAAGACCTTTAATACCTTTCAATCAAATGCAGAATACACTGAAATACATTTTCAGTGAGGAAGATTTGTTCTTCAGCTAAGACATTAACTCATTTTTAACAGTAAGTCAGTCAATGAAAAAGGTATTCATTCACCATTGATAGAACTTCTTTTTCAAGGTCTTTGAACTGACTGCTGTTAGGGTCAGTGAGTTCATTTGAAAATTCTTTTGCCAAGGTTGCTCTAACAGTATAAATAGGTTCAGCAACAGTTGTAGTTGTAGTTGGAGAAGGAGTTGTTGTTGCTGTTGTTGTTGTAGTTGGAGAAGGAGTTGTTGTTGCCACTGTTGTTGTTGTCGGAACAGGTGTTGTTGTTGCAACAGTGGTTGTTGTTGTTGCTGCTGTTGTTGTAGTCAGAGCAGATGTTGTTGAAGGACTGGTTGTTGTTGGAACAGCTGTTGTCGTTACTGCCTTTGTTGGACTTGGACTAGGTGTTGTTGTTGCAACAGTGGTTGTTGTTGTTGCTGCTGTTGTTGTAGTCAGAGCAGATGTTGTTGAAGGACTGGTTGTTGTTGGAACAGCTGTTGTCGTTACTGCCTTTGTTGGACTTGGACTAGGTGTTGTTGTTGCAGCAGTGGTTGTAGTTGGAGCAGCTGTCATTGTTGCAGCAGTGGTTGTGGTTGGACTAGCTGTTGTCGTTTCTACCGTTGTTGTAGTCGGAGCAGCTGTTGTTGTTGCAGCAGTGGTTGTAGCTGGAGCAGCTGTCGTTGTTGCAGCAGTGGTTGTAGTCAGAGCAGGTGTTGTAGTTGCTACTGTTGTTGTAGTTGGAGCAGCTGTCGTTAATGCAGCAGTGGTTGTAGTTGGAGCAGCAGTTGTTGTAGTCAGAGCAGGTGTTGTAGTTGCTACTGTTGTTGTAGTTGGAGCAGCTGTCGTTGTTGCAGCAGTGGTTGTGGTTGGAGCAGCTGTTGTCATTGCAGGAGTGGTTGTTGTTGGACCAGCAGTTGTCATTGCTACCGTTGTTGTTGGACCAGCTGTTGTTGTTGCAGCAGTGGTTGTGGTTGGAGCAGCAGTTGTCGTTGCTGCCGTTGTTGTAGTTGGAGCAGCTGTCGTTGTTGCAGTAGCGGTTGTGGTTAGAGCAGCATTCGTTGCAGCAGTTGTTGTTGCTGTCGTTGTTGTAGTGGGAGCAGGTGTTGTTGTTGCAGCAGCTGTTGTCATTGCAGGAGTGGTTGTTGTTGGACCAGCAGTTGTCGTTGCTGCCGTTGTTGTAGTCGGAGCAGGTGTTGTCGTTTCAGCAGTGGTAGTGGTTGGTGCCATTGGTGTAGTCTGAGCAGCTGTTGTCGTTGCTACTGTTGTTGTGGTTGGAGCAGCTGTTGTCGTTGCAGGAGTGGTTGTGGTTGGAGCAGCTGTTGTCGTTGCAGGAGTGGTTGTGGTTGGAGCAGCTGTCGTTGTTGTAACAGTGGTTGTGGTTGTAGCAGCAGTTGTCGTTACTGCCGTTGTTGTAGTTGGAGCAGCTGTCGTCATTGCAGGAGTGGTTGTTGTTGGACCAGCAGTTGTCATTGCTGCAGTTGTTGTGGCTGGAGCAGCTGTTGTCGTTGCAGGAGTGGTTGTTGTTGGACCAGCAGTTGTCATTGCTACCGTTGTTGTTGGACCAGCTGTTGATGTTGCAGCAGTGGTTGTGGTTGGAGCAGCAGTTGTCGTTTCTGCCGTTGTTGTAGTTGGAGCAGCTGTCGTTGTTGCAGTAGCGGTTGTGCTTGGAGGAGCAGTTGTTGTTGCTGCCGTGGTAGTGGTTGGTGCCATTGTTGTAGTCGGAGCACGTGTTGTCATTGCAGGAGTGGTTGTGGTTGGAGCAGCTGTCGTTGTTGCAGCAGTGGTAGTGGTTGGTGCCACTGTTGTAGTCTGAGCAGCTGTCGTCGTTGCTATCGTTGTTGTAGTCGGAGCAGCTGTTGTTGTTGCAGCAGTGGTTGTTGTTGACCCAGCAGATGTCGTTGCTGCCGTTGTTGTAGTCGGAGAAGGTGTTGTCGTTTCAGCAGCGGTTGTTGTTGGACCAGCAGTTGTCGTTGCTACCGTTGTGTTGTAAAGGGCAGGAGAGCAGGTGTTGTCGTTGTAGCAGTGGTTGTGGTTGGAGCACCTGTTGTCATTGCTGCCGTTGTTTTAGTCAGAGCAGCTGTTGTGGTTCCAAGAGTGGTTGTGGTTGACCCAGCAGATGTCGTTGCTGCCGTTGTTGTAGTCGGAGAAGGTGTTGTCGTTTCAGCAGCGGTTGTTGTTGGACCAGCAGTTGTCGTTGCTACCGTTGTTGTAGTGGGAGAAGGTGTTGTCGTTGCTGCCGTTGTTGTAATCTGAGCAGCTGTTGTTGCAGCAGTGGTTGTAGATGGAGCAGCTGTTGTCGTTGCTACCGTTGTTGTGGTCGGAGCAGCTGTTGTCGTTGCAGGAGTGGTTGTTGTTGGACCAGCAGTTGTCGTTGCTGCCGTTATTGTAGTCGGAGCAGCTGTTGTCGTTGTAGCAGTGGTTGTGGTTGGAGCACCTGTTGTCATTGCTGCCGTTGTTTTAGTCAGAGCAGCTGTTGTGGTTCCAAGAGTGGTTGTTGTTGACCCAGCAGATGTCGTTGCTGCCGTTGTTGTAGTCGGAGAAGGTGTTGTCGTTTCAGCAGCGGTTGTTGTTGGACCAGCAGTTGTCGTTGCTACCGTTGTTGTAGTCGGAGAAGGTGTTGTCGTTGCTGCCGTTGTTGTAATCTGAGCAGCTGTTGTTGCAGCAGTGGTTGTAGATGGAGCAGCTGTTGTCGTTGCTGCCTTTGTTGTAATCTGAGCAGCTGTTGTTGCAGCAGTGGATGTCCTCAGAGCAGGTGTTGTAGTTGCAGCAGTTGTAGTGGTTGGTGCCATTGTTGTAGTCGGAGCAGGTGTTGTCGTTGCAGCAGTGGTTGTGGTTGGAGCAGCTGTTGTCGTTGCAGGAGTGGTTGTTTTTGGACCAGCAGTTGTCGTTGCTGCCGTTGTTGTAGTCGGAGCAGGTGTTGTCTTTTCAGCAGTGGTTGTCGTTGGAGCAGCTGTCGTTGTTGCAGCAGTGGTTGTGGTTGTAGCAGCAGTTGTTGTGGCTGCCGTTGTTGTAGTTGGAGCAGGTGTTGTCTTAGCAGCAGTGGTTGTGGTTGGAGCATCTGTTGATGTTGCTGCCGTTGTTGTTGTAGGAGCAGCTGTCGTTGTTGCAGTAGCACTTGTGGTTACAGCAGCATTCGTTGCAGAAGTGGTTGTGCTTGGAGCAGTTGTCGTTGTTGCAGCAGTGGTAGTGGTTGTTGCCGTTGTTGTATTCTCAGCACGTGTTGTCATTGCAGCAGTGGTTGTGGTTGGAGCAGCTGTAGTTGGTGCAGCAGTGGTAGTGGTTGGTGCCATTGTTGTAGTCTGAGCAGCTGTTGTCGTTGCTACCGTTGTTGTGGTCGGAGCAGCTGTTGTCGTTGCAGGAGTGGTTGTTGTTGGACCAGCAGTTGTCGTTGCTGCCGTTATTGTAGTCAGAGCAGCTGTTGTCGTTGTAGCAGTGGTTGTGGTTGGAGCACCTGTTGTCATTGCTGCCGTTGTTTTAGTCAGAGCAGCTGTTGTGGTTCCAAGAGTGGTTGTGGTTGGAGCAGCTGTTGTCGTTGCAGGAGTGGTTGTTGTTGGACCAGCAGTTGTCGTTGCTGCCGTTGTTGTAGTCGGAGCAGCCGTTGTCGTTGTAGCAGTGGTTGTGGTTGGAGAACCTGTTGTCGTTGCTACCGTTATTGTTGGACCAGCAGTTGTCGTTGCTGCTGTTGTTGTAGTCAGAGCAGCTGTTGTCGTTGTAGCAGTGGTTGTGGTTGGAGCACCTGTTGTCGTTGCAACCGTTGTTGTTGGAACAGCAGTTGTCGTTGCAGCAGTTGTTGTGGCTTGAGCAGCTGTTGTCGTTGCAGGAGTGGTTGTGGTTGGAGCACCTCTTGTCGTTGCAGCAGTGGTTCTGGTTTGATTAGCTGTTGTCGTTGCAGGAGTGGTTGTTGTTGGACCAGCAGTGGTCGTTGCTGCTGTTGTTGCAGCAGTGGTTGTAGATGGAGCAGCTGTCGTTGTTGCAGCAGTGGATGTGGTCAGAGCAGATGTTGTAGTTGCAGCAATGGTAGTGGTTGGTGACATTGTTGTAGTCGGAGGAGGTGTTGTCGTTGCAGCAGTGGTTGTGGTTGGAGCAGCTGTTGTTGTTGCTACCGTTGCTGTTTGACCAGCTGTCGTTGTTGCAGCAGTGGTAGTGGTTGGTGCCATTGTTGTAGTCTGAGCAGCTGTTGTTGTTGCTACCGTTGTTGTGGTCGGAGCAGCTGTTGTCGTTGCAGGAGTGGTTGTTGTTGGAGCACCTGTTGTCGTTGCTGCCGTTGTTTTAGTCGGAGCAGCTGTTGTCGTTCCAAGAGTGGTTGTTGTTGGAGCAGCTGTTGTCGTTGCTGCCTTTGTTGTAATCGGATCAGCTGTTGTTGCAGCATTGGTTGTAGATTGAGCACCTGTTGTTGTTGCAGCAGTGGATGTAGTCAGAGCAGGTGTTGTAGTTGCAGCAATGGTAGTGGTTGGTGCCATTGTTTTAGTCGGAGAAGGTGTTGTCGTTGCAGCAGTGGTTCTGGTTAGAGCAGCTGTTGTCGTTGCTACGGTTGTTGTTTGACCAGCTGTTGTTGTTGCAGCAGTGGTTGTAGTTGGAGCAGCTGTCGTTGTTGCAGCAGTGGTTGTAGTTGAAGAAGCTGTAGTTTTTGCAGTAGCGGTTGTGGCTACAGCAGCATTTGTCGCAGCAGTGGTTGTGGTTGTAGCAGCAGTAGCCGATACTGCCGTTGTTGTACTTGGAGAAGCTGTAGTTGTTGCAGTAGCGGTTGTGGTTGGAGCAGCATTCGTTGCAGCAGTGGTTGTGGATGGAGCAGCTGTTGTCGTTGCAAGAGTGGTTGTTTTTGGACCAGCAGTTGTCATTACTGCCGTTGTTGTAGTCGGAGCAGCTGTTGTTGTTGCTACCTTTGTTGTGGTTGGAGCAGCTGTTGTCGTTGCAAGAGTGGTTGTTGTTGGACCAGCAGTTGTCCTTGCTGCCGTTGTTGTAGTTGGAGCAGGTGTTGTCGTTAGAGCAGGTGTCGTTGTTGCAGCAGTGGTTGTGGTTGGAGCAGCTGTCATCGTTGCTACCGTTGTTGTTGGACCAGCTTTTGTTGTTGCAGCAGTGGTTGTAATCAGAGCAGCTGTCGTAGTCGGAGCAGCTCTTGTTGTTGCTACCGTTGTTGTAGTCGGAGCAGCTGTTGTTGTTGCCGCAGTGGTTGTTGTTGGACCAGCAGTTGTCATTACTGCCATTGTTGTAGTCGGAGCAGCTGTTGCTGTTGCTACCGTTGTTGTGGTAAGAGCAGCTGTTGTCGTTGCAAAAGTGGTTGTCGTTGGACCAGCAGTTGTCCTTGCTGCCGTTGTTGTAGTTGGAGCAGGTGTTGTCGTTAGAGCAGGTGTCGTTGTTGCAGCAGTGGTTGTGGTTGAAGCAGCTGTCGTCGTTGCTACCGTTGTTGTCTGACCAGCTGTTGTTGTTGCAGCAGTGGTTGTGGTTGAAGCAGCTGTCGTTGTTGCAGCAGTGGTTGTCGTTGGTGCAATTGTTGTAGTCTGAGCAGCTGTTGTCGTTGCAGGAGTGGTTGTTGTTAGACCAGTAGCTGTCGTTGCTGCCGTTGTTGTAGTCGGCGCACCTGTTGTCATTGCAGCAGTGGTTGTGGTTGGAGCACCTGTTGTCATTGCTGCCGTTGTTGTAGTCGGAGCAGGTGTTGTCGTTGCAGCAGTGGTTGTTATTGTTGGAGCAGCAGTTGTTGTTACTGCTGTTGTTGTTGCAGCAGTGGTTGTAGTTGGAGCAGCTTTCGTTGTTGCAGCAGTGTTTGTAGTCAGAGCAGGTGTTGTTGTTGCAGCAGTGGTTGTTGTTGGACCAGCAGTTGTCGTTGCTGCCGTTATTGTAGTGGGAGCAGGTGTTGTCGTTGGATCAGGTGTTGTCGTTGGAGCAGGTGTCGTTGTTGCAGCAGTGGTTGTGGTTGGAGCAGTTTTCGTCGTTGCTACCGTTGTTGTTGGAGCAGGTGTTGTTGTTGCAGCAGTGGTTGTAGTCAGAGCAGCTGTCGTAGTTGCAGCAGTGGTTGTGGTTGGTGCGATTGTTGTAGTCTGAGAAGCTGTTGTCGTTGCAGGAGTGGTTGTTGTTGGACCAGTAGCTGTCGTTGCTGCCGTTGTTGTAGTCGGCGCACCTGTTGTCGTTGCAGCAGTGTTTGTGTTTGGAGCACCTGTTGTCGTTGCTGCCGTTGTTGTAGTCGAAGCAGGTGTTGTTGTTGCAGCAGTGGTTGTTGTTGTTGGAGCAGCAGTTGTTGTTGCTGCTGTTGTTGTTGCAGCAGTGGTTGTAGTCGGAGCAGGTGTTGTTGTTGCAGCAGTGGTTTTTGTTGGACCAGCAGTTGTCGTTGCTGCCGTTGTTGTAGTCGGAGCAGATGTTGTCATTGGAGCAGGTGTTGTAGTTGGAGCAGCTGTCGTTGTTGCAGCAGTGGTTGTAGTCGGAGCAGGTGTTGTTGTTGCAGCAGTGGTTGTTGTTGTTGGAGCAGCAGTTGTTGTTGCTGCTGTTGTTGTTGCAGCAGTGGTTGTAGTCGGAGCAGGTGTTGTTGTTGCAGCAGTGGTTTTTGTTGGACCAGAAGTTGTCGTTGCTGCCGTTGTTGTAGTCGGAGCAGGTTTTGTAGTTGGAGCAGCTTGCGTTGTTGCAGCAGTGGTTGTAGTCGGAGCAGGTGTTGTTGTTGCAGCAGTGGTTGTAGTAGAAGCAGGTGTTGTTGTTGCAGCAGTGGTTGTAGTCGGAGCAGGTGTTGTTGTTGCAGTAGTGGTTGTGGTTAGAATAGCATTTGTTGCAGCAGTGGTTTTGCTTGGAGTAGCAGTTGTTGTTGCTGCCGTTATTGTAGTCGGAGAAGGTGTTGTCGTTGCAGCAGTGGTTGTGGTTGGTGCGATTGTTGTAGTCTGAGCAGATTTTGTCGTTGCAGGAGTGGTTGTTGTTAGACCAGTAGCTGTCGTTGCTTCCGTGGTTGTAGTTGGCGCACCTGTTGTCATTGCAGCAGTGGTTGTGGTTGGAGCACCTGTTGTCGTTGCTGCCGTTGTTGTAGTCGGAGCAGGTGTTGTCGTTGCAGCAGTGGTTGTTGTTGTTGGTGCAGCAGTTGTTGTTTCTGCTGTTGTTGTTGCAGCAGTGGTTGTAGTTGGAGCAGCTGTCGTTGTTGCAGCAGTTGTTGTTGTTGGACCAGCAGTTGTCGTTTCTGCCGTTGTTGTAGTCGGAGCAGGTGTTGTCGTTGCAGCAGTGGTTGTTGTTGTTGGTGCAGCAGTTGTTGTTGCTGCTGTTGTTGTTGCAGCAGTGGTTGTAGTTGGAGCAGCTGTCGTTGTTGCAGCAGTTGTTGT
This sequence comes from Dicentrarchus labrax, assembly GCF_905237075.1. Taxonomy (NCBI): domain Eukaryota; kingdom Metazoa; phylum Chordata; class Actinopteri; family Moronidae; genus Dicentrarchus; species Dicentrarchus labrax. Next base: position 11,409,266 of record NW_026136717.1, on the reverse strand, counting down.
TGTTGGACCAGCAGTTGTCGTTGCTGCCGTTGTTGTAGTCGGAGCAGGTGTTGTCGTTGCAGCAGTGGTTGTTGTTGTTGGAGCAGCAGTTGTATTTGCTGCTGTTGTTGTTTCAGCAGTGGTTGTAGTTGGAGCAGGTGTTGTTGTTGCAGCAGTGGTTTTTGTTGGACCAGCAGTTGTCGTTGCTGCCGTTGTTGTAGTCGGGGCAGGTGTTGTCGTTGGAGCAGGTGTTGTAGTTGGAGCAGCTCTCGTTGTTGCAGCTGTGGTTGTAGTCGGAGAAGGTGTTGTTGTTGCAGCAGTGGTTGTTGTTGTTGGAGCAGCAGTTGTTGTTGCTGCTGTTGTTGTTGCAGCAGTGGTTGTAGTCGGAGCAGGTGTTGTCGTTGCAGCAGTGGTTGTTGTTGTTGGAGCAGCTGTTGTTTTTGCTGCTGTTGTTGTTGCAGCAGTGGTTGTAGTCGGAGCAGGTGTTGTTGTTGCAGCAGTGGTTGTTGTTGGACCAGCAGTTGTCGTTGCTGCCGTTGTTGTAGTCGGAGAAGGTGTTGTCGTTGCAGCAGTGGTTGTGGTTGGTGCGATTGTTGTAGTCTGAGCAGCTTTTGTCGTTGCAGGAGTGGTTGTTGTTAGACCAGTAGCTGTCGTTGCTTCCGTGGTTGTAGTTTGCGCACCTGTTGTCATTGCAGCAGTGGTTGTGGTTGGAGCACCTGTTGTCGTTGCTGCCGTTGTTGTAGTCGGAGCAGGTGTTGTCGTTGCAGCAGTGGTTGTTGTTGTTGGTGCAGCAGTTGTTGTTGCTGCTGTTGTTATTGCAGCAGTGGTTGTAGTTGGAGCAGCTGTCGTTGTTGCAGCAGTTGTTGTTGTTGGACCAGCAGCTGTCGTTGTTGCAGCTGTGGTTGTAGTCGGAGAAGGTGTTGTCGTTGCAGCAGTGGTTGTGGTTGGTGCGATTGTTGTAGTCTGAGCAGGTGTTGTCGTTGGAGCAGGTGTTGTAGTTGGAGCAGCTGTCGTTGTTGCAGCTGTCGTTGTAGTCGGAGAAGGTGTTGTTGTTGCAGCAGTGGTTGTTGTTGTTGGAGCAGCAGTTGTTGTTGCTGCTGTTGTTGTTGCAGCAGTGGTTGTAGTCGGAGCAGGTGTTGTCGTTGCAGCAGTGGTTGTTGTTGTTGGAGCAGCAGTTGTTGTTGCTGCTGTTGTTGTTGCAGCAGTGGTTGTAGTCGGAGCAGGTGTTGTTGTTGCAGCAGTGGTTGTTGTTGGACCAGCTGTCGTCGTTGCTACCGTTGTAGTCGGCGCACCTGTTGTTGTTGCAGCAGTGGTTGTTGTTGTTGGAGCAGCAGTTGTTTTTGCTGCTGTTATTGTTGCAGCAGTGGTTGTAGTTGCAGCAGTGGTTGTTGTTTTTGGAGCAGCAGTTGTTGTTGCTGCTGTGGTTGTTGCAGCAGTGGTTGTAGTTAGAGCAGCTGTCGTTGTTGCAGCAGTGGTTGTAGTCGGAGCAGGTGTTGTTGTTGCAGCAGTGGTTGTTGTTGGACCAGCAGTTGTCGTTGGTGCCGTTGTTGTAGTTGGAGTAGGTGTTGTCGTTGGAGCAGGTGTTGTCATTGGAGCAGGTGTCGTTGTTGCAGCAGTGGTTGTAGTCAGAGCAGCTGTCGTAGTTGCAGCAGTGGTTGTGGTTGGTGCGATTGTTGTAGTCTGAACAGCTGTTGTCGTTGCAGCAGTGGTTGTTGTCGGACCAGTAGCTGTCGTTGCTGCCGTTGTTGTAGTCAGGGTACCTGTTGTCATTGCTGCCATTTTTGTAGTCGGAGCAGGTGTTGTTGTTGGAGCAGGTGTTGTAGTTGGAGCTGCTTGCGTTGTTGCAGCAGTGGTTGTAGTCGGAGCAGGTGTTGTCGTTGCAGCAGTGGTTGTTGTTGGACCAGCAGTTGTCGTTGCTGCCGTTGTTGTAGTCTGAGCAGGTGTTGTCGTTGGAGCAGGTGTTGTAGTTGGAGCAGCTGTCGTTGTTGCAGCAGTGGTTGTAGTCGGAGAAGGTGTTGTTGTTGCAGCAGTGGTTGTGGTTGAAGCACCTGTTATTGTTCCTGCCGTTGTTGTAGTCGGAGCAGGTGTTGTCGTTGCAGCAGTGGTTGTTGTTGTTGGAGCAGCAGTTGTTGTTGCTGCTGTTGTTGTTGCAGCAGTGGTTGTAGATGAAGCCGCTGTCGTAGTTGCAGCAGTGGTTGTAGTCAGAGCAGGTGTTGTCGTTGGAGCAGTTGTCGTTGTTGCAGCAGTGGCTGTGTTTGGAGCAGCTGTCGTCGTTGCTACCGTTGTTGTTGGACCAGCTGTTGTTGTTGCAGCAGTGGTTGTAGTCGGAGAAGGTGTTGTTGTTGCAGCACTGGTTGTGGTTGAAGCACCTGTTGTCGTTGCTGCCGTTGTTGCAGTCGGAGCAGGTGTTGTTGTTGCAGCAGTGGTTGTAGTTGGAGTAGCTGTCATTGTTGCAGAAGTGGTTGTAGTCGGAGCAGGTGTTGTTGTTGCAGCAGTGGTTGTTGTTGGACCAGTAGTTGTCGTTTCTGCCGTTGTCGTTGTTGCAGCAGTGGTTGTGGTTGGAGCAGCTGTCGTCGTTTCTACCGTTGTTGCTGGACCAGCTGTTGTTGTTGCAGCAGTGGTTGTAGTCAGAGCAGCTGTCGTAGTTTCAGCCGTGGTTGTGGTTGGTGCGATTGTTGTAGTCTTAGCAGCTGTTGTCGTTGTAGGAGTGGTTGTTGTTAGACCAGCAGCCTTCGTTGCTGCCATTGTTGTAGTCGGCGCACCTGTTGTCGTTGCAGCAGTGGTTGTGGTTGGAGCACCTGTTGTCGTTTCTGCCGTTGGTGTAGTTGGAGCAGGTGTTGTTGTTGCAGCAGTGGTTGTTGTTGGACCAGCAGTTGTCGTTGCTGCCGTTGTTGTAGTCTGAGCAGGTGTTGTCGTTGGAGCAGGTGTTGTAGTTGGAGCAGCTGTCGTTGTTGCAGCAGTGGTTGTAGTCGGAGAAGGTGTTGTTGTTGCAGCAGTGGTTGTGGTCGGAGCACCTGTTGTCGTTGCTGCCGTTGTTGTAGTCAGAGCAGGTGTTGTTGCAGCAGTGGTTGTTGTTGTTGGAGCAGCAGTTGTTGTTGCTGCTGTTGTTGTTTTTGTGGCAGTGGTTGTAGTTGGAGCAGCTGTCGTTGTTGCAGCGGTGGTTGTAGTCGGAGCAGGTGTTGTTGTTGCAGCACTGGTTGTGGTTGAAGCACCTGTTGTCGTTGCTGCCGTTGTTGCAGTCGGAGCAATTGTTGTTGTTGCAGCAGTGGTTGTTGTTGTTGGAGCAACAGTTGTTGTTGCTGCTGTTGTTGTTGCAGCAGTGGTTGTAGTTGGAGCAGCTTTCGTTGTTGCAGCAGTGGTTATAGTTGGAGCAGGTGTTGTTGTTGCAGCAGTGGTTGTAGTTGGAGCAGCTGTCGTTGTTGCAGCAGTGGTTGTAGTTGGAGCAGGTGTTGTTGTTGCAGCAGTGGTTGTGGTTGAAGCACCTGTTGTCGTTGCTGCCGTTGTTGTAGTTGGAGCAGGTGTTGTCGTTGCAGCAGTGGTTGTTGTTGTTGTTGGAGCAGCAGTTGTTGTTGCAGCAGTGGTTGTAGTTGAAGCAGGTGTCGTTGTTGCAGCAGTGGTTGTGGTTGGAGCAGCTGTCGTCGTTGGTACCGTTGTAGTCGGCGCACCTGTTGTCGTTGCAGCAGCAGTTGTTGTTTTTGCTGCTGTTGTTGTTGCGGCAGCGGTTGTAGTCGGAGCAGGTGTTGTTGTTGCAGCTGTCGTTGTGGTTGAAGCAGCAGTTGTCGTTGCTGCCGTTGTTGTAGTCTGAGCAGGTGTTGTCGTTGGAGCAGGTGTTGTAGTTGGAGCAGCTGTCGTTATTGCAGCAGTGGTTGTAGTAGAAGCAGGTGTCGTTGCTGCAGCAGTGGTTGTGGTTGGAGCACCTGTCGTCGTTGCTACTGTTGTAGTCGGCGCACCTGTTGTCGTTGCAGCAGCAGTTGTTGTTTTTGCTGTTGTTGTTGCAGCAGTGGTTGTAGTCGGGCAGGTGTTGTTGTTGCAGCTGTGGTTGTTGTTGGACCAGCAGTTGTCGTTGCTGCCGTTGTTGTAGTCTGAGCAGGTGTTGTCGTTGGAGCAGGTGTTGTAGTTGGAGCAGCTGTCGTTACGCAGTGGTTGTAGTGGAGAAGGTTTTGTTGTTGCAGCAGTGGTTGTGGTTGAAGCACCTGTTGTCGTTGCTAACGTTGTTGTAGTCGGAGCAGGTGTTGTCGTTCCAGCAGTGGTTGTTGTTGTTGGAGCAGCAGTGGTTGTTGTTGGACCAGCAGTTGTGGTTGCTGCCTTTGTTGTAGTCTGAGCAGGTGTTGTCGTTGGAGCAGGTGTTGTCGAGAGCAGGTGTCGTTGTTGCAGCAGTGGTTGTGGTTGGAACAGCTGTCGTCGTTGCTGCCGTTTTGTAGTCGGGCACCTGTTGTCGTTGCAGCAGTGGTTGTGGTTGCCTTGTCGTGCAGCCGTTTTTGTAGTCGAGCAGGTGTTGTTGTTGGAGCAGGTGTTGTAGTTGGAGCAGCTTGCGTTGTTGCAGCAGTGGTTGTAGTCGGAGCAGTTGTTGTTTTTGCAGCAGTGGTTGTTGTTGGACCAGCAGTTGTCGTTGCTGCCGTTGTTGTATTCTGAGCAGTGTTGTCGTTGGAGCAGGTGTTGTTGGAGCAGCTGTCGTTGTTGCAGCAGTGGTTGTAGTCAGAGAAGGTGTTGTTGTTGCAGCAGTGGTTGTGGTTGAAGCACCTGTTGTCGTTCCTGCCGTTGTTGTAGTCGGAGCAGGTGTTGTCGTTGCAGCAGTGGTTGTTGTTGTTGGAGCAGCAGTTGTTGTTGCTGCTGTTGTTGTTGCAGCAGTGGTTGTAGTTGAAGCTGCTGTCGTAGTTGCAGCAGTGATTGTAGTCGGAGCAGGTGTTGTTGTTGCAGCAGTGGTTGTTGTTGGACCAGCAGTTGTCGTTTCTGCCGTTGTTGTAGTCGGAGCAGGTGTTGTCGTTGGAGCAGTTGTCGTTGTTGCAGCAGTGGTTGTGGTTGGAGCAGCTGTCGTCGTTGCTACCGTTGTTGTTGGACCAGCTGTTGTTGTTGCAGCAGTGGTTGTAGTCAGAGCAGCTGTCGTAGTTGCAGCAGTGGTTGTGGTTGGTGCGATTGTTGTAGTCTTAGCAGCTGTTGTTGTTGCAGCTGTGGTTGTTGTTGGACCAGCAGTTGTCGTTGCTGCCGTTGTTGTAGTCCGAGCAGGTGTTGTCGTTGGAGCAGGTGTTGTAGTTGGAGCAGCTGTCGTTGTTGCAGCAGTGGTTGTAGTAGGAGAAGGTGTTGTTGTTGCAGCACTGGTTGTGGTTGAAGCACCTGTTGTCGTTGCTGCCGTTGTTGCAGTCGGAGCAGGTGTTGTTGTTGCAGCAGTGGTTGTAGTTGGAGCAGCTGTTGTTGTTGCAGCAGTGGTTGTAGTTGGAGCAGGTGTTGTTGTTGCAGCAGTGGTTGTTGTTGGAGCAGGTGTTGTCGTTGGTGCAGGTGTCGTTGTTGCAGCAGTGGTTGTGGTTGGAGCAGCTGTCGTCGTTGCTACCGTTGTTGTTGGACCAGCTGTTGTTGTTGCAGCAGTGGTTGTAGTCAGAGCAGCTGTCGTAGTTGCAGCCGTGGTTGTGGTTGGTGCGATTGTTGTAGTCTTAGCAGCTGTTGTCGTTGTAGGGTGGTTGTTGTTAGACCAGCAGCCTCGTTGCTGCCATTGTTGTAGTCGGCGCACCTGTTGTCGTTGCAGCAGTGGTTGTGGTTGGAGCACCTGTTGTCGTTTCTGCCGTTGGTGTAGTTGGAGCAGGTGTTGTTGTTGCAGCAGTGGTTGTTGTTGGACCAGCAGTTGTCGTTGCTGCCGTTGTTGTAGTCTGAGCAGGTGTTGTCGTTGGAGCAGGTGTTGTAGTTGGAGCAGCTGTCGTTGTTGCAGCAGTGGTTGTAGTCGGAGAAGGTGTTGTTGTTGCAGCAGTGGTTGTGGTTGGAGCACCTGTTGTCGTTGCTGCCGTTGTTGTAGTCGGAGCAGGTGTTGTTGCAGCAGTGGTTGTTGTTGTTGGAGCAGCAGTTGCTGTTGCTGCTGTTGTTGTTTTTGTGGCAGTGGTTGTAGTTGGAGCAGCTGTCGTTGTTGCAGCGGTGGTTGTAGTCGGAGCAGGTGTTGTTGTTGCAGCACTGGTTGTGGTTGAAGCACCTGTTGTCGTTGCTGCCGTTGTTGCAGTCGGAGCAATTGTTGTTGTTGCAGCAGTGGTTGTTGTTGTTGGAGCAACAGTTGTTGTTGCTGCTGTTGTTGTTGCAGCATTGGTTGTAGTTGGAGCAGCTTCGTTGTTGCAGCAGTGGTTGTAGTTGGAGCAGGTGTTGTTGTTGCAGCAGTGGTTGTAGTTGGAGCAGCTGTCGTTGTTGCAGCAGTGGTTGTAGTTGGAGCAGGTGTTGTTGTTGCAGCAGTGGTTGTGGTTGAAGCACCTGTTGTCGTTGCTGCCGTTGTTGTAGTCGGAGCAGGTGTTGTCGTTGCAGCAGTGGTTGTTGTTGTTGTTGGAGCAGCAGTTGTTGTTGCAGCAGTGGTTGTAGTTGAAGCAGGTGTCGTTGTTGCAGCAGTGGTTGTGGTTGGAGCAGCTGTCGTCGTTGGTACCGATGTAGCGCGCACCTGTTGTCGTTGCAGCAGCAGTTGTTGTTTTTGCTGCTGTTGTTGTTGCGGCAGCGGTTGTAGTCGGAGCAGGTGTTGTTGTTGCAGCTGTCGTTGTGGTTGAAGCACCTGTTGTCGTTGCTGCCGTTGTTGTAGTCGGAGCAGGTGTTGTCGTTGCAGCAGTGGTTGTTGTTGGAGCAGCAGTTGTTGTTGCAGCAGTGGTTGTAGTTGAAGCAGGTGTCGTTGCTGCAGCAGTGGTTGTGGTTGGAGCAGCTGTCGTCGTTGCTACTGTTGTAGTCGGCGCACCTGTTGTCGTTGCAGCAGCAGTTGTTGTTTTTGCTGCTGTTGTTGTTGCAGCAGTGGTTGTAGTCGGAGCAGGTGTTGTTGTTGCAGCTGTGGTTGTTGTTGGACCAGCAGTTGTCGTTGCTGCCGTTGTTGTAGTCTGAGCAGGTGTTGTCGTTGGAGCAGGTGTTGTAGTTGGAGCAGCTGTCGTTATTGCAGCAGTGGTTGTAGTAGGAGAAGGTGTTGTTGTTGCAGCAGTGGTTGTGGTTGAAGCACCTGTTGTCGTTGCTAACGTTGTTGTAGTCGGAGCAGGTGTTGTCGTTCCAGCAGTGGTTGTTGTTGTTGGAGCAGCAGTGGTTGTTGTTGGACCAGCAGTTGTCGTTGCTGCCTTTGTTGTAGTCTGAGCAGGTGTTGTCGTTGGAGCAGGTGTTGTCGTCAGAGCAGGTGTCGTTGTTGCAGCAGTGGTTGTGGTTGGAACAGCTGTCGTCGTTGCTACCGTTCGGCGCACCTGTTGTCGTTGCAGCAGTGGTTGTGGTTGGAGCACCTGTTGTCGTTGCTGCCGTTTTTGTAGTCGGAGCAGGTGTTGTTGTTGGAGCAGGTGTTGTAGTTGGAGCAGCTTGCGTTGTTGCAGCAGTGGTTGTAGTCGGAGCAGTTGTTGTTTTTGCAGCAGTGGTTGTTGTTGGACCAGCAGTTGTCGTTGCTGCCGTTGTTGTATTCTGAGCAGGTGTTGTCGTTGGAGCAGGTGTTGTAGTTGGAGCAGCTGTCGTTGTTGCAGCAGTGGTTGTAGTCAGAGAAGGTGTTGTTGTTGCAGCAGTGGTTGTGGTTGAAGCACCTGTTGTCGTTCCTGCCGTTGTTGTAGTCGGAGCAGGTGTTGTCGTTGCAGCAGTGGTTGTTGTTGTTGGAGCAGCAGTTGTTGTTGCTGCTGTTGTTGTTGCAGCAGTGGTTGTAGTTGAAGCTGCTGTCGTAGTTGCAGCAGTGATTGTAGTCAGAGCAGGTGTTGTTGTTGCAGCAGTGGTTGTTGTTGGACCAGCAGTTGTCGTTTCTGCCGTTGTTGTAGTCGGAGCAGGTGTTGTCGTTGGAGCAGGTGTCGTTGTTGCAGCAGTGGTTGTGGTTGGAGCAGCTGTCGTCGTTGCTACCGTTGTTGTTGGACCAGCTGTTGTTGTTGCAGCAGTGGTTGTAGTCAGAGCAGCTGTCGTAGTTGCAGCAGTGGTTGTGGTTGGTGCGATTGTTGTAGTCTTAGCAGCTGTTGTTGTTGCAGCTGTGGTTGTTGTTGGACCAGCAGTTGTCGTTGCTGCCGTTGTTGTAGTCCGAGCAGGTGTTGTCGTTGGAGCAGGTGTTGTAGTTGGAGCAGCTGTCGTTGTTGCAGCAGTGGTTGTAGTAGGAGAAGGTGTTGTTGTTGCAGCAGTGGTTGTGGTTGAAGCACCTGTTGTCGTTGCTGCCGTTGTTGTAGTCGGAGCAGGTGTTGTCGTTCCAGCAGTGGTTGTTGTTGTTGGAGCAGCAGTTGTTGTTGCTGCTGTTGTTGTTGCAGCAGTGGTTGTAGTTGAAGCAGCTGTCGTAGTTGCAGCAGTGGTTGTCGTCAGAGCAGGTGTTGTCGTTGGAGCAGGTGTCGTTGTTGCAGCAGTGGTTGTGGTTGGAACAGCTGTCGTCGTTGCTACCGTTGTAGTCGGCGCACCTGTTGTCGTTGCAGCAGTGGTTGTTGTTGGAGCAGCAGTTGTTGTTGCTGCTGTTGTTGTTTTTGCGGCAGTGGTTGTAGTTGGAGCAGCTGTCGTTGTTGCAGCGGTGGTTGTAGTCGGAGCAGGTGTTGTTGTTGCAGCAGTGGTTGTTGTTGCACCAGCAGTTGTCGTTGCTGCCGTTGTTGTAGTTGGAGCAGGTGTTGTCGTTGGAGCAGGTGTTGTCGTTGGAGCAGGTGTTGTTGTTGCAGCAGTGGTTGTGGTTGAAGCAGCTGTCGTAGTTGCAGCAGTGGTTATGGTTAGTGCTATTGTTGTAGTCTGAGCAGCTGTTGTCGTTGCAGGAGTGGTTGTTGTTGGAGCAGCTGTCGTTGTTGCAGCAGTGGTTGTAGTCGGAGCAGGTGTTGTTGTTGCAGCAGTGGTTGTTGTTGGACCAGCAGTTGTCGTTGCTGCCGTTGTTGTAGTCGGAGCAGGTGTTGTTGTTGCAGCAGTGGTTGTTGTTGGACCAGCAGTTGTCGTTGCTGCCGTTGTTGTAGTCGGAGCAGGTGTTGTCGTTGGAGCAGGTGTTGTCGTTGGAGCAGGTGTCGTTGTTGCAGCAGTGGTTGTAGTCAGAGCAGCTGTCGTAGTTGCAGCAGTGGTTGTGGTTGGTGCGATTGTTGTAGTCTGAGCAGCTGTTGTCGTTGCAGCAGTGGTTGTTGTCGGACCAGTAGCTGTCGTTGCTGCTGTTGTTGTAGTCCGGGTACCTGTTGTCATTGCTGCCGTTTTTGTAGTCGGAGCAGGTGTTGTTGTTGGAGAAGGTGTTGTAGTTGGAGCAGCTTGCGTTGTTGCAGCAGTGGTTGTAGTCGGAGCAGGTGTTGTTGTTGGAGCAGGTGTTGTAGTTGGAGCAGTGGTTGTAGTCAGAGCAGCTGTCGTAGTTGCAGCAGTGGTTGTGGTTGGTGCGATTGTTGTAGTCTTAGCAGCTGTTGTCGTTGTAGGAGTGGTTGTTGTTAGACCAGCAGCCTTCGTTGCTGCCGTTGTTGTAGTTGGCGCACCTGTTGTCGTTGCAGCAGTGGTTGTGGTTGGAGCACCTGTTGTCGTTTCTGCCGTTGTTGTAGTCGGAGCAGGTGTTGTTGTTGCAGCAGTGGTTGTTGTTGTTGGAGCAACAGTTGTTGTTGCTGCTGTTGTTGTTGCAGCAGTGGTTGTAGTTGGAGCAGGTGTTGTTGTTGCAGCAGTGGTTGTTGTTGGACCAGCAGTTGTCGTTGCTGCCGTTGTTGTAGTCTGAGCAGGTGTTGTCGTTGCAGCAGTGGTTCTAGTTGGAGCAGCTGTCGTTGTTGCAGCAGTGGTTGTAGTCGGAGCAGGTGTTGTTGTTGCAGCAGTGGTTGTCGTTCGACCAGCAGTTGTCGTTGCTGCCGTTGCTGTAGTCGGAGCAGGTGTTGTCGTTGGAGCAGGTGTTGTCGTTGGAGCAGGTGTTGTCATTGGAGCAGGTGTCGTTGTTGCAGCAGTGGTTGTTGTTGTTGGAGCAGCAGTTGTTGTTGCTGCTGTTGTTGTTGCAGCAGTGGTTCTAGTTGGAGCAGCTGTCGTTGTTGCAACAGTGGTTGTAGTCGGAGCAGGTGTTGTTGTTGCAGCAGTGGTTGTCGTTCGACCAGCAGTTGTCGTTGCTGCCGTTGTTGTAGTCTGAGCAGGTGTTGTCGTTGGAGCAGGTGTTGTAGTTGGAGCAGCTGTCGTTGTTGCAGCAGTGGTTGTAGTCGGAGAAGGTGTTGTTGTTGCAGCAGTGGTTGTGGTTGAAGCACCTGTTGTCGTTGCTGCCGTTGTTGCAGTCGGAGCAGGTGTTGTCGTTGCAGCAATGGTTGTTGTTGTTGGAGCAGCAGTTGTTGTTGCTGCTGTTGTTGTTGCAGCAGTGGTTGTAGTTGAAGCAGCTGTCGTAGTTGCAGCAGTGGTTGTAGTCAGAGCAGGTGTTGTCGTTGGAGCAGGTGTCGTTGTTGCAGCAGTGGTTGTGGTTGGAGCAGCTGTCGTCGTTGCTACCGTTGTTGTTGGACCAGCTGTTGTTGTTGCAGCAGTGGTTGTAGTCGGAGAAGGTGTTGTTGTTACAGCAGTGGTTGTGGTTGAAGCACCTGTTGTCGTTGCTGCCGTTGTTGTAGTCGGAGCAGGTGTTGTCGTTGCAGCAGTGGTTGTTGTTGTTGAGCAGCAGTTGTTGTTGCAGCAGTGGTTGTAGTCAGAGCAGGTGTTGTCGTTGGAGCAGGTGTCGTTGTTGCAGCAGTGGTTGTGGTTGGAGCAGCTGTCGTCGTTACTACCGTTGTTGTTGGACCGGCTGTTGTTGTTGCAGCAGTGGTTGTAGTCGGAGAAGGTGTTGTTGTTGCAGCACTGGTTGTGGTTGAAGCACCTGTTGTTGTTGCTGCCGTTGTTGCAGTCGGAGCAGGTGTTGTTGTTGCAGCAGTGGTTGTTGTTGTTGGAGCAGCAGTTGTTGTTGCTGCTGTTGTTGTTGCAGCAGTGGTTGTTGTTGGAGTAGCTGTCGTTGTTGCAGCAGTGGTTGTAGTCGGAGCAGGTGTTGTTGTTGCAGCAGTGGTTGTTGTTGGACCAGCAGTTGTCGTTGCTGCTGTTGTTGTAGTCGGAGCAGGTGTTGTCGTTGGAGCAGGTGTCGTTGTTGCAGCAGTGGTTGTGGTTGGAGCAGCTGTCGTTGTTGCTACCGTTGTTGTTGGACCAGCTGTTGTTGTTGCAGCAGTGGTTGTAGTCAGAGCAGCTGTCGTAGTTGCAGCAGTGGTTGTGGTTGGTGCGATTGTTGTAGTCTTAGCAGCTGTTGTCGTTGTAGGAGTGGTTGTTGTTAGACCAGCAGCCTTCGTTGCTGCCGTTGTTGTAGTCGGTGCACCTGTTGTCGTTGCAGCAGTGGTTGTTGTTGGAGCACCTGTTGTCGTTTCTGCCCTGTTGTAGTTGGAGCAGGTGTTGTCGTTGGAGCAGGTGTTGTCGTTGGAGCAGTGTTGTCGTTGGAGCAGGTGTTGTTGTTGCAGCAGTGGTTGTTGGTTGGAGCAGCTGTCTTGCTACCTTGTTGTTGGACCAGCTGTTGTTGTTGCAGCAGTGGTTGTGGTTGAAGCACCTGTTGTCGTTGCTGCCGTTGTTGCAGTCGGAGCAGGTGTTATTGTTGCAGCAGTGGTTGTTGTTGTTGGAGCAGCAGTTGTTGTTGCTGCTGTTGTTGTTGCAGCAGTGGTTGTTGTTGGAGTAGCTGTCGTTGTTGCAGCAGTGGTTGTAGTCGGAGCAGGTGTTGTTGTTGCAGCAGTGGTTGTTGTTGGACCAGCAGTTGTCGTTGCTGCTGTTGTTGTAGTCGGAGCAGGTGTTGTCGTTGGAGCAGGTGTCGTTGTTGCAGCAGTGGTTGTGGTTGGAGCAGCTGTCGTTGTTGCTACCGTTGTTGTTGGACCAGCTGTTGTTGTTGCAGCAGTGGTTGTAGTCAGAGCAGCTGTCGTAGTTGCAGCAGTGGTTGTGGTTGGTGCGATTGTTGTAGTCTTAGCAGCTGTTGTCGTTGTAGGAGTGGTTGTTGTTAGACCAGCAGCCTTCGTTGCTGCCGTTGTTGTAGTCGGCGCACCTGTTGTCGTTGCAGCAGTGGTTGTGGTTGGAGCACCTGTTGTCGTTTCTGCCGTTGTTGTAGTCGGAGCAGGTGTTGTTGTTGCAGCAGTGGTTGTTGTTGTTGGAGCAACAGTTGTTGTTGCTGCTGTTGTTGTTGCAGCAGTGGTTGTAGTTGGAGCAGGTGTTGTTGTTGCAGCAGTGGTTGTTGTTGGACCAGCAGTTGTCGTTGCTGCCGTTGTTGTAGTCTGAGCAGGTGTTGTCGTTGCAGCAGTGGTTCTAGTTGGAGCAGCTGTCGTTGTTGCAGCAGTGGTTGTAGTCGGAGCAGGTGTTGTTGTTGCAGCAGTGGTTGTCGTTCGACCAGCAGTTGTCGTTGCTGCCGTTGTTGTAGTCGGAGCAGGTGTTGTCGTTGGAGCAGGTGTTGTCGTTGGAGCAGGTGTTGTCATTGGAGCAGGTGTCGTTGTTGCAGCAGTGGTTGTGGTTGGAGAAGGTGTTGTTGTTGCAGCACTGGTTGTGGTTGAAGCACCTGTTGTCGTTGCTGCCGTTGTTGCAGTCGGAGCAGGTGTTGTCGTTGCAGCAGTGGTTGTTGTTGTTGGAGCAGCAGTTGTTGTTGCTGCTGTTGTTGTTGCAGCAGTGGTTGTAGTTGAAGCAGCTGTCGTAGTTGCAGCAGTGGTTGTAGTCAGAGCAGATGTTGTCGTTGGAGCAGGTGTCGTTGTTGCAGCAGTGGTTGTGGTTGGAGCAGCTGTCGTCGTTGCTACCGTTGTTGTTGGACCAGCTGTTGTTGTTGCAGCAGTGGTTGTAGTCGGAGAAGGTGTTGTTGTTGCAGCAGTGGTTGTGGTTGAAGCACCTGTTGTCGTTGCTGCCGTTGTTGCAGTCGGAGCAGGTGTTGTCGTTGCAGCAGTGGTTGTTGTTGTTGGAGCAGCAGTTGTTGTTGCAGCAGTGGTTGTAGTTGAAGAAGCTGTCGTAGTTGCAGCAGTGGTTGTAGTCAGAGCAGGTGTTGTCGTTGGAGCAGGTGTCGTTGTTGCAGCAGTGGTTGTGGTTGGAGCAGCTGTCGTCGTTACTACCGTTGTTGTTGGACCAGCTGTTGTTGTTGCAGCAGTGGTTGTAGTCGGAGAAGGTGTTGTTGTTGCAGCACTGGTTGTGGTTGAAGCACCTGTTGTCGTTGCTGCCGTTGTTGCAGTCGGAGCAGGTGTTGTTGTTGCAGCAGTGGTTGTTGTTGTTGGAGCAGCAGTTGTTGTTGCTGCTGTTGTTGTTGCAGCAGTGGTTGTTGTTGGAGTAGCTGTCGTTGTTGCAGCAGTGGTTGTAGTCGGAGCAGGTGTTGTTGTTGCAGCAGTGGTTGTTGTTGGACCAGCAGTTGTCGTTGCTGCTGTTGTTGTAGTCGGAGCAGGTGTTGTCGTTGGAGCAGGTGTCGTTGTTGCAGCAGTGGTTGTGGTTGGAGCAGCTGTCGTTGTTGCTACCGTTGTTGTTGGACCAGCTGTTGTTGTTGCAGCAGTGGTTGTAGTCAGAGCAGCTGTCGTAGTTGCAGCAGTGGTTGTGGTTGGTGCGATTGTTGTAGTCTTAGCAGCTGTTGTCGTTGTAGGAGTGGTTGTTGTTAGACCAGCAGCCTTCGTTGCTGCCGTTGTTGTAGTCGGCGCACCTGTTGTCGTTGCAGCAGTGGTTGTGGTTGGAGCACCTGTTGTCGTTTCTGCCGTTGTTGTAGTCGGAGCAGGTGTTGTTGTTGCAGCAGTGGTTGTTGTTGTTGGAGCAACAGTTGTTGTTGCTGCTGTTGTTGTTGCAGCAGTGGTTGTAGTTGGAGCAGGTGTTGTTGTTGCAGCAGTGGTTGTTGTTGGACCAGCAGTTGTCGTTGCTGCCGTTGTTGTAGTCGGAGCAGGTGTTGTCGTTGCAGCAGTGGTTCTAGTTGGAGCAGCTGTCGTTGTTGCAGCAGTGGTTGTGGTTGAAGCACCTGTTGTCGTTGCTGCCGTTGTTGTAGTCGGAGCAGGTGTTGTCGTTGCAGCAGTGGTTGTTGTTGTTGGAGCAGCAGTTGTTGTTGCAGCAGTGGTTGTAGTTGAAGCAGGTGTCGTTGTTGCAGCAGTGGTTGTGGTTGGAGCAGCTGTCGTCGTTGCTACCGTTGTTGCAGGCGCACCTGTTGTCGTTGCAGCAGCAGTTGTTGTTTTGGCTGCTGTTGTTGTTGCAGCAGTGGTTGTAGTCGGAGAAGGTGTTGTTGTTGCAGCAGTGGTTGTGGTTGAAGCACCTGTTGTCGTTGCAGCAGTGGTTGTTGTTGTTGGAGCAGCAGTTGTTGTTGCAGCAGTGGTTGTAGTTGAAGCAGCTGTCGTAGTTGCAGCAGTGGTTGTAGTCAGAGCAGGTGTTGTCGTTGGAGCAGGTGTCGTTGTTGCAGCAGTGGTTGTGGTTGGAGCAGCTGTCGTCGTTGCTACCGTTGTTGTTGGACCAGCTGTTGTTGTTGCAGCAGTGGTTGTAGTCGGAGAAGGTGTTGTTGTTGCAGCACTGGTTGTGGTTGAAGCACCTGTTGTCGTTGCTGCCGTTGTTGCAGTCGGAGCAGGTGTTGTTGTTGCAGCAGTGGTTGTTGTTGTTGGAGCAGCAGTTGTTGTTGCTGCTGTTGTTGTTGCAGCAGTGGTTGTCGTTCGACCAGCAGTTGTTGTTGCAGCAGTGGTTGTAGTCGGAGCAGGTGTTGTTGTTGCAGCAGTGGTTGTCGTTCGACCAGCAGTTGTCGTTGCTGCCGTTGTTGTAGTCAGAGCAGGTGTTGTCGTTGGAGCAGGTGTTGTCGTTGGAGCAGGTGTTGTCATTGGAGCAGGTGTCGTTGTTGCAACAGTGGTTGTGGTTGGAGCAGCTGTCGTCGTTGTTACTGTTGTAGTCGGCGCACCTGTTGTCGTTGCAGCAGTGGTTGTGGTTGGAGCACCTGTTGTCGTTGCTGCCGTTGTTGTAGTCGGAGCAGGTGTTGTTGTTGCAGCAGTGGTTGTTTTTGTTGGAGCAGCAGTTGTTGTTGCTGCTGTTGTTGTTGCAGCAGTGGTTGTTGTTGGAGCAGCTGTCGTTGTTGCAGCAGTGGTTGTAGTCGGAGCAGGTGTTGTTGTTGCAGCAGTGGTTGTTGTTGGACCAGCAGTTGTCGTTGCTGCCGTTGTTGTAGTCGGAGCAGGTGTTGTCGTTGGAGCAGGTGTCGTTGTTGCAGCAGTGGTTGTGGTTGGAGCAGCTGTCGTTGTTGCTACCGTTGTTGTTGGACCAGCTGTTGTTGTTGCAGCAGTGGTTGTAGTCAGAGCAGCTGTCGTAGTTGCAGCAGTGGTTGTGGTTGGTGCGATTGTTGTAGTCTTAGAAGCTGTTGTCGTTGTAGGAGTGGTTGTTGTTAGACCAGCAGCCTTCGTTGCTGCCGTTGTTGTAGTCGGCGCACCTGTTGTCGTTGCAGCAGTGGTTGTGGTTGGAGCACCTGTTGTCGTTTCTGCCGTTGTTGTAGTCGGAGCAGGTGTTGTTGTTGCAGCAGTGGTTGTTGTTGTTGGAGCAACAGTTGTTGTTGCTGCTGTTGTTGTTGCAGCAGTGGTTGTAGTTGGAGCAGGTGTTGTTGTTGCAGCAGTGGTTGTTGTTGGACCAGCAGTTGTCGTTGCTGCCGTTGTTGTAGTCTGAGCAGGTGTTGTCGTTGCAGCAGTGGTTCTAGTTGGAGCAGCTGTCGTTGTTGCAGCAGTGGTTGTAGTCGGAGCAGGTGTTGTTGTTGCAGCAGTGGTTGTCGTTCGACCAGCAGTTGTCGTTGGAGCAGGTGTTGTAGTTGGAGCAGCTGTCGTTGTTGCAGCAGTGGTTGTAGTCGGAGCAGCTGTCGTTGTTGCAGCAGTGGTTGTGGTTAGTGCGATTGTTGTAGTTGGCGCACCTGTTGTCGTTGCAGCAGTGGTTGTGGTTGGAACACCTGTTGTCGTTGCTGCCGTTGTTGTAGTCGGAGCAGGTGTTGTTGTTGCAGCAGTGGTTGTCGTTCGACCAGCAGTTGTCGTTGCTGCCGTTGTTGTAGTCTGAGCAGGTGTTGTCGTTGGAGCAGGTGTTGTAGTTGGAGCAGCTGTCGTTGTTGCAGCAGTGGTTGTTGTCGGAGAAGGTGTTGTTGTTGCAGCAGTGGTTGTGGTTGAAGCAACTGTTGTTGTTGCTGCCGTTGTTGCAGTCGGAGCAGGTGTTGTCGTTGCAGCAGTGGTTGTTGTTGTTGCAGCAGCAGTTGTTGTTGCTGCTGTTGTTGTTGTTGCAGCAGTGGTTGTTGTTGGACCAGCAGTTGTCGTTGCTGCCATTGTTGTAGTCGGAGCAGGTGTTGTCGTTGGAGCAGGTGTCGTTGTTGCAGCAGTGGTTGTAGTTGGAGCAGGTGTTGTTGTTGCAGCAGTGGTTGTTGTTGGACCAGCAGTTGTCGTTGCTGCCGTTGTTGTAGTCTGAGCAGGTGTTGTCGTTGCAGCAGTGGTTCTAGTTGGAGCAGCTGTCGTTGTTGCAGCAGTGGTTGTAGTCGGAGCAGGTGTTGTGTTTGCAGCAGTGGTTGTCGTTCGACCAGCAGTTGTCGTTGCTGCCGTTGTTGTAGTCTGAGCAGGTGTTGTCGTTGGAGCAGGTGTTGTAGTTGGAGCAGCTGTCGTTGTTGCAGCAGTGGTTGTAGTCGGAGCAGCTGTCGTAGTTGCAGCAGTGGTTGTGGTTAGTGCTATTGTTGTAGTCTGAGCAGCTGTTGTCGTTGCAGGAGTGGTTGTTGTTGGACCAGTAGCCTTCATTGCTGCCATTGTTGTAGTTGGCGCACCTGTTGTCGTAGCAGCAGTGGTTGTGGTTGGAACACCTGTTGTCGTTGCTGCCGTTGTTGTAGTCGGAGCAGGTGTTGTTGTTGCAGCAGTGGTTGTTGTTGTTGGAGCAGCAGTTGTTGTTGCTGCTGCTGTTGTTGTTGCAGCAGTGGTTCTAGTTGGAGCAGCTGTCGTTGTTGCAGCAGTGGTTGTAGTCGGAGCAGGTGTTGTTGTTGCAGCAGTGGTTGTCGTTCGACCAGCAGTTGTCGTTGCTGCCGTTGTTGTAGTCTGAGCAGGTGTTGTCGTTGGAGCAGGTGTTGTAGTTGGAGCAGCTGTCGTTGTTGCAGCAGTGGTTGTAGTCGGAGAAGGTGTTGTTGTTGCAGCAGTGGTTGTGGTTGAAGCACCTGTTGTCGTTGCTGCCGTTGTTGCAGTCGGAGCAGGTGTTGTCGTTGCAGCAGTGGTTGTTGTTGTTGCAGCAGCAGTTGTTGTTGCTGCTGTTGTTGTTGTTGCAGCAGTGGTTGTAGTTGAAGCAGCTGTCGTAGTTGCAGCAGTGGTTGTAGTCAGAGCAGGTGTTGTCGTTGGAGCAGGTGTCGTTGTTGCAGCAGTGGTTGTGGTTGGAGCAGCTGTCGTCGTTGCTACCGTTGTTGTTGGACCAGCTGTTGTTGTTGCAGCAGTGGTTGTAGTCGGAGAAAGGTGTTGTTGTTGCAGCAGTGGTTGTTGTTGTTGGAGCAGCAGTTGTTGTTGCTGCTGTTGTTGTTGCAGCAGTGGTTGTAGTTGGAGTAGCTGTCGTTGTTGCAGCAGTGGTTGTAGTCGGAGCAGGTGTTGTTGTTGCAGCAGTGGTTGTTGTTGGACCAGCAGTTGTCGTTGCTGCCGTTGTTGTAGTCGGAGCAGGTGTTGTCGTTGGAGCAGGTGTCGTTGTTGCAGCAGTGGTTGTGGTTGGAGCAGCTGTCGTTGTTGCTACCGTTGTTGTTGGACCAGCTGTTGTTGTTGCAGCAGTGGTTGTAGTCAGAGCAGCTGTCGTAGTTGCAGCAGTGGTTGTGGTTGGTGCGATTGTTGTAGTCTTAGCAGCTGTTGTCGTTGTAGGAGTGGTTGTTGTTAGACCAGCAGCCTTCGTTGCTGCCGTTGTTGTAGTCGGCGCACCTGTTGTCGTTGCAGCAGTGGTTGTGGTTGGAGCACCTGTTGTCGTTTCTGCCGTTGTTGTAGTCGGAGCAGGTGTTGTTGTTGCAGCAGTGGTTGTTGTTGTTGGAGCAACAGTTGTTGTTGCTGCTGTTGTTGTTGCAGCAGTGGTTGTAGTTGGAGCAGGTGTTGTTGTTGCAGCAGTGGTTGTTGTTGGACCAGCAGTTGTCGTTGCTGCCGTTGTTGTAGTCGGAGCAGGTGTTGTCGTTGGAGCAGGTGTCGTTGTTGCAGCAGTGGTTGTGGTTGGAGCAGCTGTCGTCGTTGCTACCGTTGTTGTTGGACCAGCTGTTGTTGTTGCAGCATTGGTTGTAGTCGGAGAAGGTGTTGTTGTTGCAGCACTGGTTGTGGTTGAAGCACCTGTTGTCGTTGCTGCCGTTGTTGCAGTCGGAGCAGGTGTTGTTGTTGCAGCAGTGGTTGTTGTTGTTGGAGCAGCAGTTGTTGTTGCTGCTGTTGTTGTTGCAGCAGTGGTTGTCGTTGGAGCAGCTGTCGTTGTTGCAGCAGTGGTTGTAGTCAGAGCAGGTGTTGTCGTTGGAGCAGGTGTCGTTGTTGCAGCAGTGGTTGTGGTTGGAGCAGCTGTCGTTGTTGCTGCACGTTGTTGTTGGACCAGCTGTTGTTGTTGCAGCAGTGGTTGTAGTCGGAGAAGGTGTTGTTGTTGCAGCAGTGGTTGTGGTTGAAGCACCTGTTGTCGTTGCTGCCGTTGTTGTAGTCGGAGCAGGTGTTGTCGTTGCAGCAGTGGTTGTTGTTGTTGGAGCAGCAGTTGTTGTTGCAGCAGTGGTTGTAGTTGAAGCAGCTGTCGTAGTTGCAGCAGTGGTTGTAGTCAGAGCAGGTGTTGTCGTTGGAGCAGGTGTTGTTGTTGCAGCAGTGGTTGTTGTTGTTGGAGCAGCAGTTGTTGTTGCAGCAGTGGTTGTAGTTGGAAGAAGCTGTCGTTGTTGCAGCAGTGGTTGTAGTCGGAGAAGGTGTTGTTGTTGCAGCAGTGGTTGTGGTTGAAGCACCTGTTGTCGTTGCTGCCGTTGTTGCAGTCGGAGCAGGTGTTGTTGTTGCAGCAGTGGTTGTTGTTGTTGGAGCAGCAGTTGTTGTTGCTGCTGTTGTTGTTGCAGCAGTGGTTGTAGTTGAAGCAGCTGTCGTAGTTGCAGCAGTGGTTGTAGTCAGAGCAGGTGTTGTCGTTGGAGCAGTTGTCGTTGTTGCAGCAGTGGTTGTGGTTGGAGCAGCTGTCGTCGTTGCTACCGTTGTTGTTGGACCAGCTGTTGTTGTTGCAGCAGTGGTTGTAGTCGGAGAAGGTGTTGTTGTTGCAGCACTGGTTGTGGTTGAAGCACCTGTTGTCGTTGCTGCCGTTGTTGCAGTCGGAGCAGGTGTTGTTGTTGCAGCAGTGGTTGTTGTTGTTGGAGCAGCAGTTGTTGTTGCTACTGTTGTTGTTGCAGCAGTGGTTGTAGTTGGAGTAGCTGTCATTGTTGCAGAAGTGGTTGTAGTCGGAGCAGGTGTTGTTGTTGCAGCAGTGGTTGTTGTTGGACCAGCAGTTGTCGTTTCTGCCGTTGTTGTAGTCTGAGCAGGTGTTGTCGTTGGAGCAGGTGTCGTTGTTGCAGCAGTGGTTGTAGTTGGAGCAGGTGTTGTTTTTGCAGCAGTGGTTGTTGTTGGACCAGCAGTTGTCGTTGCTGCCGTTGTTGTAGTCTGAGCAGGTGTTGTCGTTGCAGCAGTGGTTCTAGTTGGAGCAGCTGTTGTTGTTGCAGCAGTGGTTGTAGTCGGAGCAGGTGTTGTTGTTGCAGCAGTGGTTGTCGTTGGACCAGCAGTTGTCGTTGCTGCCGTTGTTGTAGTCTGAGCAGGTGTTGTCATTGGAGCAGGTGTTGTAGTTTGGAGCAGCTGTCGTTGTTGCAGCAGTGGTTGTAGTCGGAGCAGCTGTCGTAGTTGCAGCAGTGGTTGTGGTTAGTGCTATTGTTGTAGTCTGAGCAGCTGTTGTCGTTGCAGGAGTGGTTGTTGTTGGACCAGTAGCCTTCATTGCTGCCATTGTTGTAGTTGGCGCACCTGTTGTCGTTGCAGCAGTGGTTGTGGTTGGAGCACCTGTTGTCGTTGCTGCCGTTGTTGTAGTCGGAGCAGGTGTTGTTGTTGCAGCAGTGGTTGTTGTTGTTGGAGCAGCAGTTGTTGTTGCTGCTGTTTGTTGTTGCAGCAGTGGTTCTAGTTGGAGCAGCTGTCGTTGTTGCAGCAGTGGTTGTAGTCGGAGCAGGTGTTGTTGTTGCAGCAGTGGTTGTCGTTCGACCAGCAGTTGTCGTTGCTGCCGTTGTTGTAGTCTGAGCAGGTGTTGTCGTTGGAGCAGGTGTTGTAGTTGGAGCAGCTGTCGTTGTTGCAGCAGTGGTTGTAGTCGGAGAAGGTGTTGTTGTTGCAGCAGTGGTTGTGGTTGAAGCACCTGTTGTCGTTGCTGCCGTTGTTGCAGTCGGAGCAGGTGTTGTCGTTGCAGCAGTGGTTGTTGTTGTTGGAGCAGCAGTTGTTGTTGCTGCTGTTGTTGTTGTTCAGCAGTGGTTGTAGTTGAAGCAGCTGTCGTAGTTGCAGCAGTGGTTGTAGTCAGAGCAGGTGTTGTCGTTGGAGCAGGTGTCGTTGTTGCAGCAGTGGTTGTGGTTGGAGCAGCTGTCGTCGTTGCTACCGTTGTTGTTGGACCAGCTGTTGTTGTTGCAGCAGTGGTTGTAGTCGGAGCAGGTGTTGTTGTTGCAGCAGTGGTTGTTGTTGTTGGAGCAGCAGTTGTTGTTGCTGCTGTTGTTGTTGCAGCAGTGGTTGTTGTTGGAGTAGCTGTCGTTGTTGCAGCAGTGGTTGTAGTCGTAGCAGGTGTTGTTGTTGCAGCAGTGGTTGTTGTTGGACCAGCAGTTGTCGTTGCTGCCGTTGTTGTAGTCGGAGCAGGTGTTGTCGTTGGAGCAGGTGTCGTTGTTGCAGCAGTGGTTGTGGTTGGAGCAGCTGTCGTTGTTGCTACCGTTGTTGTTGGACCAGCTGTTGTTGTTGCAGCAGTGGTTGTAGTCAGAGCAGCTGTCGTAGTTGCAGCAGTGGTTGTGGTTGGTGCGATTGTTGTAGTCTTAGCAGCTGTTGTCGTTGTAGGAGTGGTTGTTGTTAGACCAGCAGCCTTCGTTGCTGCCGTTGTTGTAGTCGGCGCACCTGTTGTCGTTGCAGCAGTGGTTGTGGTTGGAGCACCTGTTGTCGTTTCTGCCGTTGTTGTAGTCGGAGCAGGTGTTGTTGTTGCAGCAGTGGTTGTTGTTGTTGGAGCAACAGTTGTTGTTGCTGCTGTTGTTGTTGCAGCAGTGGTTGTAGTTGGAGCAGGTGTTGTTGTTGCAGCAGTGGTTGTTGTTGGACCAGCAGTTGTCGTTGCTGCCGTTGTTGTAGTCTGAGCAGGTGTTGTCGTTGCAGCAGTGGTTCTAGTTGGAGCAGCTGTCGTTGTTGCAGCAGTGGTTGTAGTCGGAGCAGGTGTTGTTGTTGCAGCAGTGGTTGTCGTTCGACCAGCAGTTGTCGTTGCTGCCGTTGTTGTAGTCTGAGCAGGTGTTGTCGTTGGAGCAGGTGTTGTAGTTGGAGCAGCTGTCGTTGTTGCAGCAGTGGTTGTAGTCGGAGCAGCTGTCGTAGTTGCAGCAGTGGTTGTTGTTAGTGCGATTGTTGTAGTCTGAGCAGCTGTTGTCGTTGCAGGAGTGGTTGTTGTTGGACCAGTAGCCTTCATTGCTGCCGTTGTTGTAGTTGGCGCACCTGTTGTCGTTGCAGCAGTGGTTGTGGTTGGAACACCTGTTGTCGTTGCTGCCGTTGTTGTAGTCGGAGCAGGTGTTGTTGTTGCAGCAGTGGTTGTTGTTGTTGGAGCAGCAGTTGTTGTTGCTGCTGCTGTTGTTGTTGCAGCAGTGGTTCTAGTTGGAGCAGCTGTCGTTGTTGCAGCAGTGGTTGTAGTCGGAGCAGGTGTTGTTGTTGCAGCAGTGGTTGTCGTTCGACCAGCAGTTGTCGTTGCTGCCGTTGTTGTAGTCAGAGCAGGTGTTGTCGTTGGAGCAGGTGTTGTCGTTGGAGCAGGTGTTGTCATTGGAGCAGGTGTCGTTGTTGCAGCAGTGGTTGTGGTTGGAGAAGGTGTTGTTGTTGCAGCACTGGTTGTGGTTGAAGCACCTGTTGTCGTTGCTGCCGTTGTTGCAGTCGGAGCAGGTGTTGTCGTTGCAGCAGTGGTTGTTGTTGTTGGAGCAGCAGTTGTTGTTGCTGCTGTTGTTGTTGCAGCAGTGGTTGTAGTTGAAGCAGCTGTCGTAGTTGCAGCAGTGGTTGTAGTCAGAGCAGATGTTGTCGTTGGAGCAGGTGTCGTTGTTGCAGCAGTGGTTGTGGTTGGAGCAGCTGTCGTCGTTGCTACCGTTGTTGTTGGACCAGCTGTTGTTGTTGCAGCAGTGGTTGTGGTTGAAGCACCTGTTGTCGTTGCTGCCGTTGTTGCAGTCGGAGCAGGTGTTGTTGTTGCAGCAGTGGTTGTTGTTGTTGGAGCAGCAGTTGTTGTTGCTGCTGTTGTTGTTGCAGCAGTGGTTGTTGTTGGAGTAGCTGTCGTTGTTGCAGCAGTGGTTGTAGTCGGAGCAGGTGTTGTTGTTGCAGCAGTGGTTGTTGTTGGACCAGCAGTTGTCGTTGCTGCCGTTGTTGTAGTCTGAGCAGGTGTTGTCGTTGGAGCAGGTGTTGTAGTTGGAGCAGCTGTCGTTGTTGCAGCAGTGGTTGTAGTCGGAGAAGGTGTTGTTGTTGCAGCAGTGGTTGTGGTTGAAGCACCTGTTGTCGTTGCTGCCGTTGTTGCAGTCGGAGCAGGTGTTGTCGTTGCAGCAGTGGTTGTTGTTGTTGGAGCAGCAGTTGTTGTTGCTGCTGTTGTTGTTGTTTCAGCAGTGGTTGTAGTTGAAGCAGCTGTCGTAGTTGCAGCAGTGGTTGTAGTCAGAGCAGGTGTTGTCGTTGGAGCAGGTGTCGTTGTTGCAGCAGTGGTTGTGGTTGGAGCAGCTGTCGTCGTTGCTACCGTTGTTGTTGGACCAGCTGTTGTTGTTGCAGCAGTGGTTGTAGTCGGAGCAGGTGTTGTTGTTGCAGCAGTGGTTGTTGTTGTTGGAGCAGCAGTTGTTGTTGCTGCTGTTGTTGTTGCAGCAGTGGTTGTTGTTGGAGTAGCTGTCGTTGTTGCAGCAGTGGTTGTAGTCGGAGCAGGTGTTGTTGTTGCAGCAGTGGTTGTTGTTGGACCAGCAGTTGTCGTTGCTGCCGTTGTTGTAGTCGGAGCAGGTGTTGTCGTTGGAGCAGGTGTCGTTGTTGCAGCAGTGGTTGTGGTTGGAGCAGCTGTCGTTGTTGCTACCGTTGTTGTTGGACCAGCTGTTGTTGTTGCAGCAGTGGTTGTAGTCAGAGCAGCTGTCGTAGTTGCAGCAGTGGTTGTGGTTGGTGCGATTGTTGTAGTCTTAGCAGCTGTTGTCGTTGTAGGAGTGGTTGTTGTTAGACCAGCAGCCTTCGTTGCTGCCGTTGTTGTAGTCGGCGCACCTGTTGTCGTTGCAGCAGTGGTTGTGGTTGGAGCACCTGTTGTCGTTTCTGCCGTTGTTGTAGTCGGAGCAGGTGTTGTTGTTGCAGCAGTGGTTGTTGTTGTTGGAGCAACAGTTGTTGTTGCTGCTGTTGTTGTTGCAGCAGTGGTTGAGTTGTAGTTGGAGCAGGTGTTGTTGTTGCAGCAGTGGTTGTTGTTGGACCAGCAGTTGTCGTTGCTGCCGTTGTTGTAGTCTGAGCAGGTGTTGTCGTTGCAGCAGTGGTTCTAGTTGGAGCAGCTGTCGTTGTTGCAGCAGTTGTTGTAGTCAGAGCAGGTGTTGTTGTTGCAGCAGTGGTTGTTGTAGTCGGCGCACCTGTTGTCGTTGGAGCAGGTGTTGTAGTTGGAGCAGCTGTCCTTGTTGCAGCAGTGGTTGTAGTCGGAGCAGCTGTCGTTGTTGCAGCAGTGGTTGTGTTAGTGCGATTGTTGTAGTCTGAGCAGCTGTTGTCGTTGCAGAGTGGTTGTTGTTGGACCAGTAGCCTTCATTGCTGCCGTTGTTGTAGTTGGCGCACCTGTTGTCGTTGCAGCAGTGGTTGTGGTTGGAAGCACCTGTTGTCGTTGCTGCCGTTGTTGTAGTCGGAGCAGGTGTTGTTGTTGCAGCAGTGGTTGTTGTTGTTGGAGCAGCAGTTGTTGTTGCTGCTGCTGTTGTTGTTGCAGCAGTGGTTCTAGTTGGAGCAGCTGTCGTTGTTGCAGCAGTGGTTGTAGTCGGAGCAGGTGTTGTTTTTGCAGCAGTGGTTGTCGTTCGACCAGCAGTTGTCGTTGCTGCCGTTGTTGTAGTCAGAGCAGGTGTTGTCGTTGGAGCAGGTGTTGTCGTTGGAGCAGTGTTGTCATTGGAGCAGCTGTCGTTGTTGCAGCAGTGGTTGTAGTCGGAGAAGGTGTTGTTGTTGCAGCACTGGTTGTGGTTGAAGCACCTGTTGTCGTTGCTGCCGTTGTTGCAGTCGGAGCAGGTGTTGTCGTTGCAGCAGTGGTTGTTGTTGTTGGAGCAGCAGTTGTTGTTGCTGCTGTTGTTGTTGCAGCAGTGGTTGTAGTTGAAGCAGCTGTCGTAGTTGCAGCAGTGGTTGTAGTCAGAGCAGGTGTTGTCGTTGGAGCAGGTGTCGTTGTTGCAGCAGTGGTTGTGGTTGGAGCAGCTGTCGTCGTTGCTACCGGTTGTTGTTGGACCAGCTGTTGTTGTTGCAGCAGTGGTTGTGGTTGAAGCACCTGTTGTCGTTGCTGCCGTTGTTGCAGTCTGAGCAGGTTTTGTTGTTGCAGCAGTGGTTGTTGTTGTTGGAGCAGCAGTTGTTGTTGCTGCTGTTGTTGTTGCAGCAGTGGTTGTCGTTCGACCAGCAGTTGTCGTTGCTGCCGTTGTTGTAGTCTGAGCAGGTGTTGTCGTTGGAGCAGGTGTTGTAGTTGGAGCAGCTGTCGTTGTTGCAGCAGTGGTTGTAGTCGGAGAAGGTGTTGTTGTTGCAGCAGTGGTTGTGGTTGAAGCACCTGTTGTCGTTGCTGCCGTTGTTGCAGTCGGAGCAGGTGTTGTCGTTGCAGCAGTGGTTGTTGTTGTTGCAGCAGCAGTTGTTGTTGCTGCTGTTGTTGTTGCAGCAGTGGTTGTAGTTGAAGCAGCTGTCGTAGTTGCAGCAGTGGTTGTAGTCAGAGCAGGTGTTGTCGTTGGAGCAGGTGTCGTTGTTGCAGCAGTGGTTGTGGTTGGAGCAGCTGTCGTCGTTGCTACCGTTGTTGTTGGACCAGCTGTTGTTGTTGCAGCAGTGGTTGTAGTCAGAGAAGGTGTTGTTGTTGCAGCAGTGGTTGTGGTTGGGAGCAGCAGTTGTTGTTGCTGCTGTTGTTGTTGCAGCAGTGGTTGTTGTTGGAGTAGCTGTCGTTGTTGCAGCAGTGGTTGTAGTCGTAGCAGGTGTTGTTGTTGCAGCAGTGGTTGTTGTTGGACCAGCAGTTGTCGTTGCTGCCGTTGTTGTAGTCGGAGCAGGTGTTGTCGTTGGAGCAGGTGTCGTTGTTGCAGCAGTGGTTGTGGTTGGAGCAGCTGTCGTTGTTGCTACCGTTGTTGTTGGACCAGCTGTTGTTGTTGCAGCAGTGGTTGTAGTCAGAGCAGCTGTCGTAGTTGCAGCAGTGGTTGTGGTTGGTGCGATTGTTGTAGTCTTAGCAGCTGTTGTCGTTGTAGGAGTGGTTGTTGTTAGACCAGCAGCCTTCGTTGCTGCCGTTGTTGTAGTCGGCGCACCTGTTGTCGTTGCAGCAGTGGTTGTGGTTGGAGCACCTGTTGTCGTTTCTGCCGTTGTTGTAGTCGGAGCAGGTGTTGTTGTTGCAGCAGTGGTTGTTGTTGTTGGAGCAACAGTTGTTGTTGCTGCTGTTGTTGTTGCAGCAGTGGTTGTAGTTGGAGCAGGTGTTGTTGTTGCAGCAGTGGTTGTTGTTGGACCAGCAGTTGTCGTTGCTGCCGTTGTTGTAGTCTGAGCAGGTGTTGTCGTTGCAGCAGTGGTTGTAGTTGGAGCAGCTGTCGTTGTTGCAGCAGTGGTTGTAGTCGGAGCAGGTGTTGTTGTTGCAGCAGTGGTTGTTGTTGGACCAGCAGTTGTCGTTGCTGCCGTTGTTGTAGTCTGAGCAGGTGTTGTCGTTGGAGCAGGTGTTGTAGTTGGAGCAGCTGTCGTTGTTGCAGCAGTGGTTGTAGTCGGAGCAGCTGTCGTAGTTGCAGCAGTGGTTGTTGTTAGTGCGATTGTTGTAGTCTGAGCAGCTGTTGTCGTTGCAGGAGTGGTTGTTGTTGGACCAGTAGCCTTCATTGCTGCCGTTGTTGTAGTTGGCGCACCTGTTGTCGTTGCAGCAGTGGTTGTGGTTGGAGCACCTGTTGTCGTTGCTGCCGTTGTTGTAGTCGGAGCAGGTGTTGTTGTTGCAGCAGTGGTTGTTGTTGTTGGAGCAGCAGTTGTTGTTGCTGCTGCTGTTGTTGTTGCAGCAGTGGTTCTAGTTGGAGCAGCTGTCGTTGTTGCAGCAGTGGTTGTAGTCGGAGCAGGTGTTGTTGTTGCAGCAGTGGTTGTTGTTGGACCAGCAGTTGTCGTTGCTGCCGTTGTTGTAGTCGGAGCAGGTGTTGTCGTTGGAGCAGGTGTTGTCGTTGGAGCAGGTGTTGTCATTGGAGCAGCTGTCGTTGTTGCAGCAGTGGTTGTGGTTGGAGAAGGTGTTGTTGTTGCAGCACTGGTTGTGGTTGAAGCACCTGTTGTCGTTGCTGCCGTTGTTGCAGTCGGAGCAGGTGTTGTCGTTGCAGCAGTGGTTGTTGTTGTTGGAGCAGCAGTTGTTGTTGCTGCTGTTGTTGTTGCAGCAGTGGTTGTAGTTGAAGCAGCTGTCGTAGTTGCAGCAGTGGTTGTAGTCAGAGCAGGTGTTGTCGTTGGAGCAGGTGTCGTTGTTGCAGCAGTGGTTGTGGTTGGAGCAGCTGTCGTCGTTGCTACCGTTGTTGTTGGACCAGCTGTTGTTGTTGCAGCAGTGGTTGTGGTTGAAGCACCTGTTGTCGTTGCTGCCGTTGTTGCAGTCGGAGCAGGTGTTGTTGTTGCAGCAGTGGTTGTTGTTGTTGGAGCAGCAGTTGTTGTTGCTGCTGTTGTTGTTGCAGCAGTGGTTGTTGTTGGAGTAGCTGTCGTTGTTGCAGCAGTGGTTGTAGTCGGAGCAGGTGTTGTTGTTGCAGCAGTGGTTGTTGTTGGACCAGCAGTTGTCGTTGCTGCTGTTGTTGTAGTCGGAGCAGGTGTTGTCGTTGGAGCAGGTGTCGTTGTTGCAGCAGTGGTTGTGGTTGGAGCAGCTGTCGTTGTTGCTACCGTTGTTGTTGGACCAGCTGTTGTTGTTGCAGCAGTGGTTGTAGTCAGAGCAGCTGTCGTAGTTGCAGCAGTGGTTGTGGTTGGTGCGATTGTTGTAGTCTTAGCAGCTGTTGTCGTTGTAGGAGTGGTTGTTGTTAGACCAGCAGCCTTCGTTGCTGCCGTTGTTGTAGTCGGCGCACCTGTTGTCGTTGCAGCAGTGGTTGTGGTTGGAGCACCTGTTGTCGTTTCTGCCGTTGTTGTAGTCGGAGCAGGTGTTGTTGTTGCAGCAGTGGTTGTTGTTGTTGGAGCAACAGTTGTTGTTGCTGCTGTTGTTGTTGCAGCAGTGGTTGTAGTTGGAGCAGGTGTTGTTGTTGCAGCAGTGGTTGTTGTTGGACCAGCAGTTGTCGTTGCTGCCGTTGTTGTAGTCTGAGCAGGTGTTGTCGTTGCAGCAGTGGTTCTAGTTGGAGCAGCTGTGGTTGTTGCAGCAGTGGTTGTAGTCGGAGCAGGTGTTGTTGTTGCAGCAGTGGTTGTCGTTCGACCAGCAGTTGTCGTTGCTGCCGTTGTTGTAGTCTGAGCAGGTGTTGTCGTTGGAGCAGGTGTTGTAGTTGGAGCAGCTGTCGTTGTTGCAGCAGTGGTTGTAGTCGGAGAAGGTGTTGTTGTTGCAGCAGTGGTTGTGGTTGAAGCACGCGTGTTGTTGTCGTTGCAGCAGTGGTTGTTGTTGTTGGAGCAGCAGTTGTTGTTGCAGCAGTGGTTGTAGTTGAAGAAGCTGTCGTAGTTGCAGCAGTGGTTGTAGTCAGAGCAGGTGTTGTCGTTGGAGCAGGTGTCGTTGTTGCAGCAGTGGTTGTGGTTGGAGCAGCTGTCGTCGTTGCTACCGTTGTTGTTGGACCAGCTGTTGTTGTTGCAGCAGTGGTTGTAGTCGGAGAAGGTGTTGTTGTTGCAGCACTGGTTGTGGTTGAAGCACCTGTTGTCGTTGCTGCCGTTGTTGCAGTCGGAGCAGGTGTTGTTGTTGCAGCAGTGGTTGTTGTTGTTGGAGCAGCAGTTGTTGTTGCTGCTGTTGTTGTTGCAGCAGTGGTTGTAGTTGGAGCAGCTGTCGTTGTTGCAGCAGTGGTTGTAGTCGGAGCAGGTGTTGTTGTTGCAGCAGTGGTTGTTGTTGGACCAGCAGTTGTCGTTGCTGCCGTTGTTGTAGTTGGAGCAGGTGTAGTCGTTGGAGCAGGTGTCGTTGTTGCAGCAGTGGTTGTAGTTGGAGCAGGTGTTGTTGTTGCAGCAGTGGTTGTTGTTGGACCAGCAGTTGTCGTTGCTGCCGTTGTTGTAGTCTGAGCAGGTGTTGTTGTTGCAGCAGTGGTTGTAGTTGGAGCAGCTGTCGTTGTTGCAGCAGTGGTTGTAGTCGGAGCAGGTGTTGTTGTTGCAGCAGTGGTTGTCGTTCGACCAGCAGTTGTCGTTGCTGCCGTTGTTGTAGTCTGAGCAGGTGTTGTTGTTGGAGCAGGTGTTGTAGTTGAAGCAGTGGTTGTAGTCAGAGCAGCTGTCGTAGTTGCAGCAGTGGTTGTGGTTAGTGCTATTGTTGTAGTCTGAGCAGCTGTTGTCGTTGCAGGAGTGGTTGTTGTTGGACCAGTAGCCTTCGTTGCTGCCGTTGTTGTAGTCGGCGCACCTGTTGTCGTTGCAGCAGTGGTTGTGGTTGGAGCACCTGTTGTCGTTGCTGCCGTTGTTGTAGTCGGAGCAGGTGTTGTTGTTGCAGCAGTGGTTGTTGTTGTTGGAGCAGCAGTTGTTGTTGCTGCTGTTGTTGTTGCAGCAGTGGTTGTAGTTGGAGCAGCTGTCGTTGTTGCAGCAGTGGTTGTAGTCGGAGCAGGTGTTGTTGTTGCAGCAGTGGTTGTTGTTGGACCAGCAGTTGTCGTTGCTGCCGTTGTTGTAGTCTGAGCAGGTGTTGTCGTTGGAGCAGGTGTTGTAGTTGGAGCAGCTGTCGTTGTTGCAGCAGTGGTTGTAGTCGGAGAAGGTGTTGTTGTTGCAGCAGTGGTTGTGGTTGAAGCACCTGTTGTCGTTGCTGCCGTTGTTGCAGTCGGAGCAGGTGTTGTCGTTGCAGCAGTGGTTGTTGTTGTTGCAGCAGCAGTTGTTGTTGCTGCTGTTGTTGTTGTTGCAGCAGTGGTTGTAGTTGAAGCAGCTGTCGTAGTTGCAGCAGTGGTTGTAGTCAGAGCAGGTGTTGTCGTTGGAGCAGGTGTCGTTGTTGCAGCAGTGGTTGTGGTTGGAGCAGCTGTCGTCGTTGCTACCGTTGTTGTTGGACCAGCTGTTGTTGTTGCAGCAGTGGTTGTAGTCGGAGAAGGTGTTGTTGTTGCAGCAGTGGTTGTTGTTGTTGGAGCAGCAGTTGTTGTTGCTGTTTGTTGTTGCAGCAGTGGTTGTTGTTGGAGTAGCTGTCGTTGTTGCAGCAGTGGTTGTAGTCGTAGCAGGTGTTGTTGTTGCAGCAGTGGTTGTTGTTGGACCAGCAGTTGTCGTTGCTGCCGTTGTTGTAGTCGGAGCAGGTGTTGTCGTTGGAGCAGGTGTCGTTGTTGCAGCAGTGGTTGTGGTTGGAGCAGCTGTCGTTGCTACCGTTGTTGTTGGACCAGCTGTTGTTGTTGCAGCAGTGGTTGTAGTCAGAGCAGCTGTCGTAGTTGCAGCAGTGGTTGTGGTTGGTGGGATTGTTGTAGTCTTAGCAGCTGTTGTCGTTGCAGGAGTGGTTGTTGTTGGACCAGCAGCCTTCGTTGCTGCCGTTGTTGTAGTCGGCGCACCTGTTGTCGTTGCAGCAGTGGTTGTGGTTGGAGCACCTGTTGTCGTTGCTGCCGTTGTTGTAGTCGGAGCAGGTGTTGTTGTTGCAGCAGTGGTTGTTGTTGTTGGAGCAGCAGTTGTTGTTGCTGCTGTTGTTGTTGCAGCAGTGGTTGTAGTTGGAGCAGGTGTTGTTGTTGCAGCAGTGGTTGTTGTTGGACCAGCAGTTGTCGTTGCTGCCGTTGTTGTAGTCTGAGCAAGGTGTTGTCGTTGCAGCAGTGGTTCTAGTTGGAGCAGCTGTCGTTGTTGCAGCAGTGGTTGTAGTCGGAGCAGGTGTTGTTGTTGCAGCAGTGGTTGTCGTTCGACCAGCAGTTGTCGTTGCTGCCGTTGTTGTAGTCTGAGCAGGTGTTGTCGTTGGAGCAGGGTGTTGTTGTTGGAGCAGCTGTCGTTGTTGCAGCAGTGGTTGTGGTTGGAGCAGCTGTCGTAGTTGCAGCAGTGGTTGTGGTTAGTGCGATTGTTGTAGTCTGAGCAGCTGTTGTCGTTGCAGGAGTGGTTGTTGTTGGACCAGTAGCCTTCGTTGCTGCCGTTGTTGTAGTCGGCGCACCTGTTGTCGTTGCAGCAGTGGTTGTGGTTGGAGCACCTGTTGTCGTTGCTGCCGTTGTTGTAGTCGGAGCAGGTGTTGTTGTTGCAGCAGTGGTTGTTGTTGTTGGAGCAGCAGTTGTTGTTGCTGCTGTTGTTGTTTTTGCAGCAGTGGTTGTAGTTGGAGCAGCTGTCGTTGTTGCAGCAGTGGTTGTAGTCGGAGCAGGTGTTGTTGTTGCAGCAGTGGTTGTCGTTCGACCAGCAGTTGTCGTTGCTGCCGTTGTTGTAGTCAGAGCAGGTGTTGTCGTTGGAGCAGGTGTTGTCGTTGGAGCAGGTGTTGTCATGGAGCAGGTGTCGTTGTTGCAGCAGTGGTTGTAGTCGGAGAAGGTGTTGTTGTTGCAGCAGTGGTTGTGGTTGAAGCACCTGTTGTCGTTGCTGCCGTTGTTGTAGTCGGAGCAGGTGTTGTCGTTGCAGCAGTGGTTGTTGTTGTTGGAGCAGCAGTTGTTGTTGCTGCTGTTGTTGTTGCAGCAGTGGTTGTAGTTGAAGCAGCTGTCGTAGTTGCAGCAGTGGTTGTAGTCAGAGCAGGTGTTGTCGTTGGAGCAGGTGTCGTTGTTGCAGCAGTGGTTGTGGTTGGAGCAGCTGTCGTCGTTGCTACCGTTGTTGTTGGACCAGCTGTTGTTGTTGCAGCAGTGGTTGTGGTTGAAGCACCTGTTGTCGTTGCTGCCGTTGTTGTAGTCGGAGCAGGTGTTGTTGTTGCAGCAGTGGTTGTTGTTGTTGGAGCAGCAGTTGTTGTTGCTGCTGTTGTTGTTGCAGCAGTGGTTGTTGTTGGAGTAGCTGTCGTTGTTGCAGCAGTGGTTGTAGTCGGAGCAGGTGTTGTTGTTGCAGCAGTGGTTGTTGTTGGACCAGCAGTTGTCGTTGCTGCCGTTGTTGTAGTCGGAGCAGGTGTTGTCGTTGGAGCAGGTGTCGTTGTTGCAGCAGTGGTTGTGGTTGGAGCAGCTGTCGTTGTTGCTACCGTTGTTGTTGGACCAGCTGTTGTTGTTGCAGCAGTGGTTGTAGTCAGAGCAGCTGTCGTAGTTGCAGCAGTGGTTGTGGTTGGTGCAATTGTTGTAGTCTTAGCAGCTGTTGTCGTTGCAGGAGTGGTTGTTGTTGGACCAGCAGCCTTCGTTGCTGCCGTTGTTGTAGTCGGCGCACCTGTTGTCGTTGCAGCAGTGGTTGTGGTTGGAGCACCTGTTGTCGTTGCTGTGCCGTTGTTGTAGTCGGAGCAGGTGTTGTTGTTGCAGCAGTGGTTGTTGTTGTTGGAGCAACAGTTGTTGTTGCTGCTGTTGTTGTTTTGCAGCAGTGGTTGTAGTTGGAGCAGCTGTCGTTGTTGCAGCAGTGGTTGTAGTCGGAGCAGGTGTTGTTGTTGCAGCAGTGGTTGTTGTTGTTCCAGACAGTTGTCGTTGCTGCCGTTGTTGTAGTCTGAGCAGGTGTTGTCGTTGGAGCAGGTGTTGTAGTTGGAGCAGCTGTCGTTGTTGCAGCAGTGGTTGTAGTCGGAGAAGGTGTTGTTGTTGCAGCAGTGGTTGTGGTTGAAGCACCTGTTGTCGTTGCTGCCGTTGTTGTAGTCGGAGCAGGTGTTGTTGTTGCAGCAGTGGTTGTTGTTGTTGGAGCAGCAGTTGTTGTTGCTGCTGTTGTTGTTGCAGCAGTGGTTGCTTGGAGCAGCTGTCGTTGTTGCAGCAGTGGTTGTAGTCGGAGCAGGTGTTGTTGTTGAGCAGGTGTTGTTGTTGCCAGCAGTGGTCGTTGCGCCGTTGTTGTAGTTGGAGCAGCTGTCGTTGTTGCAGCAGTGGTTGTAGTCGGAGCAGCTGTCGTTGTTGCAGCAGTGGTTGTAGTCGGAGAAGGTGTTGTTGTTGCAGCTGTGGTTGTGGTTGAAGCACCTGTTGTCGTTGCTGCCGTTGTTGTAGTCGGAGCAGGTGTTGTCGTTGCAGCAGTGGTTGTTGTTGTTGGAGCAGCAGTTGTTGTTGCTGCTGTTGTTGTTGCAGCAGTGGTTGTAGTTGAGCAGCTGTTTGTGCAGCAGTGGTTGTAGTCGTGGTGTTGTCGTAGCAGGTGTCGTTGTTGCAGCAGTGGTTGTGGTTGGAGCAGCTGTCGTCGTTGCAACGTTGTTGTTGGACCAGCTGTTGTTGTTGCAGCAGTGGTTGTAGTCGGAGAAGGTGTTGTTGTTGCAGCTGTGGTTGTGGTTGAAGCAGCTGTTGTCGTTGCTGCCGTTGTTGTAGTCGGAGCAGGTGTTGTTGTTGCAGCAGTGGTTGTTGAAGGTGTTGTTGTTGCAGCAGTGGTTGTAGTTGGAGCAGCTGTCGTTGTTGCAGCAGTTGTTGTTGCTGGAGCAGCAGTTGTTGTTGGTGCAGCTGTTGTTGTTGCAGCAGTGGTTGTAGTTGGAGCAGCTGTCGTAGTTGCAGCAGTGGTTGTGGTTAGTGTGATTGTTGTAGTCTGAGCAGCTGTTGTCGTTGCAGGAGTGGTTGTTGTTGGACCAGTAGCCTTCGTTGCTGCCGTTGTTGTAGTCGGCGCACCTGTTGTCGTTGCAGCAGTGGTTGTGGTTGGAGCACCTGTTGTCGTTGCTGCCGTTGTTGTAGTCGGAGCAGGTGTTGTTGTTGCAGCAGTGGTTGTTGT
The DNA here is from genome assembly GCF_905237075.1 of Dicentrarchus labrax. Classification (NCBI taxonomy): domain Eukaryota; kingdom Metazoa; phylum Chordata; class Actinopteri; family Moronidae; genus Dicentrarchus; species Dicentrarchus labrax. The sequence goes on along the minus strand of NW_026136717.1, from coordinate 11,376,144 downwards.
TGTTGGAGCAGCAGTTGTTGTTGCTGCTGTTGTTGTTGCAGCAGTGGTTGTAGTCGGAGCAGGTGTGTTGTTGCAGCAGTGGTTGTTGTTGGACTAGCAGTTGTCGTTGCTGCCGTTGTTGTAGTCTGAGCAGCTGTCGTTGTTGCAGCAGTGGTTGTAGTCGGTGAAGGTGTTGTTGTTGCAGCAGTGGTTGTAGTTGGAGCAGCTGTCGTTTTTGCAGCAGTGGTTGTAGTCGGAGCACCTGTCGTTGTTGCAGCAGTTGTTGTTGCTGCTGTTGTTGTTTTTGCAGCAGGGGTTGTAGTTGGAGCAGCTGTCGTTGTTGCAGCAGTGGTTGTAGTCGGAGCAGGTGTTGTTGTTGCAGCAGTGGTTGTTGTTGGACCAGCAGTTGTCGTTGCTGCCGTTGTTGTAGTCGGAGCAGGTGTTGTCGTTGGAGCAGGTGTCGTTGTTGCAGCAGTGGTTGTGGTTGGAGCAGCTGTCGTATGTTGCTAGCGTGGTTGTTGTTGGACCAGCTGTTGTTGTTGCAGCAGTGGTTGTAGTCGGAGCAGGTGTTGTTGTTGCAGCAGTGGTTGTGGTTGGAGCACCTGTTGTCGTTGCTGCCGTTGTTGTAGTCGGAGCAGGTGTTGTTGTTGCAGCAGTGGTTGTTGTTGTTGGAGCAGCAGTTGTTGTTGCTGCGTTGTTGTTGCTGAGCAGTTGTTGTGTTGTTGTTGCAGCAGTGGTTGTCGGTGTTGTTGTTGCAGCAGTGGTTGTTGTTGGAAGCAGCTGTTGTTGTTGCAGCAGTGGTTGTAGTCAGAGCAGGTAGTTGAGCTGTGTGGTCAGGTGTCGTTGTTGCAGCAGTGGTTGTAGTTTGAGCAGCTGTCGTCGTTGCTAGCAGTGGTTGTTGTTGGAGCAGCTGTCGTTGCTGCCGTTGTTGTAGTCGGCGAGGTGTTGTTGTTGCAGCAGTGGTTGTGGTTGAAGCACCTGTTCTCGTTGCTGCCGTTGTTGTAGTCGGAGCAGGTGTTGTTGTTGCAGCAGTGGTTGTTGTTGTTGGAGCAGCAGTTGTTGTTGCTGCTGTTGTTGTTGCAGCAGTGGTTGTAGTTGGAGCAGCTGTCGTTGTTGCAGCAGTGGTTGTAGTCGGAGCAGGTGTTGTTGTTGCAGCAGTGGTTGTTGTTGGACCAGCAGTTGTCGTTGCTGCCGTTGTTGCAGTCTGAGAGCAGGTGTTGTCATTGGAGCAGGTGTCGTTGTTGCAGCAGTGGTTTGGACAGCTGTCGTTGTTGCAGCAGTGGTTGTAGTCGGAGAAGGTGTTGTTGTTGCAGCAGTGGTTGTGGTTGAAGCACCTGTTGTCGTTGCTGCCGTTGTTGCAGTCGGAGCAGGTGTTGTCGTTGCAGCAGTGGTTGTTGTTGTTGGAGCAGCAGTTGTTGTTGCAGCAGTTGTTGTTGCAGCAGTGGTTGTAGTTGGAGCAGCTGTCGTTGTTGCAGCAGTGGTTGTAGTCGAGCAGGTGTTGTCGTTGGAGCAGGTGTCGTTGTTGCAGCAGTGGTTGTGGTTGGAGCAGCTGTCGTCGTTGCAGCAGTTGTTGTTGGACCAGCAGTCCTTCGTTGCAGCAGTGGTTGTAGTCGGCGCAGGTGTTGTTGTTGCAGCAGTGGTTGTGGTTGAAGCACCTATTGTCGTTGCAGCCGTTGTTGTAGTCGGAGCAGGTGTTGTTGTTGCAGCAGTGGTTGTTGTTGTTGGAGCAGCAGTTGTTGCTGCTGTTGTTGTTTTTGCAGCAGTGGTTGTAGTTGGAGCAGCTGTCGTTGTTGCAGCAGTGGTTTTAGTCGGAGCAGGTGTTGTTGTTGCAGCAGTGGTTGTTGTTGTTGGAGCAGCAGTTGTTGTTGCTGCTGTTGTTGTTGCAGCAGTGGTTGTAGTTGAAGCAGCTGTCGTAGTTGCAGCAGTGGTTGTAGTCAGAGCAGGTGTTGTCGTTGGAGCAGGTGTCGTTGTTGCAGCAGTGGTTCTGGTTGGAGCAGCTGTCGTCGTTGCTACCGTTGTTGTTGGACCAGCTGTTGTTGTTGCAGCAGTGGTTGTAGTCGGAGAAGGTGTTGTTGTTGCAGCACTGGTTGTGGTTGAAGCACCTGTTGTCGTTGCTGCCGTTGTTGCAGTCGGAGCAGGTGTTGTTGTTGCAGCAGTGGTTGTTGTTGTTGGAGCAGCAGTTGTTGCTGCTGCTGTTGTTGTTGCAGCAGTGGTTGTGGTTGGAGCAGCTGTCGTTGTGGCTACCGTTGTTGTTGGACCAGCTGTTGTTGTTGCAGCAGTGGTTGTAGTCAGAGCAGCTGTCGTAGTTGCAGCAGTGGTTGTGGTTGGTGGGATTGTTGTAGTCTTAGCAGCTGTTGTCGTTGCAGCAGTGGTTGTTGTTGGACCAGCAGCCTTCGTTGCTGCCGTTGTTGTAGTCAGCGCACCTGTCGTCGTTGCAGCAGTGGTTGTTGTTGTTGGAGCAGCAGTTGTTGTTGCTGCTGTTGTTGTTGCAGCAGTGGTTGTAGTTGGAGTAGCTGTCGTTGTTGCAGCAGTGGTTATAGTCGGAGCAGGTGTTGTTGTTGCAGCAGTGGTTGTTGTTGGACCAGCAGTTGTCGTTGCTGCCGTTGTTGTAGTCTGAGCAGGTGTTGTCGTTGTTGCAGCAGTGGTTGTGGTTGGAGCAGCTGTCGTCGTTGCTAACGTTGTAGTCGGCGCACCTGTTGTCGTTGCAGCAGTGGTTGTGGTTGGAGCACCTGTTGTCGTTGCTGCCGATATTGTAGTCAGAGCAGGTGTTGTTGTTGCAGCAGTGGTTGTTGTTGTTGTAGCAGCAGTTGTTGTTGCTGCTGTTGTTGTTTTTGCAGCAGTGGTTGTAGTTGGAGCAGCTGTCGTTGTTGCAGCAGTGGTTGTAGTCGGAGCAGGTGTTGTTGTTGCAGCAGTGGTTGTTGTTGGACCAGCAGTTGTCGTTGCTGCCGTTGTTGTAGTCTGAGCAGGTGTTGTCGTTGGAGCAGGTGTTGTAGTTGGAGCAGCTGTCGTTGTTGCAGCAGTGGTTGTAGTCGGAGAAGGTGTTGTTGTTGCAGCAGTGGTTGTGGTTGAAGCACCTGTTGTCGTTGCTGCCGTTGTTGTAGTCGGAGCAGGTGTTGTCGTTGCAGCAGTGGTTGTTGTTGTTGGAGCAGCAGTTGTTGTTGCAGCAGTGGTTGTAGTTGAAGCAGCTGTCGTAGTTGCAGCAGTGGTTGTAGTCAGAGCAGGTGTTGTCGTTGGAGCAGGTGTCGTTGTTGCAGCAGTGGTTGTGGTTGGAGCACCATTTGTCGTTGCTGCCGTGTTGTTGTTGGAGCAGCAGTGTTGTTGTTGGCAGGTGTTGTTGTTGCAGCAGTGGTTGTTGTTGGACCAGCAGTTGTCGTTGCTGCCGTTGTTGTAGTCGGAGCAGGTGTTGTTGTTGCAGCAGTGGTTGTTGTTGGAGCAACTGTCGTCGTTGCTACCGTTGTTGTTGGACCAGCTGTTGTTGTTGCAGCAGTGGTTTTAGTCAGAGCAGCTGTCGTAGTTGCATCAGTGGTTGTGGTTGGTGCGATTGTTGTAGTCTGAGCAGCTTTTGTCGTTGCAGGAGTGGTTGTTGTCGGACCAGTAGCCTTCGTGTCTGCCTTTGTTGTAGTCGGCGCCCCTGTCGTCGTTGCAGCAGTGGTTGTGGTTGGTGCACCTGTTGTCGTTGCTGACGTTGTTTTAGTCGAAGCAGGTGTTGTTGTTGCAGCAGTGGTTGTTGTTGTTGTAGCAGCAGTTCTTGTTGCTGCTGTTGTTGTTGCAGCAGTGGTTGTAGTTGGAGCTGCTGTCGTAGTTGCAGCATTGGTTGTAGTCGGAGCAGGAGTTGTTGTTGCGGCAGTGGTTGTTGTTGGACCAGCAGTTGTCGTTGCTGCCGTTGTTGTAGTCTGAGCAGGTGTTGTCGTTGGAGCAGGTGTTGTAGTTGGAGCAACTGTCGTTGTTGCAGGAGTTGCTGTAGTCGGAGGAGGTGTTGTTGTTACAACAGTGGTTGTTGTTGAACCAGCAGTTGTCGTTGTTGCAGCAGTGGTTATAGTCGGAGCAGGTGTCGTTGTTGCAGCAGTGGCTGTGGTTGGAGCAGCTGTCGTCGTTGCTACCGTTGTTGTTGGACCAGCTGTTGTTGTTGCAGCAGTGGTTGTAGTCAGAGCAGCTGTCGTAGTTGCAGTAGTGGTTGTGGTTGGTGCGATTGTTGTAGTATGAGCAGCTGTTGTCGTTGCAGGAGTGGTTGTTGTTGGACCAGTAGCTTTTGTTGCTGCCGTTGTTGTAGTCGGAGTAGGTGTTGTGGTTGGAGCAGGTGTTGTGGTTGGAGCAGGTGTTGTCGTTGGAGAAGGTGTTGTCGTTGGATCAGGTATTGTCGTTGGAGCACCTGTTGTCGTTGCTGCCGTTGTTGTAGTCGGAGGGGGTGTTGTCGTTGCAGCAGTTGTTGTTATTGTTGGAGCAGCAGTTGTTTTTGCTGCTGTTGTTGTTGCAGCAGTGGTTGTAGTTGGAGTAGCTGTCGTTGTTGCAGCAGTGGTTGTAGTTGGAGCTGGTGTTGTTGTTGCAGCAGTGGTTGTTGTTGGACCAGCAGTTGTCGTTGCTGCCGTTGTTGTAGTCAGAGCAGGTGTTGTGTTGGGGCAGGTGTTGTCGTTGGAGCAGGTGTCGTTGTTGTAGCAGTGGTTCTGCTTGGAGCAGCTGTCATCGTTGCTACCGTTGTTGTTGGACCAGCTGTTGTTGTTGCAGCAGTGGTTGTAGTCAGAGCAGCTGTCGTAGTTGCATCAGTGGTTGTGGTTGGTGCGATTGTTGTAGTCTGAGCAGCTTTTGTCGTTGCAGGAGTGGTTGTTGTCGGACCAGTAGCCTTCGTGTCTGCCTTTGTTGAGTCGGCGCCCTGTTGTCATTGCAGCAGTGGTTGTGGTTGGTGCACCTGTTGTCGTTGCTGACGTTGTTGTAGTCGGAGCAGGTGTTGTTGTTGCAGCAGTGGTTGTTGTTGTTGTAGCAGCAGTTGTTGTTGCTCCTGTTTTTGTTGCAGCAGTGGTTGTAGTTGGAGCTGCTGTCGTAGTTGCAGCATTGGTTGTAGTCGGAGCAGGAGTTGTTGTTGCGGCAGGTGTTGTCGTTGGAGAAGGTGTTGTCGTTGGATCAGGTATTGTCGTTGGAGCACCTGTTGTCGTTGCTGCCGTTGTTGTAGTCGGAGGGGTGTTGTCGTTGCAGCAGTTGTTGTTATTGTTGGAGCAGCAGTTGTTTTTGCTGCTGTTGTTGTTGCAGCAGTGGTTGTAGTTGGAGTAGCTGTCGTTGTTGCAGCAGTGGTTGTAGTTGGAGCTGGTGTTGTTGTTGCAGCAGTGGTTGTTGTTGGACCAGCAGTTGTCGTTGCTGCCGTTGTTGTAGTCAGAGCAGGTGTTGTGGTTGGGGCAGGTGTTGTCGTTGGAGCAGGTGTCGTTGTTGTAGCAGTGGTTCTGCTTGGAGCAGCTGTCATCGTTGCTACCGTTGTTGTTGGACCAGCTGTTGTTGTTGCAGCAGTGGTTGTAGTCAGAGCAGCTGTCGTAGTTGCATCAGTGGTTGTGGTTGGTGCGATTGTTGTAGTCTGAGCAGCTTTTGTCGTTGCAGGAGTGGTTGTTGTCGGACCAGTAGCCTTCGTGTCTGCCTTTGTTGTAGTCGGCGCCCCTGTTGTCATTGCAGCAGTGGTTGTGGTTGGTGCACCTGTTGTCGTTGCTGACGTTGTTGTAGTCGGAGCAGGTGTTGTTGTTGCAGCAGTGGTTGTTGTTGTTGTAGCAGCAGTTGTTGTTGCTCCTGTTTTTGTTGCAGCAGTGGTTGTAGTTGGAGCTGCTGTCGTAGTTGCAGCATTGGTTGTAGTCGGAGCAGGAGTTGTTGTTGCGGCAGTGGTTGTTGTTGGACCAGCAGGTGTCGTTGCTGCTGTTGTTGTAGTCTGAGCAGGTGTTGTCGTTGGAGCAGGTGTTGTAGTGTGAGAAGCTGTCGTTGTTGCAGGAGTGGCTGTAGTCGGAGGAGGTGTTGTTGTTACAGCAGTGGTTGTTGTTGGACCAGCAGTTGTCGTTGTTGCAGCAGTGGTTGTAGTCGGAGCAGGTGTCGTTGTTGCAGCAGTGGCTGTGGTTGGAGCAGCTGTCGTCGTTGCTACCGTTGTTGTTGGACCAGCTGTTGTTGTTGCAGCAGTGGTTGTAGTCAGAGCAGCTGTCGTAGTTGCAGCAGTGGTTGTGGTTGGTGCGATTGTTGTAGTCTGAGCAGCTGTTGTCGTTGCAGGAGTGGTTGTTGTTGGACCAGTAGCTTTTGTTGCTGCCGTTGTTGTAGTCGGAGCAGGTGTTTTGGTTGGAGCAGGTGTTGTGGTTGGAGCAGGTGTTGTCGTTGGAGAAGGTGTTGTCGTTGGATCAGGTATTGTCGTTGGAGCACCTGTTGTCGTTGCAGCAGTGGTTGTGGCTGAAGCACCTGTTGTCGTTGCTGCCGTTGTTGTAGTAGGAGTTGGTGTTGTCGTTGCAGCAGTGGTTGTTGTTGTTGGAGCAGCAGTTGTTGTTGCTGCAGCAGTGGTTGTCGTCGGAGCAGGTGTCGTTGTTGCAGCAGTGGCTGTGGTTGGAGCAGCTGTCGTCGTTGCTACTGTTGTTGTTGGACCAGCTGTTGTTGTTGCAGCAGTGGTTGTAGTCAGAGCAGCTGTCGTAGTTGCAGCAGTGGTTGTGCTTGGTGCGATTGTTGTAGTCTGAGCAGCTGTTGTCGTTGCAGGAGTGGTTGTTGTTGGACCAGTAGCTTTTGTTGCTGCCGTTGTTGTAGTTGGAGCAGGTGTTGTGGTTGGAGCAGGTGTTGTGGTTGGAGCAGGTGTTGTCGTTGGAGAAGGTGTTGTCGTTGGATCAGGTATTGTCGTTGGAGCACCTGTTGTCGTTGCAGCAGTGGTTGTGGCTGAAGCACCTGTTGTCGTTGCTGCCGTTGTTGTAGTAGGAGTTGGTGTTGTCGTTGCAGCAGTGGTTGTTGTTGTTGGAGCAGCAGTTGTTGTTGCTGCAGCAGTGGTTGTCGTCGGAGCAGGTGTCGTTGTTGCAGCAGTGGCTGTGGTTGGAGCAGCTGTCGTCGTTGCTACCGTTGTTGTTGGATCAGCTGTTGTTGTTGCAGCAGTGGTTGTAGTCAGAGCAGCTGTCGTAGTTGCAGCAGTGGTTGTGCTTGGTGCGATTGTTGTAGTCTGAGCAGCTGTTGTCGTTGCAGGAGTGGTTGTTGTTGGACCAGTAGCTTTTGTTGCTGCCGTTGTTGTAGTCGGAGCAGGTGTTGTGGTTGGAGCAGGTGTTGTGGTTGGAGCAGGTGTTGTCGTTGGAGAAGGTGTTGTCGTTGGATCAGGTATTCTCGTTGGAGCACCTGTTTTCGTTGCTGCCGTTGTTATAGTCGGAGCGGGTGTTGTTGTTGCAGCAGTGGTTGTTATAGTTGGAGTAGCTGTCGTTGTTGCAGCAGTGGTTGTAGTTGGAGCTGGTGTTGTTGTTGCAGCAGTGGTTGTTGTTGGACCAGCAGTTGTCGTTGCTGCCGTTGTTGTAGTCAGAGCAGGTGTTGTCGTTGGGGCAGGTGTTGTCGTTGGAGCAGGTGTCGTTGTTGTAGCAGTGGTTGTGCTTGGAGCAGCTGTCGTCGTTGCTACCGTTGTTGTTGGACCAGCTGTTGTTGTTGCAGCAGTGGTTGTAGTCAGAGCAGCTGTCGTAGTTGCATCAGTGGTTGTGGTTGGTGCGATTGTTGTAGTCTGAGCAGCTTTTGTCGTTGCAGGAGTGGTTGTTGTCGGACCAGTAGCCTTCGTGTCTGCCTTTGTTGTAGTCGGCGCCCCTGTTGTCGTTGCAGCAGTGGTTGTTGTTGGTGCACCTGTTGTCGTTGCTGACGTTGTTGTAGTCGGAGCAGGTGTTGTTGTTGCAGCAGTGGTTGTTGTTGTTGTAGCAGCAGTTGTTGTTGCTGCTGTTGTTGTTGCAGCAGTGGTTGTAGTTGGAGCTGCTGTAGTAGTTGCAGCATTGGTTGTAGTCGGAGCAGGAGTTGTTGTTGCAGCACTGGTTGTGGTTGAAGCACCTGTTGTCGTTGCTGCCGTTGTTGCAGTCGCAGCAGGTGTTGTTGTTGCAGCAGGTGTTGTGGTTGGAGCAGGTGTTGTCGTTGGAGAAGGTGTTGTCGTTGGATCAGGTATTGTCGTTGGAGCACCTGTTGTCGTTGCAGCAGTGGTTGTGGCTGAAGCACCTGTTATCGTTACTGCCGTTGTTGTAGTAGGAGAAGGTGTTGTCGTTGCAGCAGTGGTTGTTGTTGTTGGAGCAGCAGTTGTTGTTGCTGCTGTTGTTGTTGCAGCAGTGGTTGTAGTTGGAGTAGCTGTCGTTGTTGCAGCAGTGGTTGTAGTCGGAGCAGGTGTTGTTGTTGCAGCAGTGGTTGTTGTTGGACCAGCAGTTGTCGTTGCTGCCGTTGTTGTAGTCGGAGCAGGTGTTGTCGTTGGAGCAGGTGTCGTTGTTGCAGCAGTGGTTTTGGTTGGAGTAGCTTTCGTCGTTGCTACCGTTATTGTTGGACCAGCTGTTGTTGTTGCAGCAGTGGTTGTAGTTGGAGTAGCTGTCGTTGTTGCAGCAGTGGTTGTAGTCGGAGCAGGAGTTGTTGTTGCGGCAGTGGTTGTTGTTGGACCAGCAGTTGTCGTTGCTGCCGTTGTTGTAGTCTGAGCAGGTGTTGTCGTTGTAGCAGGTGTTGTAGTAAGAGCAGCTGTCGTTTTTGCAGGAGTGGCTGTAGTCGGAGGAGGTGTTGTTGTTGCAGCAGTGGTTGTTGTTGGACCAGCTGTTGTTGTTGCAGTAGTGGTTGTAGTCAGAGCAGCTGTCTTAGTTGCAGCAGTGGTTGTGGTTGGTGCGATTGTTGTAGTCTGAGCAGCTGTTGTCGTTGCAGGAGTGGTTGTTGTTGGACCAGTAGCTTTTGTTGCTGCCGTTGTTGTAGTCGGAGCAGGTGTTGTGGTTGGAGCAGGTGTTGTCGTTGGAGAAGGTGTTGTCGTTGGATCAGGTATTGTCGTTGGAGCACCTGTTGTCGTTGCAGCAGTGGTTGTGGCTGAAGCACCTGTTATCGTTACTGCCGTTGTTGTAGTAGGAGCAGGTGTTGTCGTTGCAGCAGTGGTTGTTGTTGTTGGAGCAGCAGTTGTTGTTGCTGCTGTTGTTGTTGCAGCAGTGGTTGTAGTTGGAGTAGCTGTCGTTGTTGCAGCAGTGGTTGTAGTCGGAGCAGGTGTTGTTGTTGCAGCAGTGGTTGTTGTTAGAACAGCAGCCTTCGTTGCTGCCGTTGTTGTAGTCAGCGCACCTGTTTTCGTTGCAGCAGTGGTTGTGGTTGAAGCACCTGTTGTCGTTCCTGCTGTTGTTGTTGTCGGAGCAGGTGTTGTAGTTGCAGCAGTGATTGTTGTTGTTGGAGCAGCAGTTGTTGTTGCTGCTGTTGTTGTTGCAGCAGTGGTTGTCGTTGGAGCAGCTGTCGTTGTTGCAGCAGTGGTTGTAGTCGGAGCAGGTGTTGTTGTTGCAGCAGTGTTTGTTGTTGGACCAGCAGTTGTCAATGCTGCCGTTGTTGTAGTCGGAGCAGCTTTTGTCGTTGGAGCAGGTGTTGTCGTTGGAGCAGGTGTTGTCGTTGGTGCAGGTGTTGTTGTTGCAGCAGTGGTTGTGGTTGGATTAGCTGTCGTCGTTGCTACCGTTGTTGTTGGACCAGCTGTTGTTGTTGCAGCAGTGGTTGTAGTCAGAGCAGCTGTCGTAGTTGCAGCACTGGTTGTGGTTGGTGCGATTGTTGTAGTCTGAGCAGCTGTTGTCGTTGCAGGAGTGGTTGTTGTTGTACCAGTAGCCTTCGTTGCTGCCTTTGTTGTAGTCGGCGCACCTGTTGTCGTTGCAGCAGTGGTTGTTGTTGTTGGAGCAGCTGTCGTCGTTGCTACTGTTGTTGTTGGACCAGCTGTTGTTGTTGCAGCAGTGGTTGTAGTCAGAGCAGCTGTCGTAGTTGCAGCACTGGTTGTGGTTGGTGCGATTGTTGTAGTCTGAGCAGCTGTTGTCGTTGCAGGAGTGGTTGTTGTTGGACCAGTAGCTTTTTTTGCTGCCGTTGTTGTAGTCGGAGCAGGTGTTGTCGTTGCAGTTGTGGTTGTACTTGGAGCAGGTGTTGTTGTTGCAGCAGTGGTTGTTGTTGGACCAGCAGTTGTCATTGCTGCTGTTGTTGTAGACGGAGAAGGTGTTGTCGTTGGAGCAGGTGTTGTAGTTGGACCAGTAGCTGTCGTTGCTGCCGTTGTTGTAGTCGGCGCACCTGTTGTCGTTGCAGCAGTGGTTGTGGTTGAAGCACCTGTTGTCGTTGCTGCCGTTGTTGTAATCGGAGAAGGTGTTGTCGTTGCAGCAGTGGTTGTTGTTGTTGGAGCAGCAGTTGTTGTTGCTGCTGTTGTTGTTGCAGCAGTGGTTGTAGTTGGAGTAGCTGTCTTTGTTGCAGCAGTGGTTGTAGTCGGAGCAGGTGTTGTTGTTGCAGCAGTGGTTGTTGTTGGACTAGCAGTTGTCGTTGATGCCGTTGTTGTAGTCGGAGCAGGTGTTGTCGTTGGAGCAGGTGTTGTCGTTGGAGCAGGTGTCGTCGTTGGAGCAGGTGTCGTTGGAGCAGGTGTTGTCGTTGAAGCAGGTGTCGTTGCAGCAGTGGTTGTAGTCTGAGCAGCTGTTGTCGTTGCAGCAGTGGTTGTGGTTGGAGCACCTGTTGTTGTTGCTGCCGTTGTTGTAGTCGGAGCTGGTGTTGTTGTTGCAGCAGTGGTTGTTGTTGTTGGAGCAGCAGTTGTTGTTGCTGCTGTTGTTGTTGCAGCAGTGTTTGTAGTTGGAGCAGCTGTCGTAGTTGTAGCAGTGGTTTTAGTCGGAGCAGGAGTTGTTGTTGCGGCAGTGGTTGTTGTTGGACCAGCAGTTGTCGTTGCTGCCGTTGTTGTAGTCTGAGCAGGTGTTGTCGTTGGAGCAGGTGTTGTAGTTGGAGCAGCTGTCGTTGTTGCAGGAGTGGTTATAGTCGGAGCAGGTGTTGTTGTTTCAGCAGTAGTTGTTGTTGGACCAGCAGTTGTCACAGCTGCCGTTGTTGTAGTCGGAGCAGGTGTTGTCGTTGGAGCAGGTGTTGTCGTTGGAGCAGGTGTTGTCGTTGGAGCAGGTGTCGTTGTTGCAGCAGTGGTTGTGGTTGGAGCAGCTGTCGTCGTTGCTACCGTTGTTTTTGGACCAGCTGTTGTTGTTGCAGCAGTGGTTGTAGTCAGAGCAGCTGTCGTAGTTGCAGCAGTGGTTGTGGTTGGTGCGATTGTTGTAGTCTGAGCAGCTGTTGTCGTTGCAGGAGTGGTTGTTGTTGGACCAGTAGCTGTCGTTGCTGCTGTTGTTGTAGTCGGCACACCTGTTGTCGTTGCAGCAGTGGTTGTTGTTGTTGGAGCAGCTGTCGTCGTTGCTACTGTTGTTGTTGGACCAGCTGTTGTTGTTGGACCAGCAGTTGTCGTTATTGCCGTTGTTTTAGTCGGAGCAGCTGTTGTCGTTGTAGGAGTGGTTGTTGTTGGACCAGTAGCTGTCGTTGCTGCCGTCGGAGCAGGTGTTGTATTTGCACCAGTGGTTGTTGTTGGACCAGCAGTTGTCATTGCTGCCGTTGTTGTAGTCGTAGCAGGTGTTGTTGTTGCTACCGTTGTTGTGGTTGGAGCAGCTGTTGTCGTTGCTACCGTTGTTGTTGGACCAGCTTTTGTTGTTGCAGCAGTGGTTGTAGTTGGAGCAGCCGTCGTAGTTTCAGCAGTGGTTGTGGTTGGTGCGATTGTTGTAGTCTGAGCAGCTGTTGTCGTTGCAGGAGTGGTTGTTGTTGGACCAGTAGCTGTCGTTGCTGCCGTTGTTGTAGTCGGCGAACCTGTTGTCGTTGCAGCAGTGGTTGTGGTTGGAGCAGCTGTCGTTGTTGCAGTTGTGGTTGTACTTGGAGCAGGTGTTGTTGTTGCAGCAGTGGTTGTTGTTGGACCAGCAGTTGTCATTGCTGCTGTTGTTGTAGACGGAGAAGGTGTTGTCGTTGGAGCAGGTGTTGTAGTTGGACCAGTAGCTGTCGTTGCTGTCGTTGTTGTAGTCGGCGCACCTGTTGTCGTTGCAGCAGTGGTTGTGGTTGAAGCACCTGTTGTCGTTGCTGCCGTTGTTGTAATCGGAGAAGGTGTTGTCGTTGCAGCAGTGGTTGTTGTTGTTGGAGCAGCAGTTGTTGTTGCTGCTGTTGTTGTTGCAGCAGTGGTTGTAGTTGGAGTAGCTGTCTTTGTTGCAGCAGTGGTTGTAGTCGGAGCAGGTGTTGTTGTTGCAGCAGTGGTTGTTGTTGGACTAGCAGTTGTCGTTGATGCCGTTGTTGTAGTCGGAGCAGGTGTTGTCGTTGGAGCAGGTGTTGTCGTTGGAGCAGGTGTCGTCGTTGGAGCAGGTGTCGTTGGAGCAGGTGTTGTCGTTGAAGCAGGTGTCGTTGCAGCAGTGGTTGTAGTCTGAGCAGCTGTTGTCGTTGCAGCAGTGGTTGTGGTTGGAGCACCTGTTGTCGTTACTGCCGTTGTTGTAGTCGGAGCTGGTGTTGTTGTTGCAGCAGTGGTTGTTGTTGGAGCAGCAGTTGTTGTTGCTGCTGTTGTTGTTGCAGCAGTGTTTGTAGTTGGAGCAGCTGTCGTAGTTGCAGCAGTGGTTTTAGTCGGAGCAGGAGTTGTTGTTGCGGCAGTGGTTGTTGTTGACCAGCAGTTGTCGTTGCTGCCGTTGTTGTAGTCTGAGCAGGTGTTGTCTGGAGAGGTGTTGTAGTTGGAGCAGCTGTCGTTGTTGCAGGAGTGATTATAGTCGGAGCAGGTGTTGTTGTTTCAGCAGTAGTTGTTGTTGGACCAGCAGTTGTCACAGCTGCCGTTGTTGTAGTCGGAGCAGGTGTTGTCGTTGGAGCAGGTGTTGTCGTTGGAGCAGGTGTTGTCGTTGGAGCAGGTGTCGTTGTTGCAGCAGTGGTTGTGGTTGGAGCAGCTGTCGTCGTTGCTACCGTTGTTGTTGGACCAGCTGTTGTTGTTGCAGCAGTGGTTGTAGTCAGAGCAGCTGTCGTAGTTGCAGCAGTGGTTGTGGTTGGTGCGATTGTTGTAGTCTGAGCAGCTGTTGTCGTTGCAGGAGTGGTTGTTGTTGGACCAGTAGCTGTCGTTGCTGCTGTTGTTGTAGTCGGCACACCTGTTGTCGTTGCGGTTGTTGTTTTTGGAGCAGCTGTCGTCGTTGCTACTGTTGTTGTTGGACCAGCTGTTGTTGTTGGACCAGCAGTTGTCGTTATTGCCGTTGTTTTAGTCGGAGCAGCTGTTGTCGTTGCAGAGTGGTTGTTGTTGGACCAGTAGCTGTCGTTGCTGCCGTCGAGCAGGTGTTGTATTTGCACCAGTGGTTGTTGTTGGACCAGCAGTTGTCATTGCTGCCGTTGTTGTAGTCGGAGCAGGTGTTGTTGTTGCTACCGTTGTTGTGGTTGGAGCAGCTGTTGTCGTTGCTACCGTTGTTGTTGGACCAGCTTTTGTTGTTGCAGCAGTGGTTGTAGTTGGAGCAGCCGTCGTAGTTTCAGCAGTGGTTGTGGTTGGTGCGATTGTTGTAGTCTGAGCAGCTGTTGTCGTTGCAGGAGTGGTTGTTGTTGGACCAGTAGCTGTCGTTGCTGCCGTTGTTGTAGTCGGCGAACCTGTTGTCGTTGCAGCAGTGGTTGTGGTTGGAGCAGCTGTCGTTGTTGCAGTTGTGGTTGTACTTGGAGCAGGTGTTGTTGTTGCAGCAGTGGTTGTTGTTGGACCAGCAGTTGTCATTGCTGCTGTTGTTGTAGACGGAGAAGGTGTTGTCGTTGGAGCAGGTGTTGTAGTTGGACCAGTAGCTGTCGTTGCTGCCGTTGTTGTAGTCGGCGCACCTGTTGTCGTTGCAGCAGTGGTTGTGGTTGAAGCACCTGTTGTCGTTGCTGCCGTTGTTGTAATCGGAGAAGGTGTTGTCGTTGCAGCAGTGGTTGTTGTTGTTGGAGCAGCAGTTGTTGTTGCTGCTGTTGTTGTTGCAGCAGTGGTTGTAGTTGGAGTAGCTGTCTTTGTTGCAGCAGTGGTTGTAGTCGGAGCAGGTGTTGTTGTTGCAGCAGTGGTTGTTGTTGGACTAGCAGTTGTCGTTGATGCCGTTGTTGTAGTCGGAGCAGGTGTTGTTGTTGGAGCAGGTGTTGTCGTTGGAGCAGGTGTCGTCGTTGGAGCAGGTGTCGTCGTTGGAGCAGATGTCGTTGGAGCAGGTGTCGTTGGAGCAGGTGTTGTCGTTGAAGCAGGTGTCGTTGCAGCAGTGGTTGTAGTCTGAGCAGCTGTTGTCGTTGCAGCAGTGGTTGTGGTTGGAGGACCTGTTGTCGTTGCTGCCGTTGTTGTAGTCGGAGCAGGTCTTTTGTTGCAGCAGTGGTTGTTGTTGGACCAGCAGTTGTCGTTATTGCCGTTGTTTTAGTCGGAGCAGCTGTTGTCGTTGCAGGAGTGGTTGTTGTTGGACCAGTGGTTGTTGTTGGACCAGCAGTTGTCATTGCTGCCGTTGTTGTAGTCGTTGCAACACTGGTTGTGGTTGGACCTGCTGTTGTCGTTGCTGCCGTCTTTGTAGTTGGAGCAGCTGTCGTTGTTGAAGCAGTGGTTGTGGTTGGACTAGCTGTTGTCATTGCTACGGTTGTTGTAGTTGGAGCAGCTGTTGTTGCAGCAGTGGTTGTAGTCAGAGCAGGTGTTGTTGTTGCAGCAGTGGTTGTTGTTGCACCAGCAGTTGTCGTTGCTGCCGTTGTTGTAGTCGGAGCAGGTGTTGTCGTTGGAGCAGATGTTGTCGTTGGAGCAGGTGTTGTCGTTGGAGCAGGTGTCGTTGTTGCAGCAGTGGTTGTGGTTGGTGCGATTGTTGTAGTCTGAGCAGCTGTTGTCGTTGCAGGAGTGGTTGTTGTTGGACCAGTAGCCTTCGTTGTTGCCGTTGTTGTAGTCGGCGCACCTGTTGTCGCTGCAGCAGTGGTTGGAGCACCTGTTGTCGTTGCTGCAGTTGTTGGAGTCGGAGCAGGTGTTGTTGTTGCAGCAGTGGTTGTTGTTGTTGGAGCAGCAGTTGTTGTTGCTGCTGTTGTTGTTGCAGCAGTGGTTGTTGTTGTTGGAGCAGCAGTTGTTGTTGCTGCTGTTGTTGTTGCAGCAGTGGTTGTAGTTGGAGCAGTGGTTGTACTCGGAGCAGGTGTTGTTGTTGCAGCAGTGTTTGTTGTTGGACCAGCAGTTGTCATTGCTGCCGTTGTTGTAGTCGGAGCAGGTGTTGTTGTTGCAGCAGTGGTTTTTGTTGTTGGAGCAGCAGTTGTTGTTGCTGCTGTTGTTGTTGCAACAGTGGTTGTAGTTTGAGCAGCTGTCGTAGTTGCAGCAGTGGTTGTAGTCGGAGCAGGAGTTGTTGTTGTGGCAGTGGTTGTTGTTGGACCAGCAGTTGTCGTTATTGCCGTTGTTTTAGTCGGAGCAGCTGTTGTCGTTGTAGGAGTGGTTGTTGTTGGACCAGTAGCTGTCGTTGCTGCCGTCGGAGCAGGTGTTGTATTTGCACCAGTGGTTGTTGTTGGACCAGCAGTTGTCATTGCTGCCGTTGTTGTAGTCGTAGCAGGTGTTGTTGTTGCTACCGTTGTTGTGGTTGGAGCAGCTGTTGTCGTTGCTACCGTTGTTGTTGGACCAGCTTTTGTTGTTGCAGCAGTGGTTGTAGTTGGAGCAGCCGTCGTAGTTTCAGCAGTGGTTGTGGTTGGTGCGATTGTTGTAGTCGTTGCAGGAGTGGT
The DNA here is from genome assembly GCF_905237075.1 of Dicentrarchus labrax. NCBI lineage: Eukaryota > Metazoa > Chordata > Actinopteri > Moronidae > Dicentrarchus > Dicentrarchus labrax. The sequence goes on along the minus strand of NW_026136717.1, from coordinate 11,360,508 downwards.
TGTTGTTGGACTAGTAGCTGTCGTTTCTGCCGTTGTTGTAGTCGGCGAACCTGTTGTCGTTGCAGCAGTGGTTGTGGTTGGAGCAGCTGTCGTTGTTGCAGTTGTGGTTGTACTTGGAGCAGGTGTTGTTGTTGCAGCAGTGGTTGTTGTTGGACCAGCAGTTGTCATTGCTGCCGTTGTTGTAGATGGAGAAGGTGTTGTCGTTGGAGCAGGTGTTGTAGTTGGACCAGTAGCTGTCGTTGCTGCCGTTGTTGTAGTCGGCGCACCTGTTGTCGTTGCAGCAGTGGTTGTGGTTGAAGCACCTGTTGTCGTTGCTGCCGTTGTTGTAATCGGAGAAGGTGTTGTCGTTGCAGCAGTGGTTGTTGTTGTTGGAGCAGCAGTTGTTGTTGCTGCTGTTGTTGTTGCAGCAGTGGTTGTAGTTGGAGTAGCTGTCTTTGTTGCAGCAGTGGTTGTAGTCGGAGCAGGTGTTGTTGTTGCAGCTGTGGTTGTTGTTGGACCAGCAGTTGTCGTTGATGCCGTTGTTGTAGTCGGAGCAGGTGTTGTCGTTGGAGCAGGTGTTGTTGTTGGAGCAGGTGACGTCGTTGGAGCAGGTGTCGTTGGAGCAGGTGTTGTCGTTGAAGCAGGTGTCGTTGCAGCAGTGGATGTAGTCTGAGCAGCTGTTGTCGTTGCAGCAGTGGTTGTGGTTGGAGGACTTGTTGTCGTTGCTGCCGTTGTTGTAGTCGGAGCAGGTCTTTTGTTGCAGCAGTGGTTGTTGTTGGACCAGCAGTTGTCGTTATTGCCGTTGTTTTAGTCGGAGCAGATGTTGTCGTTGCAGGAGTGGTTGTTGTTGGACCAGTGGTTGTTGTTGGACCAGCAGTTGTCATTGCTGCCGTTGTTGTAGTCGTTGCAACACTGGTTGTGGTTGGACCTGCTGTTGTCGTTGCTGCCGTCGTTGTAGTTGGAGCAGCTGTCGTTTTTGCAGGAGTGGCTGTAGTGGAGAGGTGTTGTTGTTGCAGCATGGTTGTTGTTGGACCAGCTGTTGTTGTTGCAGTAGTGGTTGTAGTCAGAGCAGCTGTCTTAGTTGCAGCAGTGGTTGTGGTTGGTGCGATTGTTGTAGTCTGAGCAGCTGTTGTCGTTGCAGGAGTGGTTGTTGTTGGACCAGTAGCTTTTGTTGCTGCCGTTGTTGTAGTCGGAGCAGGTGTTGTGGTTGGAGCAGGTGTTGTCGTTGGAGAAGGTGTTGTCGTTGGACAGGTATTGTCGTTGGAGCACCTGTTGTCGTTGCAGCAGTGGTTGTGGCTGAAGCACCTGTTATCGTTACTGCCGTTGTTGTAGTAGGAGAAGGTGTTGTCGTTGCAGCAGTGGTTGTTGTTGTTGGAGCAGCAGTTGTTGTTGCTGCTGTTGTTGTTGCAGCAGTGGTTGTAGTTGGAGTAGCTGTCGTTGTTGCAGCAGTGGTTGTAGTCGGAGCAGGTGTTGTTGTTGCAGCAGTGGTTGTTGTTGGACCAGCAGTTGTCGTTGCTGCCGTTGTTGTAGTCGGAGCAGGTGTTGTCGTTGGAGCAGGTGTCGTTGTTGCAGCAGTGGTTTTGGTTGGAGTAGCTTGTCGTTGCTACCGTTATTGTTGGACCAGCTGTTGTTGTTGCAGCAGTGGTTGTAGTTGGAGTAGCTGTCGTTGTTGCAGCAGTGGTTGTAGTCGGAGCAGGAGTTGTTGTTGCGGCAGTGGTTGTTGTTGGACCAGCAGTTGTCGTTGCTGCCGTTGTTGTAGTCTGAGCAGGTGTTGTCGTTGGAGCAGGTGTTGTAGTAAGAGCAGCTGTCGTTTTTGCAGGAGTGGCTGTAGTCGGAGGAGGTGTTGTTGTTGCAGCGTGGTTGTTGTTGGACCAGCTGTTGTTGTTGCAGTAGTGGTTGTAGTCAGAGCAGCTGTCTTAGTTGCAGCAGTGGTTGTGGTTGGTGCGATTGTTGTAGTCTGAGCAGCTGTTGTCGTTGCAGGAGTGGTTGTTGTTGGACCAGTAGCTTTGTTGCTGCCGTTGTTGTAGTCGGAGCAGGTGTTGTGGTTGGAGCAGGTGTTGTCGTTGGAGAAGGTGTTGTCGTTGGATCAGGTATTGTCGTTGGAGCACCTGTTGTCGTTGCAGCAGTGGTTGTGGCTGAAGCACCTGTTATCGTTACTGCCGTTGTTGTAGTTGGAGTAGCTGTCGTTGTTGCAGCAGTGGTTGTAGTCGGAGCAGGTGTTGTTGTTGCAGCAGTGGTTGTTGTTAGAACAGCAGCCTTCGTTGCTGCCGTTGTTGTAGTCAGCGCACCTGTTTTCGTTGCAGCAGTGGTTGTGGTTGAAGCACCTGTTGTCGTTCCTGCTGTTGTTGTTGTCGGAGCAGGTGTTGTAGTTGCAGCAGTGATTGTTGTTGTTGGAGCAGCAGTTGTTGTTGCTGCTGTTGTTGTTGCAGCAGTGGTTGTCGTTGGAGCAGCTGTCGTTGTTGCAGCAGTGGTTGTAGTCGGAGCAGGTGTTGTTGTTGCAGCAGTGTTTGTTGTTGGACCAGCAGTTGTCAATGCTGCCGTTGTTGTAGTCGGAGCAGGTTTTGTCGTTGGAGCAGGTGTTGTCGTTGGAGCAGGTGTTGTCGTTGGTGCAGGTGTTGTTGTTGCAGCAGTGGTTGTGGTTGGATTAGCTGTCGTCGTTGCTACCGTTGTTGTTGGACCAGCTGTTGTTGTTGCAGCAGTGGTTGTAGTCAGAGCAGCTGTCGTAGTTGCAGCAGTGGTTGTGGTTGGTGCGATTGTTGTAGTCTGAGCAGCTGCTGTCGTTGCAGGAGTGGTTGTTGTTGTACCAGTAGCCTTCGTTGCTGCCTTTGTTGTAGTCGGCGCACCTGTTGTCGTTGCAGCAGTGGTTGTTGTTGTTGGAGCAGCTGTCGTCGTTCCTACTGTTGTTGTTGGACCAGCTGTTGTTGTTGCAGCAGTGGTTGTAGTCAGAGCAGCTGTCGTAGTTGCAGCACTGGTTGTGGTTGGTGCGATTGTTGTAGTCTGAGCAGCTGTTGTCGTTGCAGGAGTGGTTGTTGTTGGACCAGTAGCTGTCGTTGCTGCTGTTGTTGTAGTCGGCACACCTGTTGTCGTTGCAGCAGTGGTTGTTGTTGTTGGAGCAGCTGTCGTCGTTGTTGGACCAGCAGTTGTCGTTATTGCCGTTGTTTTAGTCGGAGCAGCTGTTGTCGTTGTAGGAGTGGTTGTTGTTGGACCAGTAGCTGTCGTTGCTGCCGTCGGAGCAGGTGTTGTATTTGCACCAGTGGTTGTTGTTGGACCAGCAGTTGTCATTGCTGCCGTTGTTGTGGTTGGAGCAGCTGTTGTCGTTGCTACCGTTGTTGTTGGACCAGCTTTTGTTGTTGCAGCAGTGGTTGTAGTTGGAGCAGCCGTCGTAGTTTCAGCAGTGGTTGTGGTTGGTGCGATTGTTGTAGTCTGAGCAGCTGTTGTCGTTGCAGGAGTGGTTGTTGTTGGACCAGTAGCTGTCGTTGCTGCCGTTGTTGTAGTCGGCGAACCTGTTGTCGTTGCAGCAGTGGTTGTGGTTGGAGCAGCTGTCGTTGTTGCAGTTGTGGTTGTACTTGGAGCAGGTGTTGTTGTTGCAGCAGTGGTTGTTGTTGGACCAGCAGTTGTCATTGCTGCTGTTGTTGTAGACGGAGAAGGTGTTGTCGTTGGAGCAGGTGTTGTAGTTGGACCAGTAGCTGTCGTTGCTGCCGTTGTTGTAGTCGGCGCACCTGTTGTCGTTGCAGCAGTGGTTGTGGTTGAAGCACCTGTTGTCGTTGCTGCCGTTGTTGTAATCGGAGAAGGTGTTGTCGTTGCAGCAGTGGTTGTTGTTGTTGGAGCAGCAGTTGTTGTTGCTGCTGTTGTTGTTGCAGCAGTGGTTGTAGTTGGAGTAGCTGTCTTTGTTGCAGCAGTGGTTGTAGTCGGAGCAGGTGTTGTTGTTGCAGCAGTGGTTGTTGTTGGACTAGCAGTTATCGTTGATGCCGTTGTTGTAGTCGGAGCAGGTGTTGTTGTTGGAGCAGGTGTTGTCGTTGGAGCAGGTGTCGTCGTTGGAGCAGGTGTCGTTGGAGCAGGTGTTGTCGTTGAAGCAGGTGTCGTTGCAGCAGTGGTTGTAGTCTGAGCAGCTGTTGTCGTTGCAGCAGTGGTTGTGGTTGGAGGACCTGTTGTCGTTGCTGCCGTTGTTGTAGTCGGAGCAGGTCTTTTTGTTGCAGCAGTGGTTGTTGTTGGACCAGCAGTTGTCGTTATTGCCGTTGTTTTAGTCGGAGCAGCTGTTGTCGTTGCAGGAGTGGTTGTTGTTGGACCAGTTGTTGTTGTTGGAGCAGCAGTTGTCATTGCTGCCGTTGTTGTAGTCGTTGCAACACTGGTTGTGGTTGGACCTGCTGTTGTCGTTGCTGCCGTCGTTGTAGTTGGAGCAGCTGTCGTTGTTGAAGCAGTGGTTGTGGTTGGACTAGCTGTTGTCATTGCTACGGTTGTTGTAGTTGGAGCAGCTGTTGTTGCAGCAGTGGTTGTAGTCAGAGCAGGTGTTGTTGTTGCAGCAGTGGTTGTTGTTGCACCAGCAGTTGTCGTTGCTGCCGTTGTTGTAGTCGGAGCAGGTGTTGTCGTTGGAGCAGATGTTGTCGTTGGAGCAGGTGTTGTCGTTGGAGCAGGTGTCGTTGTTGCAGCAGTGGTTGTGGTTGGTGCGATTGTTGTAGTCTGAGCAGCTGTTGTCGTTGCAGGAGTGGTTGTTGTTGGACCAGTAGCCTTCGTTGTTGCCGTTGTTGTAGTCGGCGCACCTGTTGTCGCTGCAGCAGTGGTTGGAGCACCTGTTGTCGTTGCTGCAGTTGTTGGAGTCGGAGCAGGTGTTGTTGTTGCAGCAGTGGTTGTTGTTGTTGGAGCAGCAGTTGTTGTTGCTGCTGTTGTTGTTGCAGCAGTGGTTGTTGTTGTTGGAGCAGCAGTTGTTGTTGCTGCTGTTGTTGTTGCAGCAGTGGTTGTAGTTGGAGCAGTGGTTGTACTCGGAGCAGGTGTTGTTGTTGCAGCAGTGTTTGTTGTTGGACCAGCAGTTGTCATTGCTGCCGTTGTTGTAGTCGGAGCAGGTGTTGTTGTTGCAGCAGTGGTTTTTGTTGTTGGAGCAGCAGTTGTTGTTGCTGCTGTTGTTGTTGCAACAGTGGTTGTAGTTTGAGCAGCTGTCGTAGTTGCAGCAGTGGTTGTAGTCGGAGCAGGAGTTGTTGTTGTGGCAGTGGTTGTTGTTGGACCAGCAGTTGTCGTTATTGCCGTTGTTTTAGTCGGAGCAGCTGTTGTCGTTGTAGGAGTGGTTGTTGTTGGACCAGTAGCTGTCGTTGCTGCCGTCGGAGCAGGTGTTGTATTTGCACCAGTGGTTGTTGTTGGACCAGCAGTTGTCATTGCTGCCGTTGTTGTAGTCGTAGCAGGTGTTGTTGTTGCTACCGTTGTTGTGGTTGGAGCAGCTGTTGTCGTTGCTACCGTTGTTGTTGGACCAGCTTTTGTTGTTGCAGCAGTGGTTGTAGTTGGAGCAGCCGTCGTAGTTTCAGCAGTGGTTGTGGTTGGTGCGATTGTTGTAGTCGTTGCAGGAGTGGTTGTTGTTGGACTAGTAGCTGTCGTTTCTGCCGTTGTTGTAGTCGGCGAACCTGTTGTCGTTGCAGCAGTGGTTGTGGTTGGAGCAGCTGTCGTTGTTGCAGTTGTGGTTGTACTTGGAGCAGGTGTTGTTGTTGCAGCAGTGGTTGTTGTTGGACCAGCAGTTGTCATTGCTGCCGTTGTTGTAGACGGAGAAGGTGTTGTCGTTGGAGCAGGTGTTGTAGTTGGACCAGTAGCTGTCGTTGCTGCCGTTGTTGTAGTCGGCGCACCTGTTGTCGTTGCAGCAGTGGTTGTGGTTGAAGCACCTGTTGTCGTTGCTGCCGTTGTTGTAATCGGAGAAGGTGTTGTCGTTGCAGCAGTGGTTGTTGTTGTTGGAGCAGCAGTTGTTGTTGCTGCTGTTGTTGTTGCAGCAGTGGTTGTAGTTGGAGTAGCTGTCTTTGTTGCAGCAGTGGTTGTAGTCGGAGCAGGTGTTGTTGTTGCAGCAGTGGTTGTTGTTGGACCAGCAGTTGTCGTTGATGCCGTTGTTGTAGTCGGAGCAGGTGTTGTCGTTGGAGCAGGTGTTGTCGTTGGAGCAGGTGACGTCGTTGGAGCAGGTGTCGTTGGAGCAGGTGTTGTCGTTGAAGCAGGTGTCGTTGCAGCAGTGGTTGTGGTTGGAGGACTTGTTGTCGTTGCTGCCGTTGTTGTAGTCGGAGCAGGTCTTTTTGTTGCAGCAGTGGTTGTTGTTGGACCAGCAGTTGTCGTTATTGCCGTTGTTTTAGTCGGAGCAGCTGTTGTCGTTGCAGGAGTGGTTGTTGTTGGACCAGTGGTTGTTGTTGGACCAGCAGTTGTCATTGCTGCCGTTGTTGTAGTCGTTGCAACACTGGTTGTGGTTGGACCTGCTGTTGTCGTTGCTGCCGTCGTTGTAGTTGGAGCAGCTGTCGTTGTTGAAGCAGTGGTTGTGGTTGGACTAGCTGTTGTCATTGCTACGGTTGTTGTAGTTGGAGCAGCTGTTGTTGCAGCAGTGGTTGTAGTCAGAGCAGGTTTTTTAGTTGCAGCAGTGGTAGTGGTTGGACTAGCTGTTGTGGTTACTACCGTTGTTGTTGCAGCAGTGGTTGTGGTTGGAGCAGCTGTCGTCGTTGCTACCGTTGTTGTTGGACCAGCTGTTGTTGTTTTTGCAGCAGTGGCTGTAGTCAGAGCAGCTGTTGTAGTTGCAGCAGTGATTGTGGTTGGTGCGATTGTTGTAGTCTGAGCTGCTGTTGTCGTTGCAGGAGTGGTTGTTGTTGGACCAGTAGCTGTCATTGCTGCGGTTGTTGTAGTCGGCGCACCTTTTGTCGTTGCAGCAGTGGTTTTGGTTGGAGCACTTGTTGTCGTTGCTGCCGTTGTTGCAGCAGTGGTTGTTGTTGTTGGAGCAGCAGTTGTTGTTGCTGCTTTTGTTGTTGCAGCAGTGGTTGTAGTTTGAGCAGCTGTCGTTGTTGCAGCAGTGGTTGTAGTCGGAGCAGGTTTTGTTGTTGCAGCAGTGGTTGTTGTTGGACCAGCAGTTGTCGTTGCTGCCGTTGTTCTAGTCGGAGCAGGTGTTGTCGTTGGAGCAGTGGTTGTAGGTGGAGCAGCTGTCGTTGTTGCAGCAGTGGTAGTGGTTGGTGCGATTGTTGTCGTCTGAGCAGCTGTTGTCGTTGCAGGAGTGGTTGTTGTGGGACCAGTAGTTGTCGTTGCTGCCGTTGTTGTGGTCGGAGCAGCTGTCGTCGTTGCAGCAGTGGTTGTGGTTGGAGCAGCTGTTGTTGTTGCTACCGTTGTTGTTGGACCAGCTTTTGTTGTTGCAGCAGTGGTTGTAGTTGGAGCAGCTGTCATTGTTGCAGCAGTGGTAGTGGTTGGTGCGATTGTTGTAGTCTGAGCAGCTGTTGTCGTTGCAGGAGTGGTTGTTGTTGGACCAGTAGTTGTCGTTGCTGCCGTTGTTGTGGTCGGAGCAGCTGTCGTTGCAGCAGTGGTTGTGGTTAGAGCAGCAGTTGTCGTTGCTGCCGTTGTTGTAGTTGGAGCAGGTGTCGTTGTTGCAGCAGTGGTTGTGGTCAGAGCAGCTGTTGTCGTTGCAGGAGTGGTTGTTGTTGGACCAGTAGTTGTTGATGCTGCCATTTTTGAAGTCAGAGCAGTGGTTGTGGTTGGAGCAGCTGTTGTCGTTGCTACCGTTGTTGTTGGACCAGCTGTTGTTGTTGCAGCATTGGTTGTAGTTGGAGCAGCTGTCGTTGTTGCAGCAGTGGTTGTGGTCAGAGCAGCTGTTGTTGCAGGAGTGGTTGTTGTTGGACCAGCAGTTGTTGTTGCTGCCATTGTTGTAGTCAGAGCAGGTGTTGTCATTGCTACCATTGTTTTTGGACCAGCTGTTGTTGCAGCAGTGGTTGTAGTTAGAGCAGCTTTTGACGTGGCTTCTTTTGTTTGAGTCGGAGAAGGTGACGTTTTTCCATCAGTTGTTGATAATGGAGCAGCTGTTGTCGTTGCAGCAGTAGTTTTTGTTGGTGTTGTTGTTGCTGCTGTTGTAGTAGTCATGGCAGGTGTTGTTGCTGTTTTTGGTGATGTTGTCAGATTAGCTGTTGTTGTTGTTGTTGTTAATGTTGTTGTTGGAGCAGCTGTTGTCCCAGCCTTTTTTGTCAAATCGACCGCAACAACTGACAAGGAAGTTAAAACAGACTTTAAAACATCTTCATTACTTATTACTTTACGTTACTGGAAAAATGTGTTTTCTACTTCCACATCTCTGCGAAAATATATATTATACTTTAAGTAGAAAACTTAAAAATCTTTGGCTTCACAGTACATGAATAACGATACGTTTGTTTTGTAAAGAAACTAAAGAAACAGCAGTCAAAAGTTCAGCTTACCTTTTGTCTTTGTTAACTGTTCATGATCTAAGATTGACACCATACTATATTCATAGGAAATTGTTGATGAGTTAAAGGAGAGCTCCAACTTAACTTCATATTTCTCTTTCCCTACACCTTTACCATTATTTTTTATAACGACACTTTAAAAGCCATCGGTTTAATATCACTTAGCTTACCTATAATCAGGAAAATTGATGTGATCCGTCCACTACCCATCTTGTCTTCCTTTAAATCTATAAAATCAAACAATACAGAGACTTACACATAGTTGCAGCATGTCGAAACGTTTTGCACTACAATATGTAATGCATTAAAAAAAATCTTAGATAAAAGATAAAAAAGATAAAAAAAAGTAATTACAACAATGGTATACTTGGATCTAAACAGCGCCTTTTTTCTCACTGACCATTAGGGCTTTACACACTGATAGCAAAGGCTGCCATTTATAGGTACCAACCTGCTCTTCAGGAGCAATATAGGTCCTTCTATTCAAATGCTAACGTGATTTTTTGGGTTTTTGTTTCTGTCCAGTGTTCTTTTAAATGAAACAACCATTATTTTTGTAAACTTAATTCCCATGTTTTCCATCTGAAAATGATTGGAATTATTTTAGCCTTTATTTCTCAAGGTACATTTTACATGATCATCTTCTTTATGTTTTTGTTGATAATAACTACTCATAAATCACAAAGTTTACTCCATACACCACCATCTCACCCCTTCCCTGTCCTCTCAGTTAAACACTCCTTGTGCTACTGTCAAGCCCACCAGTAGCCTATCTGCTTTTCATCTTCCCTCGAATCAACAGATATCCCAACTGATCATGTCTTCCCGGTCTACTACTTGTTTACTCGACCCACTTTCCACCACACTGGTCAAGGCTTGTCTCCCTACACTTTCCCCTCTCATTACACAAATTGTTCACTGCTCCCTGTCAACTGGTACTGTTCCCTCCCTGCTCAAAACTGCTTCAGTCACACCCATATTAAAAAAACCTGGCCTGGACCCAAACGAACTCAATAACTATCGCCCTATTTCAAACCTACCATTCATCTCAAAAGTTATAGAACGTACAGTAGCCTGCCAACTTCAAGATCATCTATCAAAAAATAACCTCTTTGAGCCTTTTCAGTCTGGTTTCCGTCCTAACCACAGTACAGAAACAGCTCTCATTCAAATAACAAATGACCTTCTTTTAGCAGCGGATTCTGGCCTTCTCACCATCCTCATACTCCTAGACCTCAGTGCCGCCTTCAACACAATATCTCATGCCATCCTCCTAGATCGTTTGGCCGGCACTGGGGTCTCTGGCATCCCTCTCCAGTGGTTCCAATTTCTACATATCTGACCGTTCTCAGTTCATCCAAGTAGAAAATACCAGATCACCATCCTCACCACTCACTCACGGTGTTCCACAAGGTTCTGTTCTGGGTCCCCTACTTTTCATCATCTATATCCTCCCTCTCTGCAATATTTTCCGTCATTTTGGTATTTACTTCCACTGTTATGCTGACGACACCCAAATCTACATCACCACCAAACCAGACACTGCATCGCCCCCTACTGCCCTCACGGACTGCCTGGGAACCATGACAAACTGGATGTCAAACAACAAGCTCAAACTCAATGGCAATAAAAGTGAAGTTCTTCTCATCGGATCCAAATCATCACTCTCCAAATCCCATCCCCTCAGTATTCTCATCGATGGCTGTCTGGTCCCCACTTCAACCGAAGTTAAAAGTCTTGGCGTCATCTTGGACAGTACTCTCTCACTCACATCCCACATCAACAACATCTCACGTACATCCTTTTTCCATCTGTCCCCCGACCACCTAAACTATTTAAAGAAATAAAAACAAGAGGAGTTCAACATAAAAATCTAATAAAAATTAAAACCAACTCCTCAGTAGCACAAAATAAGAGAATGAAATGTGGGCTGTTAAATATCAGGTCTCTGTCCTCTAAAGCTGTTCTAGTGAATGAATTAATATCAGATTATGATATTGATTTACTTTGTCTCACTGAGACCTGGTTGTCCCACGAGGAGTATGTTAGCCTAAATGAATCCACCCCCCAGTCATATTAATACTCACATTCCTCGAGGCACAGGCCGAGGAGGTGGAGTAGCAGCTATATATGATTCGAGCGTTTTAATGGACCCTAAACCTAAACTAAATTATAATTCATTTGAAAGCCTTGTTCTTAGTCTTTCTCACCCAAACTGGAAAACACTGCAGCCAGTTCTATTTGTTATAGTGTACCGCGCCTCCTGGACCGTACTCTGATTTTATATCTGAATTTTCAGAGTTTCTATCAAGCTTAGTCCTTAAATCAGATAAAGTAATTATTGTAGGTGATTTTAATATTCATGTGGATGTTGACAATGACAGCCTTAGTAATGCATTTATATCATTAATAGACTCAATTGGCTTCTGTCAGAGTGTAAATAAACCAACTCATTGTTTTAATCACACTCTTGACCTTGTTTTATCATATGGCATTGATATTGAACATTTAATAGTCTTCCCACATAATCCTTTCCTATCTGACCATTATTTAGTAACTTTTGAATTCATACTATTAGATTATAAGCCATTAGGCAAAACTTCCTACAGCAGATGTCTATCTGACAGTGCTGTAGCTAAATTTAAGGAGGAGATTCCTTCAGTGTTTAATTCAAAGCCATGTCTGAATTTAACAGAGTCCTATAACAACTTTAGTCCCTCTGAAATTGATAATCTTGTCGATAGTGCTACAGGCTCACTACGATCAACATTAGACTCTATCGCTCCTATAAAAAGGAAATTCTTAAAACATAGGAGACTAGCACCCTGGTATAACCACCAAACCCGCCAGTTAAAGCAAATAGCTAGGAAATCTGAAAGGAAATGGCGCTCTTCCAAATTATCAGAATATCGCTCAAATTGGCAAGATGATCTTAAGATTTATAGAAAGGCCCTCCGTAATGCCAGAGGAGCCTATTACTCAGCACTAATAGAAGAAAATAAGAACAACCCTAGGTTCCTCTTCAGCACTGTAGCCAGGCTGACAGAGAGTCACAGCTCTATCGAGCCACATATCCCCATAAACTTAAGTAGCAATGACTTCATGAGCTTCTTCTATAATAAAATTATTACTATTAGAGAAAAAATTAATCACCAACTGCCATCAACAGTTATCAGTGGCTCTCCAAGTTCAGGGACTTCTGTCAATGTAAACTTAGATGTATATTTAGACTGTTTTTCTGCTATCGATCTTCATCAGTTAACTTCAATCATTTCTTCATCGAAGCCATCAACCTGTCTGTTAGACCCGATCCCAACTAGGCTGCTTAAAGAAGTTGTTCCCTTAATTGGCACTTCTTTACTGGATATGATTAATCTTTCTTTATTATCAGGATATGTACCACAGTCCTTTAAAGTAGCTGTAATTAAACCCCCTTCTTAAAAAGTCTACTCTTGACCCAGGGGTTTTAGCCAACTATAGACCGATTTCTAACCTCCCGTTCCTCTCTAAGATTCTGGAGAAAGTAGTCGCCAAAGAGTTGTGTGACTTTCTACATAACAATAGTTTATTTGAGGATTTTCAGTCAGGATTTAGAGTTCATCATAGCACAGAGACAGCTCTGGTTAAAGTTAATAATGACCTTCTGACTGCTTCTGACAATGGACTTGTCTCTGTACTTGTATTATTAGATCTTAGTGCTGCATTTGACACCATTGACCATGATATTCTTTTACAGAGACTTGAGCATCAAATTGGCATTAAAGGAACTGCCCTAACCTGGTTTAAGTCATACTTATCAGATCGTACTCAGTTTGTACATGTTAACGATGAATCCTCCATAAATACTAAAGTTAGTCATGGAGTTCCACAAGGTTCTGTACTTGGACCAATACTATTTACTTTATATATGCTCCCTTTAGGCAACATTATTAGGAATCACTCCATTAACTTTCACTGTTATGCAGATGATACGCAGTTATATCTATCAATCAAACCCAATGAAATTAATCAATTATCTAAATTACAAACATGTCTTAAGGACATAAAATCCTGGATGACCTGCAATTTTCTGATGTTAAACTCAGAAAAAACCGAAATTCTTGTTCTTGGCCCCAAAAACCTTAGAGACTCATTGTCTAAAGATATAGTCACTCTAGATGGCATTAACTTGGCCTCTAGCACCACTGTCAGGAATCTTGGAGTTATCTTTGATCAGGATTTGTCATTTAACTCCCACATAAAGCAGACCTCTAGGACTGCCTTCTTTCATTTACGTAATATTAGAAAAATTAGACACATACTATCACAGACAGATGCAGAAAAACTAATCCATGCATTTGTTACTTCAAGGCTGGATTACTGCAACTCTTTATTATCAGGTTGCCCCAATAAGTCCATTAAAACGCTCCAATTAATTCAGAACGCTGCAGCACGAGTACTGACAGGAACTAGAAAAAGAGATCACATCTCTCCTGTACTAGCTACTCTGCATTGGCTCCCCTATAAAATGTAGAATTGAATTTAAAATACTCCTCCTCACCTATAAAGCTCTTCATGGTCAGGCCCCTTCATATCTTAAAGAGCTCATAGTACCCTATTACCCCACTAGAACACTACGTTCTCTGAATGCTGGGCTACTTGTGGTTCCTATAGTCTCTAAAAGTAGAACAGGAGCCAGAGCCTTCAGTTACCAAGCTCCTCTCCTGTGGAACCAGCTTCCAGTTGTGGTTCGGGAGGCAGACACCATCACCACTTTCAAGAGTAGGCTTAAGACATTCCTCTTTGATAAAGCTTATAGTTAGGGCTGGATCAGGTGAGTCCTGAACCATCCCTTAGTTATGCTGCTATAGGCCTAGACTATCGGGGGATTTCCCATGGTGCACTGAGCTACTCTCTTCCTCTCTCTTTCTGCACTCATTCATGTCCCTTTAATGCATGTTACTAACTCCACTTCTTCCCCGGAGTTCTTGTGCTTTCTCGTCTCGCAGGTTCTCATGGATCCTGGTGGAGCCTCCTGCCATGGTCCTGCTTGACTGCCATTGCCAATACTGTTGTTGCTGTGCACCTGTCTGTCTGTCTGTCTGTCTGTCTGTCGCTCTCTCTCTCTCTCTCTCTCTCTCTCTCTCTCTCCCCCCAACTGGTCGAGACAGACGACCACCCACCTAGAGCCGGAGGATCTGTCCTAGGTTTCTGCCTTTTAACAGGCAGTTTTTCCTTGCCCTTGTCGCCAAGTGCTTGCTCATGGTGGTACTGTTGGGTCTCTGTAATTAATGTTAAAGAGTTCGGTCTAGACCTGCTCTATTTGAAAAGTGTCCTGAGATAACTTCTGTTATGAATTGGCGCTATACAAATAAAATTGAATTGAATTGAATTGAATCTCTGCAACATCTCCAGACTTCGCCCCTCCCTCACCCAGCACTCCACTGAAGTCCTCATAAATACCCTGGTCACTTCTCGCCTGGACTATTATAACTCCCTCCTCATTGGTCTACCACAAAAACTCATCCACCATCTACAAATCATCCAGAACACCGCTGCCAGAATCATAACACATACCAAGTCCTCGGATCACATCACACCAGTGGTCATTCACCTCCACTGGCTCCCTGTCCAACAACGGATACAATACAAACTCCTAACCTAAACCTCCTTAACATTCAAAGCTCTCCATAACCAGCCCCCCCCCATATCTCTCCAGTATGCTACAGCCATATATCCCATCCCGTTCACTCTGTTCCTCATCTACCGCCCTGCTTTGCACCCCTTCCTTCTCCCTTACCTCAATGGGTGCTCGGGCTTTTAGCTGCTCTGCACCTAGATTCTGGAACTCACTTCCACTACACATCCACTCTCTGGACTCCATTGACACTTTCAAGTCTCAACTCAAAACACTCCTTTTTAAAAAGTCTTACTTGCTATAAATACTCTGGCCCCCAACTGTTTTACTCTCTGCATTCATTTATTTAGCTACACTGTATTTTCTTTGTAATTTTATATGTATTTTATATGTATTTACTGTGCTGTGTATTTTATGCCTATTTCTGCAGTTGTTGTTGTTTTTTTTTTTTTACCTGTAAGGTGACCTTGGGTGTTGTGAAAGGTGCCAACAAATACAATTGTATTATTATTATTATTATTATTATTATTATTATTATTATTATTATAACACTTAAAACCTCTAAAGAGATATAAAATATAAAAAACTTTCAAAGTCAAAAGGGGTTGATGCAAATAACAATTAAAATACAGTGTGTCCCCTTCATAATAATCCATATCCTGAACCATATACATTTTATACTTTGAAACTATGATAAAATGCAACCTGTACTTCAGTGAAACTCATCTGTTTCAGTATACTGTTCAATAATTTCATGTCCATTTCCCCTCACAAGATGTAATTTCAGTCTCCTAAAACCAATGCAACACAAAAGCAAAAAGAAACTACCCCAAGCTGTCAGAATGCTTAATGCTAATACTAAAACCCTGTCTGATCATTTCCACCTGTTCTTCACATCTCACTGACATTTTCTGTCTTGCATCTTCAGACTCCATTTTTCCACAATCTCCTTCAGGTTAAGTTATCCCTCAGTTTGTGCAACTGTTCACATGCATCAACCAGGCTAAAATGTCTTTGAGCAAAGTGGTTTTCATTCATATCAACTACAGAGAAACTGTTAAAGCAGGATTTTACCTCAAAAAATGTTAATAACTTCATGTGGCAATGTCTTGTCATCACTTTTAATATGTGATATGTAAGAATGGCATATTATTCGGGCGCCCGGTTAGCTCAGTGGGTAGAGCTGGCGACCCATGTACCGAGGCTCAGTCCTTGCTGCAGCGGCCCAGGGTTTGAATCCTATCTGCGGCCCCTTGCTGCGTGTCATCCCCACTCTCTGCCCCCCTTTCCTGTCTGTCTTCAGCTGTCACTATAATAAAAGCAATAAAAAAAAAGCCCAAAAAATATACTTTAAAAAAAAAAGAATGGCATATTATTTATAATGACAGAAATGAATGAGTATCCTTGAGCAAGATACTGAACCCCGAATTGCTCCCGATCGCTGAGTGAATGTGTATGAATGCGTTAGTTTCTGTTCAATGGACTTTGCCATCGCTGTGTGAATGTGTGTGAAAGGATGAATGTGGCACGTAGTGTAAAAAGCTCCATTTACCATTTACCATGAGTATTTCCTAAAATTAAGACAGAGTTTATTAATAGAATGTATTGGTACAATGAGACACACAAACAATAAACAGACACACACTTCCTCTCTCTCTCTCTCTCTCTCTTACTTACAGAGTGTATAAATATACAAAAGTGTACAAGTTTAAAATGTACTTGCCCCAGATTAAAGGATATAGATGAAAAGTTATAAATTTCCCTTTTCTTTCCGCTTTAGTAGTTTCTTCAAACTGTTCCAATTTTCTTTATTTCAGTCCAGTTCACATCTGTCATATTGTAAACCTTTCACCTGAAATGAAGTATTCCCATCTTCAAATGCCTATATATACTGGAACAAAATAAAGGCTAGCGACGTGACTCACACAAGAAAAATATTTCAGAAATGTTGTGACACCTTTGTGATGAACAAAACCAAATAACAAGATATAGAATTTCATCTGTCAATCTGTCATTTTCTTGGCTCAGTACCATGGCATACTCCCTTCGTTTGTCCCATGAAACTAGTTTCTGTTGTCTTCCTCTTACAGCGGTTAAAATAAGTATTGAACACATCACCATTATTCTCAGTATTCTCAGACAAAATCACACCTGAGCAATGCATGTGATTAGTTTTTCCATACAGGAGGCGTCTTGAAGCTGTCATTACCAACAAAGGCTTTTGTACCAAGTATTAAATAAACTTCAGTAAGCGTGTTCAATACTTTTTTTCCTGTGTCATTCCAGTTTATTACACATAACTTTCATTTCTGAAATTATTTATTTTGGTTTCTTTGCATGTGTGGATTGCATGGGTTGTTACCGACATCTGGTGAAAATTTTATGTCAATAGCACCTTTTAGAAATATATTTACTGAGAATAATGGTGAAGTGTTCAATACTTATTTTACCCGCTGTATGTGAATGTTGAAGGAAGTTCAACCAGTGTGACGGTAAGGTATGACAAACAAATATATGGTTCTAATGGAACAGGAATATAACACAAAAGTACATAATGTGTACATGGTATATGATATAATTAACTGATGAACCAATTTAAAAATTGGGAATTTTTGTCTTTGCTAAAATTAACAGCAATACCGATTATGAATCAATGACCCTTTTAGACACTGTCGCTATTAGCTATTATTTGCTTTAGGTCTCATGGTGTTGACTGAAATCCATTGAAAATAATTAAACCTGGTTGCCTTGGTAACTCATCTCTCCAGTTTTTACTACCTAATAAAACATTAAAAAAAGACACAAAAAAAACCCCACCATCCTTGCAGATCTAATAGACGCTGAGTTACAATGTGACTTTATTTTGATCATTTGCCAATATCTAAACATTATTTCAGGAGAATGGTAATTTCAAGGAAAATGTATTTTAGAATAGTATAACCAAATAAACACACCTTAAAATAACATTACTTTCTAACATAAATGTGAATGGTAGTGTTTATACATTAATTGGGCTATTTATAAGTGTTATTATTCTCAGCGTAGTATGCTATCATGTATATAGCCAAGATAGGGGCTAAAATGTTCTGTTTTGCCCCAAGTACTTCCTTTAGGAACTACATTTCATTGTGCACCAACACCTTTTGGCACCCAGTGCATGCGCAACAGGTGATATCAGTAACGACTAGTTTCAGCAGGAGCAGCATGCAAGACTTTCAAAAAGATTTAAAATGCAAATATGACATGTTTTTTTTTTTGTTCATTCTAAACCCTTTAGTTTGACCCTAAGTAGCGTATCCTCATAGATAGTTGGTTTTCGTATTTAGTTTTTTTTTTCAAACTGAGGGCTGGGAAGCTAGCACGTAAGCATGTGTCTTTTTGAATTTGAAATATGGGTGTCAAAGCAGTTTTCCTGTGCATTTGTGCTGTCAACTTAAGGGTATCATTCTTCATATTTCCAGTCTTTATCCATAGCTAGGAGGGTGATAGCTTCTGATGTTGCTAGCTAAATGGCCTTGATGGAGCAGACAGACAGCAAGTTAGCTCTTCAGGCTGGGGGTGCAGTGTGACTGTAAAATGACTGTTTGTCAGGTTTATAATGTATCTCATTACATGCACATTCACATATGCAAATTGTGGGGAAAATGTATTCTATATCTGTAGAAATATGGACTATGAATTTGATACAAAGCCCCAGAGATGTCCTCTCTTAAGATGACACTTTTTTCTTTCACTTTATTATTTTTATTATCTACAATGGTGAGCTTTTTTTTTTTTAAAGATGGCTGAAAAATTTCCTTTAGTTTTATTTCCATTTTTAATCAGGTATCTCTCTTCTTCTATCTCACCTGTAAGTACTTAAAGAAACGTTTTCAGTGTTTTTAGAGCTTTGAATATATGCTTCCAATGCATTGGCTTTGCCCTGTATGTTTTTTCCATACTTTTTTTGTGTCCCATTTAAGTTTATAACTTATAACTAACTAACCCTCAGAGCACGGCAGACTTGTTTTCCTATTGTTAGTGATTCACATTTGTTCTTATTTAATTTATATCCGGAGACTTTACCATATACTCCAATTGTTTTCATTAATTTATTCATTGTTTCTTCTGGTGACTTAAGATATACTATTATATCGTGCCAATTTATGCATTTCCTTTTCTTAATGTATTCCTTTTATATCTTCAGTTTGTCTAATTGCTACTGCCAGCACTTCAACGTAAACAGCAAATAAAAGAGGGGAGAGAGGATCTCCCTACCTAGTTCCTCTTTCTATTGGGAATCTTCTAGACAGTGTTCCACTCATTTCAAGTTGGATTACTATAAATTGCTTATAACCATGAATTGAATCTCTTGTCATAGCATGTTGAGCCATTTCTTACCCGTGAAATGCAGATGTTCATAACTTTTGTAATATTTTGTGTCAATTTTTAACACTAGTATTGATGTGTTTTATAATAGCACAGTCATATAATTCAGTTTACAGCTCAAAAAACTTCTTATTACTTGTTTAAAGCAATCTGAGGTAAAAGCTACAAAGGTCTGGAGCTGCAAATATCTGTAGAAGTGAGATCTAGGGATGTTACATTTCTGCACCTGCAACTGTTTGGAAGAGGCACAATTGCCGTCAGTATAGAGATCAAACAGTGAAACACCATGTAGACCAAATCCCAAAGGCTCATCCATCACTGATGGGACAAATGTAGTTTCTTGCAATTTCACAGGTGGGTTGAGTCATGTATTTTCTACCTCTCAGCTTTTATACATGTTTGATTTGTATGTCATGCAAATTAAATCCTTTCTGTTGACTGGCAGTGTAGCAGGTTAATTTTAAGAGCAGGTTTGTCTGGTTTACTACAACTACATTCATATGCTTTGGCCATGTAATCTGCTGTTCTATTTTTAAGTGTTTATAGCTTTTAAGTGACGTTCTTGGCTACGCGGCCTATCTCTGTGTTGGTTTTGCATTGTACTTCCTGATCACCTGTCAAACACTGATAATCCTGTGACTAGCACTGGAATTTGCATCACCTGTGTGCTTGGCCATCAAGTGGTATTTCAGAATGGACATGCGATGATAGCTCAGTTCACAACGACAAAACACACAGATCATTTTGGTCTGGCCAATGGAACCATTTGGCAACTTTTTAAAAGTAAACTTTCCATTCAGAATATTATAGGCATCCATTTCGGCATCTCGCGCTCGCAATCCACTCAAAACGTAATGTCTACTATTCTTAAACAAGTGTGTGTGGCGTGCCTGTTGTTTTGTTTCCGGTCTAGCTAGATCCGGTGTGGTGTTGTAGTTCTTCTAACGTTACTAGTTGTTGCAACAGCATGAGAAAAAAACTACTAAGTGTGCTAGGCCAAAAAGAACGTTAATCTCGCGCTAAAGAAATTGACGCCGTTAAAATGGGTTTGCGTTAACGCCGTTAATAAGGCGTTTAACTGACAGCACAAGTATTTATTCAAGGTTTCTTAGTTTTGTCTCATATTATTAAACAACCTTCCAACCACTCAAAGCGCTTTTACACTACATGCCACATTCACCCTTTCACACACATTCACTCAGTGATGGCAAAGTCCATCAAACAGAAACTAACATTCATACACATTCACACACTGATGCACGGCATCAGGAGCAATTTGGGGTTCAGTATCTTGCTCAAGGATACTTCGACATGTGGCACCAGGAGCCGGGGTTCAAACCCACACCCGCCGGTGCAGTGCCTGTAGGAAGTATGTATTGCAGTAGAAAAGTGGGAGGTTAAGTAGCTTTTTCATGGATGGCCAAATGAGGTTGTGTTTGAAGGTGTAGCAGCTAGCTACAGACGAACATCCACAGATTCCGATTCCAGTTTGTTGTCCTCTCGTATCCGGATCTCCTCAGACCGGAACAGACATGTTGAAACTCTCAGGTCGGTCTGATCCTGGTCTGCAGAGAGATTTGAGGCACATACACACACACAGACACACACACACACACACACACACACACACAGACAGAGATTTCTTGATTTTATAGAGAGATTAGTTTGAGTTGATTTAAGAACAATGCATCTCTCAGATTGTCTGGTGGTATTTGCACAAATAAGAATCTAATAGTCTAATAAACTATGCACCACTCCCTGTTCTGTCTGTCGGAACAAACCTGATTCACTGACACAACAAAGGCTGAGACCGACTGATGGTAAGATGCTATTGTGAAACATAATAATGTGAAATCACACAACAGGGTTTGACTGCTTGTGAATATCACCAGTGATTTAAGTAAAACGTCTGACTGTAAACATGTCCTTACACACTTTGGATTTACCCACCAAAAAAACACATGACACCAGAGATAAGGATTCAAGAGGTTTATTGTCCAGTAAGAAACACAGTGGTTTATATGTACAATGAAAAACTTACTTTGCCCAACTCCATTTATACAACACACAAATAGAAGAATAGAATAAAGTTAAGATATAAAAATTTAAATATAAAAAAATGTATATAAAATATAACTAAATTATAACATCTCTCTATAAAAGTAAGAAATCTCTGTCTGTCTGTCTGTCTGTGTGCGTGTGTGTGTGTGTGTATGTGTCTGTGCCTCAAATATCTCTGCAGATCAGGATCAGACTGACCTGAGAGTTTCAACATGGCTGCTGTGTGGTTTAAGGGTGTACAACGTCGGCTTTGTTTGGACTACAAAGATACCGTTAATAAATTATTTCCTAAATGATTTACGAATTCTGCTAGCATTGGCAACCATAGCCACGTGCGCACCAGAGCCAATCATTGCAGAGCCCACCCCCACGACCCACCTTAAGAAACGCGCTGATCTATACCTGCAGCGGCGTGAGCAGCTTTATACCTGCAGCGGATTTTGCCGGCTGTTCGGTCCCGTTCTGTGCATCTAAACTGACTGTTGTGGATTACTGAGCCTGAACGAGTCCGGACTGAGTCTGTTCCGGTCTGAGGAGATCCGGATACGTGAGGACAACAAACTGGAATTGGAATCTGTGGATGTTTGTCTGTAGCTAGCTGCTACACCTTCAAACACAACCTCATTTGGCCATCCATGAAAAAGCTACTTAACCTCCCACTTTTCTATAGCAATACATACTTCCTACAGGCACTGCACTAGTATTACTTAAAGTGCAGAACATTGCTTTCTTCAGCAGCCGGTGGGTGTGGTGAGACCATGTGAGATCCTCGCTGATGTGGGTTCTGAGGAATTTAACGTTTTTCACCCTCTCTACCCTTGTCTCACCGATGTACAGTGGGGTGTGCTGTTCCCTCCTCCCCCTCCTAGGATCAATAATCATCTCCTTTGTCTTGTTTGTGTTCAGGGAGAGATTATTTTCCTGACACCAGGCCACCAGTCCTGCCACCTCTCTTCTGTATGCCGTCCCCTCCCCACCACCGATCAGTCCAATGACCGTGGTGTATGGTTTATAATGCAGGTGTTGGTCTGGGAGGACACATAGTCGTAGGTAAAGAGGGTGTAGAGCAACGGACTTAGCAAGCAGCTCTGGGGGGTCCCTGTGCTCACAGTTATGAGCTCATCCGGTAGTGTTACTCTGCTGGTAGAGGCCCTCAAACTTATCTGTTTGTAGTCTGTGATGTGTTGCAGACCTTGCCACATGCTCCGGGGATCAGCAGTGGTGTAATATCCCTCCAGCTTCAGTCTGTATTGTCTCTTGGCCTGTCTGATTGATCTACGCAGGTCATAGCGAGCACGTAGCATGGACCACACTTCACAGTTAATCCAGGGTTTGCTGTTGGGGTAGGTCTTGCAACGTTGGGGATAATGTTCTCAGTGCAAATGCTAATGAGGTTTGAGGAGTTGTCTGTAGTCTAGGTAGAGGAACACTGAGATGTGGTCTGATAGTCCAAAGTGCAGCGGAGGCACAGCCTTGTAGGCGTCCTTCACATTGCTGTACACTTGGTCGAGAGTATTCTTCTCCCTCTTCCCTCGTAGGAAAGCTCACATGTTGATGGTACTTTGGTAGGACGCTCCTGAGGTTGCAGTGGTTAGAATCACCACCCACGATGAAGACGGCATCTGGGTGTGCAGTCTCCTGCTTGGTGATGAGGTCCTGTAGTTGTTATGTGATCGGCCCGTGGCGGAATGTAAACAGCGAGCAGAAACACAGCGCTGAACTCCCTCGGTAGTTAAAAGGGTCTGCACTTTAGCATTAAAAGTTCAATGTCCGGTGAACAGTGCTTTTCAACAACATGCACATCCCCACACCATCTGTTGTTATTGTACACACACACACCGCCTCCCCTGGTCTTCTTCAAGGCCTCTGTGCGGTCTCCGCAGTGGATGGAGTGTGTGTCGAGCAGGAGAGCAAAGTTTGGCGCGCTGTCAGGGAGCCAGGTCTCAGTGAAATGCACAACATTCCCTTATCTCACACTGAGTTGTAATCCTAGTTCTCAGCTCATCCATCTTATTTTCAAGAGAGTGGACATTAGCCAGCAGCAGGCTAGGTAGTGGCGGTCATGGTGGTTTAGCCTAGCATGTCGCTGCCCTCTCTTGCCTCGTCTCTGCTGTGGGTGCACTGCTGGCTGGAGTTGGCTTGGTCCAGGCATAGTAGAAGGTCAAAGTCCAACAGACGGTGTGTTGAACTTTGCCAATGTCCAGAAGTTCTTCCCTGCTGTATCTTGCTGTCACACACACAAGCTGTGCGTGTAAGATGCACAGTAACAAAAATAAACAAAGTTACGTTGAGAGAGTGAAGCAAACACATCGACCACAGTGGGCACCATGTTGTGTGCTGTGAAGAATCGTTAAATGCTTCAACGATTTTGTATTCTGATTATTCTAATGTTTCTGACAGAAATTGTACAAACTTCAAGAAATCTCAGAATATATCTATCATGTGTTTACCATGAATGACACTTGATAAATTTCACTGTGAGCCCACTATGAGCTCCTGACATCCTCATGTGAGTTTAGTGCAAAGTTAAATTTGTAGTAGGTGTCTATGCTCCAAATATGGATGATCATTACCTTATTCTTAATTATTCACTCTTATTCCAGATCCTAACCATCATTACCTTATATTAAGTGGTGAACTGTTGTCTAAATCCCAAATTATATCGTTCTACTACTAAACCAGCCTCTCGCTCTCTCACAGCTGAAGTTCTCAAGTCACACCTACATGACCTTGGGCTTTCTGATGCCTGGCATTTTCTTTCTGTTCTTTCCCAAGAATTTATTATTTTTTAATTGATAATAAGCCACTGTCACGGGTTAAATCAGTCTCCTGTAGCAGTATTGTACTTTCAGATCATGCATCTTTACTAAGGACCTTGTCTTTGGCGGCTGATGGACATAATCTATTCCCCATAGTTTAGCTGCACTTCTACCATGAATATTTATTCAGTAACTGCTTCTAAACAAATAACTTCACCACCGGACAACATCAATAATTAGGATGACAGGTTTCAGTGATGTTTTCCTCAGGTAAATACTGCTAACGCTATTAATGTCTCTCTATCACATAATGTTAGGTTAGTAACATTTGAAACATTAGTCAAGAAATTGTTTCTAGTGAAGAAATACCCAGTAAACGTACCAAAGTAATCACAGTTATAGCCTAATGATTACTGTAAACTCCCATCTGTTATATTCTTGTACACAGTAGTTCAGTGAGACCATGGAAACTTGCCATAATGAGAAACCTGCCTGGAATACTTTAGCCTGTATAACATGTCAATGTAACTGAAGAAATTACTGATTTAAGAAAGTGACTTGCCTATGTAGTAACTGTCCAGTAACCAACTGTGGACTGTATTGTATCCATATTTCATAGAAAGCCTGATATTTTAACTTTAAGCGTTTTTGTCAAATTTATCCTTCAAATATTCACACTGGGAAGGTGACCTTGACTATCGATTTTCAGATGAAGAATGGATTGAAGTCGTCTAGAAAATGTATACTTATTCTATCCTACTATATTTGTGCTTGTCACAGCCTATTCAATTCAAGCTTAATTACAGAGTTTACTGGACTAAAATAAAGCCTGACATTAGCCCTCTATGCGAGAGATGTCATCAGTCCTGTCCTTCTTTGATACAGTTTTGGCAATCTTTCTTCAAGACCTTTTCCTCTGTTTCAAATGAATACATTAAACCTTGTCCTATAAAAGCACATTTTGGTATTGTGCCTGAGGACTCTTCATTGCCCTCCAAACTAAGTAAGGTGCTTGCCTTTTCCACACAACTGGCTTGGCGTCTCATTCTTCAGAATTGGAAACAAAAGAACCCCTCCTCCCACCTTTATTCAGTGGATGAGAGACTTGAAAAAAATAGATTCACAAGAAGGAATGACATAGATTAGAGTTTATTTTCTTTATTTATTAGGCTTTATTATATTATTAGGCTTAGGCTTACTGTTTTACTGTGTGGACCTACCTCCTTTGTTATGCTCTTGAAGGAGCTGTGCATAACAAGTGCGGGCTTGTCTAAGTTTGGTAAATGGTAAATGGACCTGTACTTGTATAGCGCCTTTCTAGTCTTCCGACCACTCAAAGTGCTTTTACACTACGTGTCACATTCACCCTTTCACACACATTCACTCAGTGATGGCAAAGTCCATCGAACAGAAACTAACATTCATACACATGCACGGCATCAGGAGCAATTTGGGGTTCAGTATCTTGCTCAAGGATACTTCGACATGTGGCACCAGGGGCTGGGGATCGAACCCACAACCTTCCGATTTAGGAACGACCCGCTCTGCCTATGCCACAGCCGCCCCAAGTTCGAACCTGAACAATGTCAGAATGTAAAGTGAGTTGAAGGTAATTGTGTTGGGAGGCCCACAGTTCCCTTATGTTAAGCAGGTAGATTGGGACAGTTTTGTTCTTGTGTAAAGCTACATGTAAGTTGTTTATTCAGGGATCAGTGAGTGTGTGTTATGCAGTACCCAGCTGTGGGGATGATTGTAGCTGTGCTATTTATGCAGTCTGGCTGGAGCATTCCCTGGGCACCCCAGATAGCCTGTAGCAGCATTCATCTCAAGGAGAGTTTGCTTAATGTAGTTAACTCTTTCTGTGTTATAAATGGATACTGAGCATAGTAATACTGTGGTCTCTGACTTTCTCAAAAGACTATATCGTAGTCCTTTAACTCAGTTTACAAAAGCAGATTTAGTTGATTTGGCAACATATTATGGTTTATCAAAAACTGAAAGGGTGAGCGTAGGGGCATTGTTG
Organism: Dicentrarchus labrax; assembly: GCF_905237075.1. NCBI lineage: Eukaryota > Metazoa > Chordata > Actinopteri > Moronidae > Dicentrarchus > Dicentrarchus labrax. The sequence continues at coordinate 11,335,296 of NW_026136717.1, read as the reverse complement.
AGGGGCTAGCTGTATCTGCCAAGCTGTTGGAGGTAATTCAGGTTCCTGTGGCTCTAGTAATGCCTGAGCTTAGTGGTGGGACTTTGTCATTTGAACAGTACCTGTAGCTAGAGAAGAAAAAGGCAAAAATTGAGGAGAGATTACGGCTAAAGTTGGAGCATGAGAAATTTAAAGTGAAGGTAGCATTGGAAAGAGTTAAAAATAGAGCAATTGAAATTGGAGCTGGTAAAAGAAGGAAAAGCAAATTAGTTGTTAATGGCCAGTGGTAGAAAAAGTGAATCTACATGTGTGTATACTGGTTTTGATGTCTCTTAAAGTTAGTGTCTCTTGTCTAAATTTGACGAAAAAGACCCCAGCACATTTTTTGTGTTGTTTGAGGGTGTGGCAGAGGTTAGGGGATGGCCAGATAGTCATAAAACGCTGATGTTGCACTGATTACTGACTTCACATTACAGTACATTTTGATTACATTGGGTTGTGTTTAATAAATTATTGATTTATACATGGTTACTGTGTGGACCTCTCTCCTTTGTTATGCTCTTGAATGAGCTAGGCACAACAGGGTTGCATTTTAAGATCAGGTTTGTCTGGTTTATGAGGATTTAATTTCAAGTGTAAACCAAATACACTGATACACAGCAACAATGTAACATGATGTTCTTTTTTAAGTGGTTATTATCAGGATGAATAGCTTTTAAGTGACGTTCTTGGTGAAGATATGTTAAGTTTTATATCCGTCATGTGACCAATGATTAAAACATATATGCTTGATTAAGTTGATTAAAGTTGCATTAGCAAATAGGGATAATTGAGCACCATGTAATAAATAGAAGGCTGGTATATTGCATGAACTTTGTACCGAGAAACAGGATGGACAAACAGCAAACTCTCAGCATTGAGTTAGGGTCACGCTAACCGTAGCTTCTTCCTGCAGCCGAAAAACAGGATCTTGAGATATAGGGAGCGCCACGCAGTCATAAAAAATAACTCCATATCTGGAAATAAATGAGTTGTTAGTTACATGCGAAGGTTAGATAGGGTTAATCACTCTGTGCAAAGAACAGGCGTATGGTCTATTAGTATGTAAAGTTGACATTGGAGTCAGATACCACGAGGAGGGAAGGCGCCTATAGCTGATGGGAAGAAGACGACGCCTTATTATGACGTTTCTCACAGATGTACTATAACACACTGGGTCAGGGAAAGAGAGAGTCGGACGTTGTGAACTGACACACACATTGTTGCTTGTCAGGGATACTATAGTCTATAGTAGGATAGTAGGATTTGCATTGCAGGTTTTCATAATTCAGATGACAGGCAATCCTCAAATATATATAATGAAATATAATCACAGCAATAATGAACTTACAGTACATGGTATCTTGCCAAAGTGGTTGTTCTTGAAGCAGGTGTTGTTGCTGCAGTAGTTCTTGTCACAGAAGGTGTTGTTGCTGTGGTTGTTGTTGCTGCCATTGTTGCTGTCAGAGCTGTACTGTTGTTGTCAGAGCAGTTGCTGGTGTTGCTGCCATTGATATTGTCAGGGCAGGTATTGTTGTTGCTGTTGTTATTGGAGCAGGTTGCTCCTGTTGTTGGAGCAGATGTTTTTGCTGCAGTTGTTGTTGTTGCAGTGTTGCTGTAAGCCATCTGTTGTAGGGGATAGCCGAACCAGGTCATTTGCAAAGAGTAGGCATTTTACCTCCTGATTATAGAGACTTAAACCTGGGACAGAGGACTTTTCTAGTATAGGAGCTAATTCATTAATGTAGATATTGAACAGTGCATGGCTGAGGTATGGTATTGTTTGAAGGAATTTCTGATATTGTACTGGGTTTTGTGTGTGCTATTTTAATGTCTGATCTTTTAATAAACTTAAAATAAAGATAATTTGGCTGTGGTCAGACAGAGGGGTCAATGGCTTGACAGTGAATGAACTAAGGGAGGAAAGGTTAAGGTCTGTGATCATATAATTTACTGTACTGTGGCCAAGAGGAGAGCAGTAGGTGAATCTACCCAGGCTGTCCCCCCTTAATCTACCATTGACAAAGTACAGACTGAGGCTCTGACAGAGTTGCAGGATGTCCCTTTTGCTCTTGTTGATCTGTGGGGGAGAGTAAAAGTGTGAGAGTCATTTTCATTCGAGATGTACAGGTGTTCCTGTGCATGCATTTGTGTCCCCACAGATGAGCATGGAAATGGCATGTCTCTATCTCCAAAGTGGAAGTAGGGGGATTCTGAGGGAGGGATATACACCAGTCAGCCATAACATTATGACCACCTGGGCACCCTGGTGATCATAATGTTATGCAGCCCCCATACCAACAAGTGTTCTGACACATTTTTATCAGAAACAGCATTCACATTTTCAGTAATTTAAGCTACAGTAGCTCATCAGTTGGATCAGACCACATGGGCCAGCATTCGCTCCCCACGTGCATCAGTGACCCTCGGTCACCTATGACCCTGACCCTGACCCTTGACTCTTGACCCTTGGACCACTTTCGATGGGTACTGACCACTGCAGACAGGGAACAACCTATAAGAGCTGCTGTTTTGGAGATGCTCTGACCCATTCCTCATCATCACAATTTGGCCCTTATCAAAGTCGCTCAAATCCTCACGTTGCCCATTTTTCCTGCTTCTAACACATAAACTTTGAGGACAAAATGTTCACTTGCTGCCAAATATATCTGAGCCACTGACAGGTGCCATTATAACCAGAAATTCAGTGTTATTCACTTCACCTCTCAGTGCTCATAATGTTATGGCTGATCGGTGTGTATTTGAAATGTTGTGTCACAGCCAAAATTACACAATTCATCAATATAATTTTCTTGAGTCAGTACCATGGCACACTCCCTTCATTTGTCCTGTGAGGTGATATTCCACCTATGTGAATGTTGGAAGAAGTTCTACCAGCGTAACAAGTTTTGAAAGTTAAATATAGACTTGTAGCAAAGTAGTTAATGGAGTAGGAAGAAATGCAAGAAAAAAAGGAAAAAGAAGTAATGTGATTGTGGATTTTCATATTCAAACATTGAACAAATGATGTAGCCACGTTAAACTTAAAGTTATCAGAGTAAATCTGTTAATAGAAGATATATACATACATAAATCCTGTGCTGTGTTTCTTTGTTTATAATTTCTGTTTATGGCAGACAACTGGTAGCACTACTCATTCCACCTTCAGTAAAAGATGTCAACTGAATGAGACACCTCGATCTGACTTTTTTCCTCTTAACATAGGCGGTTTAGGTCCCTACCAATGTGACCAGGCCTCTCTACCCAGAGTGATATCTTAAGGGTTACTCAGCCAGTCAAATTTATATCCAGGAGGTAACCTTCCCTCGGTTGAAATGTTCATAAAAAGGCTTCCCTTTGAAGTTTGAAATATAAAATAGTTTAGCATTTGCAACCCTGATTCATTTTTTTAGACAGAACTGTGTTTCCAGGACCTCACCATGCTACTATCATTAAATTAAATAGAAACAGGTGGTTTAGCATTTTGCAGCTTGGATTCAGTGTTTCCAGTGTTTCCAGTGTTTCTCTTTTGTTTGAAACAAAAGGGAATGTTTGGAATATAGTAGCAGATTAATTTCAGCATTATGGTAATAAGGTTAATATCCCATTGATGTCCCCATATAACAATTTTTAAATTTAAATATTAATATAATACATTTATAAAGATTTTATTGTTAGCAGGTTACCATATTGTTACCATAATATTTTGCCTCATTGCTTTAAATGTGTTTCCCCATTATTTCCTTTGTTTTTGTCTACTTGTTACATAAATGTTAGTCTAATATTACCCAGATACACCTGTTGTTAAAACTATGCTGTCACCTGGTTATGACAGTGGTAATTGCTAGATTAATATTGATATTGAAATTGATATTGATATTGATGTGAATTAATTCCAGTTCACATCCATGATATTGTAATCATGTAAACCTTTTAGCTTCTGTGAAAGACCACATGTATTAGGCTAAGGCCTATTATATACCGGAACAGAATGAAGGATGACTTGACTCACTGGGGATACATGGCTCACTACCATGGCATACGCCCTTCTTTTGTACTGTGAAAAAAGGTGCAGGTGCATTCCACCTATATGATTGTTGGTTCCACCAGTGTGGCAAGTAATAACAAATAATTATGTGTGAGTGGTTATGGAGTTGGAAGAGTGAAAGCAAAAAGAACCAGAAGTAATATGATTATGTAAATGCATATTCAAATATTTTGAACAAATATTGTATATGATAAATTGAGAAAACATGCAAATAGATGATATAATATAGTTACAAGTACAAAACAGTATTGATGTAAAAGCATAATTTCCTCATACTCCTCTGAGTAAGTGCAAATCCATGACATTAATATAATACAGTAAGAAATCACTATATTTACTAAATGGTAAATATCTGCCTATATATTGCTTCCAACCTCCGTTGTGTAAAATACAGAATTTTTATAGGTTAACAATTGCAGCATATTATTGTAAATACATGTAAACTGCAGGTGCTGATTCTTGTTTCACAAGTTGGTTGAGGGGTGTGTTTTCTACTTCACAGCTTTTATACAAACCAATAGTTTGTATGTCCTGCAAATCCATTTGGCAGTCCCTTTTCTATTCACTGGCAGTGGAGCACAGTAAGGCATTGAAGATTAACAATACTGTTAGGTGAACGTGTAAAATCAGGTTTTTCTTGTTCATGACGGCTTTATTCTCCAGTGTTAAATTGATATGCAGTTGCAATGTGTCTTGCTGAACTGAAACAAAACAACTAAAGACAATGGTGCAACTCCAAATTGTTATATCATTTGGGTTTAGTCCTCCCTCACTTCCACTGCAAGAATCAAACATGGGGGAAATAGATAAATATTTCATACTCCTTTGGACTGTTAAATGTTTTTGAGTTTGCTTCAGCAGTTCACTTCTGCTCCGGCTTGCTGATAATGTTCATGCATCACTGCTTGTGAAGTCATACTTCTATCTTATGTTAAACAGTTCTTTTTTCCGTTCTGATATCTTCAGCAAATGAAAGTGAAAGTCACCAGGGTGGTTTGTTCTCACTTCAAATTTCAGAATACAAAGGAAAGTACAACAACAGTTCTGATGTACATTTAAAATGATTTGAGAAAACAGAGAAGGTTTTATATCCATACAATCTGCATCTATGGCTTCATTCAAACTGCAAGCTTTAGCTTTTGGTTGTTCATATTATTTTTCCTAATGTAGCCCATATTAAATTCCAGTGTGAACAGGCAATGGTCCTGAAGTCCTGAATTCTGATATGATCACACTGAGGTCACATTGCAAAAAATCAGAACTTTATCTGAGTTGGATGAAATGGAGTAGTCTATTTCACATTATGTCGCAAGCCACACCAACCTGAATTAATTTTGGCTTCACTTCTCACATTCATTTTCCTGGAGCAGAAAGTACTTCTGTCATGAAACTTTCAGTGATCATGGAGAAACACACTTTTAAGGTGTGATGGCTCCGCCTAGGAGATGAATATGGGTATACTGTGTTGGAGCTATGTTGCTAACTTAGCAATCCTAGGTTACACTGCCCAGAATGGGAACTCTGGAGGAGTGTTTGTGTAACATTTACATCTCTAGAACAGGAGCTCTGGACTTCAGAAGGAGCCCCCAACACTCCGGTGTCGATATATAGACCGTTATATCCACCTACATCATGTATATAAAGAAACCTGCTACGTAATAATATAAATAAAAATAATATCTATATCACTGCACTCTGCACCATTGCACTACTTCTTACTGTCGACAAATATACAGAGCAACATAAACCAGATTTAAATTCCTTGTATGTATCCACTTACCTGGCCAATAAAAATTATTCTAATAGATTTTTTAGGTGGATAAAATACATCTTGCTGCTGCCCCCATCCACAGGTGTACATTGCTTAGCATCTATGGTACTACTCCTTCCAACTGGCGCCATGCCGACCACCATCTGCCTACCCTCTATCTACTGTAGGTAATAGTTAATTAATTAATAATAGTGCCTCATACAAGCCCAATTAAGAATTTCCAAACTAACCTTAGCTAGGATGGGACACAGCAAATGGACAAAACGCTGCTCACAATAAATAAAATAGTATGACCACCACTTTTAAAAACGTCATTGGTCTATGAAAAGGAGTAGTCTATTTCATTATGTCACAAACCATACCAAGTTTGATAAATGTTGGCTTCACTTAAAATGATATTCCTGAAGTAGATAGTACTGAATGTCATGAAACTTTCTGAATTATAAAGAGAAACACATTTTTGAAGGTGTGATGGCTCCACCCTGTGGATAAATATACTTACACATTATGTTCCTCTTCTTTGACAGAACAGTATGTACACTAGGGGTGTTTTCTTTTTTTAACGTATCTAACTGTGGTGCCATATTACAAAAGTAGAATAATTCACAAGATTATTCAATATCCAGTTTAAACATCTCCAGCAAATGTAACTGGATATATCTGGTGAAAAAAAAAAATCCAATACACAATATGTATTAGTTAAACAGATTTTATGCCAGTTCAATTCCCCTTGCTGTTATTCCAAAAAATATTCTGCCATATTTCTGATATATTTTTGAGAAACTTCTGCCAATAGTATATACATTTCTTTTTTTCCTTTTTGTTTTTAAGACACTTTTTAGACTTTTTATGCCATTATTTGACAGGATAGGTGAAAACAGGAAAGAGGGCAAGCCTTAATCAAACCCTGGCGGCAAAGACCCAGTCCATGGGGGGCACGCACTCCATCAGGCAAGCCACTGTGCATACTGGGAATATTCTATTTTCAAATGTATCTATAACTGAGGTATCAGTAGAAAAACATCATTGCATACTCTCTTAATGTAAAAATGTAACTTACAAAGTAAACTGTAGTACCATAATGTCAAACTATTTTTCAAAAAATAAAATATAAAATATTCTGATATTCTAAATGTATTTTAAAACTGGGGAAGTTAAACTAGATGATTTCACAAGTAGCTTCTCAGTTAGAAAGAAGTTTCATTCAATTAGGGAAATTATTTAGGAAAATATATTACAAATGTCCATGTTAATTCATTTTACTATACCAGTTTACTAAAAAACTTACATACTTACGTACAAACTTTACAACCTTATATCTGCACTCAGCGACTTTTATAAAAATGTCTCAAAACAATAGCAGATTGCTGAGTCTCATTCCGCACAGGAATGAGCACAAGGAGGAGCCAGAGGAACCAGACGTTTTTCAGTTTATCTGTCTCAGATACTACTGTCAGCATATTGTGACAGCAAATTTAAAAAATAAATTATTACAAAAGAATATTTTTATAAAGGTTACCTACTGCAGCTTTAAGACAAATCTTTAGGTACAGATGGTACTTGTTCCCAGGGTTCTATGTTACCCAGCAGACTTTTCAAATGGTTTTATGTTCGCAGCAATGTTTTCTTACCAAATAGTGAGGTTCATTGTATGCTTCCTTGGGTCATAGCCTACTGATGTTATACTCCTTGAAACCCATGTCCTCAGATTTGTGGGCAAGACAGTTTTCTTGACTTTAGACACTTCTCCACAGTGGCTGAATGGACAGTCTAATCTCGAACAATATTCAGAAAAGTATCACAGAGAACAGAGAAGACCAGCAGCAGACCATTCAGAATATTTCGGCATTTTTGCTTAAAAAATGACTTCAACAATATATCTCCAGAATTGTTGTGGGTTTATGCAATCATTAGATCTGCTAATCGAATTATTCGCAGCACCTGATAATGATGATTATTACATGATTCTAGTGTAAGATTAAAATTAGGAAATGAGGGACTGCAGAAGGTTTGGTAGTTTATACATATGCCTTTAATAGAAAACATTTTTTTCCTCCACATACCTTATCTTCAAAATGCTGTGCATCACCACATTAAGATTGTAAAATGTTACAGCATAAACAGATTTTTTGTCATCTTCATATTCGTATGTATATTAGGAAGAAAATACACAAAAAAATACACAAAAAAAGAAATAAAGGTAAGCTCTCAGAATACTCATATATATAATAGAAATACAAGTTAATAAGGACTGTGAATGGATAATTATACAAGACATTATTCTTCTGATACAAGGCATTAATGCGTGACACAACCTTCAGCATATATCTGAGTTAGGGTTAGAACAATGAGCACACCATTACATTTTATATAAGTAAGATTGTCAACTTTACTATCTAAGCAACTGATCTTAAAGACTTCATTCTGAAGTCAAATTCCTCAATGGTCTGAATATATTTTTTAGGCAATTTGGATTGAGGGAACAATTTAAGCTTGCCAAACATCTACAATTTTGATTACAGTAGGATTTAGGCATGTTGAGTGAAATACACATTGGTTCTAAATATGATTATAGCACATGGTAGTCGATCATTTAAATGTTAACATGTACAGAAAATATTATGCATGGGGTCATCAATGTAATATGGTTTAATTGCCCTAAGTCTATTTCGTTTACAGTAATTATTTTAGAAGTTATTACCATGTGCTTGAAGTTGGCCACATGATGAATGGACCTGGAGGGTTGCATTGGATCAAGGTGTGTGCAGTCAAGACTGAATAGAAATTCCCTTTCATTTATGTGTCAGGTTACCCCAAGTTTAAATGTAATAAGTGACAGTTTTTCCCAAGTCATTTAGAAATTGAAATTCTCACAAGTGTAATTTTTATTGACAAGAAAATCATTTTTCATATCATTGATAGCAGTTACTTTCTCATGGGGTTCCACAGGGACATCAGCACATAAGCAATTGCTGGCTTGACAGTAGCCATGACAGCAGCACAAGGAAGGACGCAGTGATGAAACTGATCTTGTGGCTTACTCCACTTGAGACCTCTGTAAACAAGAAAAAATAAGATATTGCTTTAACAAACATTTCTGTATATTTACATTTTTGGGTCAGGTAGCATTCAAAACTGCTTACGTATGCCATCCACAATAATGGAGGTGGTGTCAATGTTGAAGGCTGTGATATTTGAAGCTGCTCCAGCCAGAACATCTGCAATCTGAGTGTCATTAGGAACAGAGGTGGATGCAAATCCAAGGTCCATTGTGTTGATGATTGATCCATTTCTGCATAGGAAATTACATAATAATTATATTTCAAGTTTCATGAATTTACAGCCAGTATATTTAGATTATATCAACATAACATAAACAAATTACCTGAATGAAATCACTGTCAATGATCTGAATGAAGAGAATGCTTTTTGGTAGAAAGGTTCGAGCTGCACAAATACAAGAAAACCAATTATGTAGTAGTATGTTTGGGTGGATATATTATTAATTCTGTGCTTTTCCTTCTTTAGTACTATTATTATTTGACATTTATTGGAAGGATAAACCCCTTGAGATGAACCATCTTGTTTTCAAGGGGGTCCTTAACACAAATATACAGAGAATACAATAAATTAAAAAAACAACAAAACAGATACACTCACACACATACAGACAACAGCTCTCCCAGGCCTATCCACTCCTACACCCACCACCCCCTCCCAAAAGGAAAAAAGCCCATAAAACATATAGGGAATATATACATACCCATGTGGAACTATAAACGCATTAAGTATAATTAGAAACAAGAACAGTTAGTTTGAAGGTAAGTAAAAATGGATGTCTTAAAAGAATGAAAGGAGGTAATAGATCTAATTGAACTGGGCAGGTTGTTTCAATCAGATAGAGCTTTGAATTTAAAGGCACGTTGCCCAATCTCTTTTGAGAATCTAGGGACGAGGAAAAAGTGAACTCAATATGCCTTGAACTATATGGTGTATACAATTCAAAGTTATTTCAAATAGGAAGGAAGATTAAAGAAAATATGATATTACATTATATGATATTAAATATTATTAATAACATTGTTCACTTTACTGATTTCAGTACGCTTTTGTCCACTTTCTTTCTGTGTCCTTCATGATCTGTATCGACAGATGGCTCCTTCATGCAACCTTCAGGGCAGTGACCTGTCGTGAGCTGACCAGCTCTCCAATGCTCTTAAGAGCTGGTCATCGACGTGGAAGCTGTTCTGGTGCTGGTCTAATGTACTTTCTTTTGTCTACATTTAGTCGAGCTCCTACTGTAGGTGGGGCTCTTTTTTTTAATTTAATGATATTGATGTTTAAAACATCAAACAACTGTACTCGGCACACTCGCCTATCAAGCAACAGGAAGAATTACTACGTTGGTCATAAAAAAATCTTCTGGTTTGTAAACACAGTGGTACATAGACCAAATCTGGAACCTAGATCTTACAGCTTCTTACAGGTTCCGGTTAATGAAAGCTCCAGGTTACCAGTCATTAAGTTCCTATACTGGAAAAGGCCTAAATGGGAGGTAAAGGCTTATTCTACGTTATAATCTGTTGCTAGATCTCTTCTGACATCTCAATGCTAAAACCTGTGTTACCAAACATTGTGCAGTGTGGGTAAACACCCCAATACATTAAAATATTGGAGGTTATTGTTGTCACAGGTTTCATTTTAAAGGAGGAGACTTACCATCGACTTTATCATTGCAGCTCGATTTATAAATGCTAAAGATGCTGGATTCAGCAAGTCGCTTGTAAATGTTTCTCCAGCAGATCTGAAAGTCAACCTCCGTTTTATGAGTTGCATATTAGTTGTAGCAACTGATGTTACAGCAGTAGTCGATGCAGCAGTAGCTGTAGTTGAACTTGATGTCATATTTGGAGTTCCTGTAAAAACAGTAACAAACCTTGTAAAAAAAAACTAGTAGGCTAATATACAGAGAAAAAAAAGCCTCTACATTTCACGTAAAAGGCTCCACTTACAGTTGTTATTTCTCTTAGTGTCTCATATCTGGATAAAATTAGATGTGACTTATTAACAATCTTTCGTTTGGACTTAAAGTTCATATATGTAACCTTAAGAAAACCATTGTTATTAATGACACCGGTGACTGTTAAATGAACTGCAGTCAACACAATGTTGCTCGGGCTCACACTTGCACTCCTTGCACTGTCTGTAGGTGCAAGCCAGCATCATCCTGGGAATTAGCCAAAAGAGACATACACAAGAATGAACGCTGAAATGAACACTAAATAAATTATAACCATATTTAGAATAATATTACTATCTGTAATGTTCCTATATTTTATTTGGATCCTTGGTTCCATGATACTAAGAAGTTTGGAATATACAACAAAGTAACCAATGCCAAGCCACAACCAGCTGCCTAAACCCACCTTAGCTTATAGGTTACAGTTAGCTAGTTGGCCGCCCCTGCCTTGCATAACTCCAATCGTTAGTTACACCTTTGACTAAAATAAGTCAGCAACATTAACCATTAATGTTAGCATTGACTTGGGACTTATGTTGGACTGTGGTTTGGTGGGTGTGGATTGTTTGTAGACATTCCATTTATAAGTTAACGTTAGGTAATGTTGCTTACTGTTGACACTGTAAGGAAGCGGAGAGAGAAGGAAGTCAGGATCAAGTGTGCATAAATGTTATATCCTTTGGATTTTTGAGAAAAATCTGTTCCACAACCTTTAATTCAGTCCACAGGTTGTTGACCCAGAAAGTTGGGAAAGGTCTAAATTTTGGTAAGTTGTGTTACAATCCGTTCGCAAATTGGCAATTAAAAGTACATAACAAAATAATACTTACAATGCCTCAAATCTTACATGTGGGACATTTAACCACATATCAAACCACCACCCATTGTAGTTTAAAAAAAGTATTGCTTTAATGTACAAACTGGCTAAATGTAAATGGGTAATACAGACCTTTATCGTGGGTTTGGTGGGCTTTAGTGAGTAAAGTCTCAACATGTCATAGCTAGTGGCATGATAAGCATTTTCAGTAATTTCATTATACAGTTTTCGTCTCACAGAATACTCACTGCTGCCAGCCATAAACTGCAGTGTTGAATGGATGTTGTGAAATTAGTTCACAAACTAGGCTACCCCTGTTTCACAATTACTCATAAATCTTGCTTACATATTAGGTTCAGACAGATAAGGACGTTATACCACAATCAATTTGAGCAGATATTCATACTTGGCAAGGCTAGGCAGTAAGTGGGGTATGCAATTCTAAGTAATGCAATTCTAATCTAATACACTTTTTTTCAAATTGAGTGTATATCTGGTCTCCTAGCTTTCCTCTTGGTGTGGGCACTGAAAAGAAAACTGGTGGCTGTACAAAGCACTGACTTGTAAATGTAAAACAAACAAAGTGGATCCGAATCAAGCCACACAAAACTAACTTTACATTCAACCCATTCCAAACAGGGATGTGTGTGTCAGGTAGCTAACATTATTTGTCCACGGACATTAAGCTTACTTTCTAGTTTGCCAAGTTATGATGTTGTTGTGATGTTAGTAGCATGAGAGTTGTGAGTATCGCTGTCTTGAACTGGTGTGCTGGGAAACCGTCTTGTCCCTCTCTGCGTGATTGCTGCACAGCAGCAACTTAACCGGCAATTTGAAACCCCACTAACATTAGTTACATTACTTATGGTGTCATTGTTCGCACAATATCTAGCATTTGTCATGGTATTGGATTTCTTCATAATTACTTACCAACTTACCACCTACCAACTTCTCAACATTCTTTGATGACACACATACTGTGTGTGTCAGTCGTCAATAGTTTTATAATGAAGGACAAATATCTGTATATAAACACTTGTATACTTACGTATGATCTCAATGGAGTTTGTATCAAGAGTGAGGTTGAAGGTGTTGTTTGGGTTCATCAAGGCAAGTTGTAAAGTCTTTACAACATTATTAGCCTGTGGGATTTGATTTGGTGAAGCTGTATTGTTGAACTCGAGTCCGATATCTGCTTGAGTGGTTTCCATGCGTGTCCTTGCTACAACACGACTGCATCAAAAGACATGACTTAATTAAATGATCGATCCAGTTATTATTGCTTTTTTACACACTGAAACATTCTAATATTTAGGACCATAACATACATACATACAGCATACAACATACAAGTACTCTATTTTATCAGTAAGTGTATTCTGAAATTTGTTTTCAAGGCTTGAAATATTACCGAAATCTAATGACAAAAGTGCGGATGAAAAGAAACCCATATCTTGCTCTGTAGATGATGTCACACTGTGAAAAGGAAATACATGGATAAATATTGAGTAAACTGAAAAGTGACAAAGTGACACAATTAAATAGAATAGAATGCCAAATTCACCTAAAATGCAATCAAAATAATGAGGAACTTTTACTCACCACTGTTACAATTTGTATTTCAAGATTTCTGTATTGTACACTGCTTGGATTATTGAATTCTTCAACAAATGGTTCTTCCAGGGTGGCTCCAAGAACAAAAACTGGTGGGGGAGTTGTGGTAACTGCACCATCTGATCCACCAGGACTAGTTGTTCCTAAAGATGTAACTGATCCATCAGTTGGAACCAAAGGACCAGCTGTGGTGACCCTCAGTTGACCAAAGGACACAGCTGTTGTCATGACTTGTGCTTGAACCTCCAACTGTTGTGGACAGACCGATTGCTGTTGACCCTCCTGTTGCAGCAGAACTGCCAGTTGTTGTTGACCCACCAGGTGTCATTGATGCTACAGTTGTCATTGGCCCACGACTTGTGGTTGAACCTCTAGTTGTTGTTGACCCACCAGGTGACACTGATGCTCCAGTTGTCGTTGACCCACGACTTGTGCTTGAACCTCCAGGTGTTGTGGACCCACCAATTGTTGTTGATCCTCCTGTTGCAGCAGAACTGCCAGTTGTTGTTGACCCAGCATTTGTACTGGATCCAATAGTACTTGTTGACCCACCAGGTGTCATTGATGCTACAGTTGTCATTGGCCCACGACTTGTGGTTGAACCTCCAGCTGTTGATGACCCACCGATTGTTGTTGACCCTCCTGTTGGAGCAGAACTGCTGGATGATGTGGACCCAGCATTTGTAGTGGACACACCAATTGTTCTTCCTGTATTAGTTGTTGTTGTCAAAGATAATAATGTTGAAATGTTAAAAGTTAAACTTCACAAAAATTGGAACTTCACATAGGGAAATTTCAATACATTAAGAACTGCTTTAATGGAGTGAGGATAAATAGTGATATTGAAGTAGTTAGCATATTGCCAACCATTGATATTCCGTGATGGAAATTTAGGTTTACATGTTAAATGTTTACTTACGAATTACTTTGATGGAGGCTGGATCGATACTGAGGTTGAAGTTGTTGTTTGTGTTATTCACAGCAACTCTCAAGGTTTCTGCAACAACATCGGCCTGTGGGATTTGATCGGGTGATGCCGTGTTGTTGAACTCGAGCCCCACCTCTGCTTGGATGTATCTCATTTGTGGCCTTGCATCACAAAAGTACATTTCTTTAATCAACCGGTTTTATTTTAAAATATCACGTTTGCTAAACTTTGACTTTACATTTTTTTTCTAATAATTCACTCAAATTCTTTATTACACATGACCAATTCCCACAAGATCCTTCTCTAGCTATGAGTTGATTAACTTTAGGTCAGAGACTTAAAGGGGGAAAACGTTACCGAAATTGAATGACAAAGGTGCGGATGAAAAGAAGCCTGAATCTCTCACTGAAGATGAAGTCGCACTGTAAGCGGGAAACAGTGGTGAGAAACATGAAGCATAAAAGTCACAGGGCTTTTTAAGTGAAATCAAACAGAATTTAAAGTTGAGTCAAACAGCAACAATTGTTAGAATTTACTTAAAATTGTACGTACGATTGCTACAACTTGTCTTTCAAGATTTCTGTATTCCGCGCTGCTGCGATTGTTGAGTTCTTCTACAAATGGTTCTTGCAGGGTTGCTGTGAGAAGCACAACTGGTGAAGGAGCTGCAGTGATTCCAGTTGTCCTTGGCCTTGTAGTTGTTGTTGATCCTATAGGTGTAGATCAGTGAATGAGGAGTCAAGGTAAACATTATTTGGCAAATTGCCAAGCACTGATACTTTGTGGTGGATATTTAGGTACACGTGGTAAATGTTTACTTACGAATGACTTCGATGGAGGCTGGATCGATACTGAGGTTGAAGGTGTTGCTTGCGTTATTCACAGCAACTCTCAAGGTTTCTGCAACAACATCGGCCTGTGGGATTTGATCGGGTGATGCCGTGTTGTTGAACTCGAGCCCCACCTCTGCTTGGATGTATCCCATTTGTGGCCTTGCATCACAAAAGTACATTTCTTTAATCAACCGGTTTTATTTTAAAATATCACGTTTGGTAAACTTTGACTCAAAATTTTTTTTCTAATAATTCACTCAAATTCTTTATTACACATGACCAATTCCCACAAGATCCTTCTCTAGCTATGAGTTGATTAACTTTAGGTCAGAGACTTAAAGGGGGAAAACGTTACCGAAATTGAATGACAAAGGTGCGGATGAAAAGAAGCCCGAATCTCTCACTGAAGATGAAGTCGCACTGTAAGCGGGAAACAGTGGTGAGAAACATGAAGCATAAAAGTCACAGGGCTTTTTAAGTGAAATCAAACAGAAATTTAAAGTTGAGTCACAACAGCAACAATTGTTTGAATTTACTTAAAATTGTACGTACGATTGCTACAACTTGTCTTTCAAGATTTCTGTATTCCGCGCTGCTGCGATTGTTGAGTTCTTCTACAAATGGTTCTTGCAGGGTTGCTGTGAGAAGCACAACTGGTGAAGGAGCTGCAGTGATTCCAGTTGTCCTTGGCCTTGTAGTTGTTGTTGATCCTATAGGTGTAGATCAGTGAATGAGGAGTCAAGGTAAACATTATTTGGCACATTGCCAAGCACTGATACTTTGTGGTGGATATTTAGGTACACGTGGTAAATGTTTACTTACGAATGACTTTGATGGAGGCTGGATCGATACTGAGGTTGAAGGTGTTGCTTGCGTTATTCACAGCAACTCTCAAGGTTTCTGCAACAACATCGGCCTGTGGGATTTGATCGGGTGATGCCGTGTTGTTGAACTCGAGCCCCACCTCTGCTTGGATGTATCCCATTTGTGGCCTTGCATCACAAAAGTACATTTCTTTAATCAACCGGTTTTATTTTAAAATATTACGTTTCCTAAACTTTGATTTTAAATTTTTTTTCTAATAATTCACTCAAATTCTTTATTACACATGACCAATTCCCACAAGATCCTTCTCTAGCTATGAGTTGATTAACTTTAGGTCAGAGACTTAAAGGGGGAAAACGTTACCGAAATTGAATGACAAAGGTGCGGATGAAAAGAAGCCCGAATCTCTCACTGAAGATGAAGTCGCACTGTAAGCGGGAAACAGTGGTGAGAAACATGAAGCATAAAAGTCACAGGGCTTTTTAAGTGAAATCAAACAGAAATTTAAAGTTGAGTCACAACAGCAACAATTGTTTGAATTTACTTAAAATTGTACGTACGATTGCTACAACTTGTCTTTCAAGATTTCTGTATTCCGCGCTGCTGCGATTGTTGAGTTCTTCTACAAATGGTTCTTGCAGGGTTGCTGTGAGAAGCACAACTGGTGAAGGAGCTGCAGTGATTCCAGTTGTCCTTGGCCTTGTAGTTGTTGTTGATCCTATAGGTGTAGATCAGTGAATGAGGAGTCAAGGTAAACATTATTTGGCACATTGCCAAGCACTGATACTTTGTGGTGGATATTTAGGTACACGTGGTAAATGTTTACTTACGAATGACTTCGATGGAGGCTGGATCGATACTGAGGTTGAAGGTGTTGCTTGCGTTATTCACAGCAACTCTCAAGGTTTCTGCAACAACATCGGCCTGTGGGATTCGATCGGGTGATGCCGTGTTGTTGAACTCGAGCCCCACCTCTGCTTGGATGTATCCCATTTGTGGCCTTGCATCACAAAAGTACACTTTCTTTAATCAACCGGTTTTATTTTAAAATATCACGTTTGCTAAACTTTGACTTTTAAATTTTTTTCTAACAATTCACTCAAATTCTTTACTACACATGACCAATTCCCACAAGATCCTTCTCTAGCTATGAGTTGATTAACTTTAGGTCAGAGACTTAAAGGGGGAAAACGTTACCGAAATTGAATGACAAAGGTGCGGATGAAAAGAAGCCCGAATCTCTCACTGAAGATGAAGTCGCACTGTAAGCGGGAAACAGTGGTGAGAAACATGAAGCATAAAAGTCACAGGGCTTTTTAAGTGAAATCAAACAGAAATTTAAAGTTGAGTCACAACAGCAACAATTGTTTGAATTTACTTAAAATTGTACGTACGATTGCTACAACTTGTCTTTCAAGATTTCTGTATTCCGCGCTGCTGCGATTGTTGAGTTCTTCTACAAATGGTTCTTGCAGGGTTGCTGTGAGAAGCACAACTGGTGAAGGAGCTGCAGTGATTCCAGTTGTCCTTGGCCTTGTAGTTGTTGTTGATCCTATAGGTGTAGATCAGTGAATGAGGAGTCAAGGTAAACATTATTTGGCACATTGCCAAGCACTGATACTTTGTGGTGGATATTTAGGTACACGTGGTAAATGTTTACTTACGAATGACTTCGATGGAGGCTGGATCGATACTGAGGTTGAAGGTGTTGCTTGCGTTATTCACAGCAACTCTCAAGGTTTCTGCAACAACATCGGCCTGTGGGATTCGATCGGGTGATGCCGTGTTGTTGAACTCGAGCCCCACCTCTGCTTGGATGTATCCCATTTGTGGCCTTGCATCACAAAAGTACATTTCTTTAATCAACCGGTTTTATTTTAAAATATCACGTTTGCTAAACTTTGACTTTAAATTTTTTTTTCTAACAATTCACTCAAATTCTTTACTACACATGACCAATTCCCACAAGATCCTTCTCTAGCTATGAGTTGATTAACTTTAGGTCAGAGACTTAAAGGGGGAAAACGTTACCGAAATTGAATGACAAAGGTGCGGATGAAAAGAAGCCCGAATCTCTCACTGAAGATGAAGTCGCACTGTAAGCGGGAAACAGTGGTGAGAAACATGAAGCATAAAAGTCACAGGGCTTTTTAAGTGAAATCAAACAGAAATTTAAAGTTGAGTCACAACAGCAACAATTGTTTGAATTTACTTAAAATTGTACGTACGATTGCTACAACTTGTCTTTCAAGATTTCTGTATTCCGCGCTGCTGCGATTGTTGAGTTCTTCTACAAATGGTTCTTGCAGGGTTGCTGTGAGAAGCACAACTGGTGAAGGAGCTGCAGTGATTCCAGTTGTCCTTGGCCTTGTAGTTGTTGTTGATCCTATAGGTGTAGATCAGTGAATGAGGAGTCAAGGTAAACATTATTTGGCACATTGCCAAGCACTGATACTTTGTGGTGGATATTTAGGTACACGTGGTAAATGTTTACTTACGAATGACTTCGATGGAGGCTGGATCGATACTGAGGTTGAAGGTGTTGCTTGCGTTATTCACAGCAACTCTCAAGGTTTCTGCAACAACATCGGCCTGTGGGATTCGATCGGGTGATGCCGTGTTGTTGAACTCGAGCCCCACCTCTGCTTGGATGTATCCCATTTGTGGCCTTGCATCACAAAAGTACATTTCTTTAATCAACCGGTTTTATTTTAAAATATCACGTTTGCTAAACTTTGATTTTAAATTTTTTTTCTAATAATTCACTCAAATTCTTTATTACACATGACCAATTCCCACAAGATCCTTCTCTAGCTATGAGTTGATTAACTTTAGGTCAGAGACTTAAAGGGGGAAAACGTTACCGAAATTGAATGACAAAGGTGCGGATGAAAAGAAGCCCGAATCTCTCACTGAAGATGAAGTCGCACTGTAAGCGGGAAACAGTGGTGAGAAACATGAAGCATAAAAGTCACAGGGCTTTTTAAGTGAAATCAAACAGAAATTTAAAGTTGAGTCACAACAGCAACAATTGTTTGAATTTACTTAAAATTGTACGTACGATTGCTACAACTTGTCTTTCAAGATTTCTGTATTCCGCGCTGCTGCGATTGTTGAGTTCTTCTACAAATGGTTCTTGCAGGGTTGCTGTGAGAAGCACAACTGGTGAAGGAGCTGCAGTGATTCCAGTTGTCCTTGGCCTTGTAGTTGTTGTTGATCCTATAGGTGTAGATCAGTGAATGAGGAGTCAAGGTAAACATTATTTGGCACATTGCCAAGCACTGATACTTTGTGGTGGATATTTAGGTACACGTGGTAAATGTTTACTTACGAATGACTTCGATGGAGGCTGGATCGATACTGAGGTTGAAGGTGTTGCTTGCGTTATTCACAGCAACTCTCAAGGTTTCTGCAACAACATCGGCCTGTGGGATTTGATCGGGTGATGCCGTGTTGTTGAACTCGAGCCCCACCTCTGCTTGGATGTATCCCATTTGTGGCCTTGCATCACAAAAGTACATTTCTTTAATCAACCGGTTTTATTTTAAAATATCACGTTTGCTAAACTTTGACTTTAAATTTTTTTTCTAACAATTCACTCAAATTCTTTACTACACATGACCAATTCCCACAAGATCCTTCTCTAGCTATGAGTTGATTAACTTTAGGTCAGAGACTTAAAGGGGGAAAACGTTACCGAAATTGAATGACAAAGGTGCGGATGAAAAGAAGCCCGAATCTCTCACTGAAGATGAAGTCGCACTGTAAGCGGGAAACAGTGGTGAGAAACATGAAGCATAAAAGTCACAGGGCTTTTTAAGTGAAATCAAACAGAAATTTAAAGTTGAGTCACAACAGCAACAATTGTTAGAATTTACTTAAAATTGTACGTACGATTGCTACAACTTGTCTTTCAAGATTTCTGTATTCCGCGCTGCTGCGATTGTTGAGTTCTTCTACAAATGGTTCTTGCAGGGTTGCTGTGAGAAGCACAACTGGTGAAGGAGCTGCAGTGATTCCAGTTGTCCTTGGCCTTGTAGTTGTTGTTGATCCTATAGGTGTAGATCAGTGAATGAGGAGTCAAGGTAAACATTATTTGGCACATTGCCAAGCACTGATACTTTGTGGTGGATATTTAGGTACACGTGGTAAATGTTTACTTACGAATGACTTCGATGGAGGCTGGATCGATACTGAGGTTGAAGGTGTTGCTTGCGTTATTCACAGCAACTCTCAAGGTTTCTGCAACAACATCGGCCTGTGGGATTCGATCGGGTGATGCCGTGTTGTTGAACTCGAGCCCCACCTCTGCTTGGATGTATCCCATTTGTGGCCTTGCATCACAAAAGTACATTTCTTTAATCAACCGGTTTTATTTTAAAATATCACGTTTGCTAAACTTTGACTTTAAATTTTTTTTCTAACAATTCACTCAAATTCTTTACTACACATGACCAATTCCCACAAGATCCTTCTCTAGCTATGAGTTGATTAACTTTAGGTCAGAGACTTAAAGGGGGAAAACGTTACCGAAATTGAATGACAAAGGTGCGGATGAAAAGAAGCCCGAATCTCTCACTGAAGATGAAGTCGCACTGTAAGCGGGAAACAGTGGTGAGAAACATGAAGCATAAAAGTCACAGGGCTTTTTAAGTGAAATCAAACAGAAATTTAAAGTTGAGTCACAACAGCAACAATTGTTTGAATTTACTTAAAATTGTACGTACGATTGCTACAACTTGTCTTTCAAGATTTCTGTATTCCGCGCTGCTGCGATTGTTGAGTTCTTCTACAAATGGTTCTTGCAGGGTTGCTGTGAGAAGCACAACTGGTGAAGGAGCTGCAGTGATTCCAGTTGTCCTTGGCCTTGTAGTTGTTGTTGATCCTATAGGTGTAGATCAGTGAATGAGGAGTCAAGGTAAACATTATTTGGCACATTGCCAAGCACTGATACTTTGTGGTGGATATTTAGGTACACGTGGTAAATGTTTACTTACGAATGACTTCGATGGAGGCTGGATCGATACTGAGGTTGAAGGTGTTGCTTGCGTTATTCACAGCAACTCTCAAGGTTTCTGCAACAACATCGGCCTGTGGGATTTGATCGGGTGATGCCGTGTTGTTGAACTCGAGCCCCACCTCTGCTTGGATGTATCCCATTTGTGGCCTTGCATCACAAAAGTACATTTCTTTAATCAACCGGTTTTATTTTAAAATATCACGTTTGCTAAACTTTGACTTTAAATTTTTTTCTAACAATTCACTCAAATTCTTTACTACACATGACCAATTCCCACAAGATCCTTCTCTAGCTATGAGTTGATTAACTTTAGGTCAGAGACTTAAAGGGGGAAAACGTTACCGAAATTGAATGACAAAGGTGCGGATGAAAAGAAGCCCGAATCTCTCACTGAAGATGAAGTCGCACTGTAAGCGGGAAACAGTGGTGAGAAACATGAAGCATAAAAGTCACAGGGCTTTTTAAGTGAAATCAAACAGAAATTTAAAGTTGAGTCACAACAGCAACAATTGTTTGAATTTACTTAAAATTGTACGTACGATTGCTACAACTTGTCTTTCAAGATTTCTGTATTCCGCGCTGCTGCGATTGTTGAGTTCTTCTACAAATGGTTCTTGCAGGGTTGCTGTGAGAAGCACAACTGGTGAAGGAGCTGCAGTGATTCCAGTTGTCCTTGGCCTTGTAGTTGTTGTTGATCCTATAGGTGTAGATCAGTGAATGAGGAGTCAAGGTAAACATTATTTGGCACATTGCCAAGCACTGATACTTTGTGGTGGATATTTAGGTACACGTGGTAAATGTTTACTTACGAATGACTTCGATGGAGGCTGGATCGATACTGAGGTTGAAGGTGTTGCTTGCGTTATTCACAGCAACTCTCAAGGTTTCTGCAACAACATCGGCCTGTGGGATTCGATCGGGTGATGCCGTGTTGTTGAACTCGAGCCCCACCTCTGCTTGGATGTATCCCATTTGTGGCCTTGCATCACAAAAGTACATTTCTTTAATCAACCGGTTTTATTTTAAAATATCACGTTTGCTAAACTTTGACTTTAAATTTTTTTTCTAACAATTCACTCAAATTCTTTACTACACATGACCAATTCCCACAAGATCCTTCTCTAGCTATGAGTTGATTAACTTTAGGTCAGAGACTTAAAGGGGGAAAACGTTACCGAAATTGAATGACAAAGGTGCGGATGAAAAGAAGCCCGAATCTCTCACTGAAGATGAAGTCGCACTGTAAGCGGGAAACAGTGGTGAGAAACATGAAGCATAAAAGTCACAGGGCTTTTTAAGTGAAATCAAACAGAAATTTAAAGTTGAGTCACAACAGCAACAATTGTTTGAATTTACTTAAAATTGTACGTACGATTGCTACAACTTGTCTTTCAAGATTTCTGTATTCCGCGCTGCTGCGATTGTTGAGTTCTTCTACAAATGGTTCTTGCAGGGTTGCTGTGAGAAGCACAACTGGTGAAGGAGCTGCAGTGATTCCAGTTGTCCTTGGCCTTGTAGTTGTTGTTGATCCTATAGGTGTAGATCAGTGAATGAGGAGTCAAGGTAAACATTATTTGGCACATTGCCAAGCACTGATACTTTGTGGTGGATATTTAGGTACACGTGGTAAATGTTTACTTACGAATGACTTCGATGGAGGCTGGATCGATACTGAGGTTGAAGGTGTTGCTTGCGTTATTCACAGCAACTCTCAAGGTTTCTGCAACAACATCGGCCTGTGGGATTTGATCGGGTGATGCCGTGTTGTTGAACTCGAGCCCCACCTCTGCTTGGATGTATCCCATTTGTGGCCTTGCATCACAAAAGTACATTTCTTTAATCAACCGGTTTTATTTTAAAATATCACGTTTGCTAAACTTTGACTTTAAATTTTTTTCTAACAATTCACTCAAATTCTTTACTACACATGACCAATTCCCACAAGATCCTTCTCTAGCTATGAGTTGATTAACTTTAGGTCAGAGACTTAAAGGGGGAAAACGTTACCGAAATTGAATGACAACGGTGCGGATGAAAAGAAGCCCGAATCTCTCACTGAAGATGAAGTCGCACTGTAAGCGGGAAACAGTGGTGAGAAACATGAAGCATAAAAGTCACAGGGCTTTTTAAGTGAAATCAAACAGAAATTTAAAGTTGAGTCACAACAGCAACAATTGTTTGAATTTACTTAAAATTGTACGTACGATTGCTACAACTTGTCTTTCAAGATTTCTGTATTCCGCGCTGCTGCGATTGTTGAGTTCTTCTACAAATGGTTCTTGCAGGGTTGCTGTGAGAAGCACAACTGGTGAAGGAGCTGCAGTGATTCCAGTTGTCCTTGGCCTTGTAGTTGTTGTTGATCCTATAGGTGTAGATCAGTGAATGAGGAGTCAAGGTAAACATTATTTGGCACATTGCCAAGCACTGATACTTTGTGGTGGATATTTAGGTACACGTGGTAAATGTTTACTTACGAATGACTTCGATGGAGGCTGGATCGATACTGAGGTTGAAGGTGTTGCTTGCGTTATTCACAGCAACTCTCAAGGTTTCTGCAACAACATCGGCCTGTGGGATTTGATCGGGTGATGCCGTGTTGTTGAACTCGAGCCCCACCTCTGCTTGGATGTATCCCATTTGTGGCCTTGCATCACAAAAGTACATTTCTTTAATCAACCGGTTTTATTTTAAAATATCACGTTTGCTAAACTTTGATTTTAAATTTTTTTTCTAATAATTCACTCAAATTCTTTATTACACATGACCAATTCCCACAAGATCCTTCTCTAGCTATGAGTTGATTAACTTTAGGTCAGAGACTTAAAGGGGGAAAACGTTACCGAAATTGAATGACAAAGGTGCGGATGAAAAGAAGCCCGAATCTCTCACTGAAGATGAAGTCGCACTGTAAGCGGGAAACAGTGGTGAGAAACATGAAGCATAAAAGTCACAGGGCTTTTTAAGTGAAATCAAACAGAAATTTAAAGTTGAGTCACAACAGCAACAATTGTTTGAATTTACTTAAAATTGTACGTACGATTGCTACAACTTGTCTTTCAAGATTTCTGTATTCCGCGCTGCTGCGATTGTTGAGTTCTTCTACAAATGGTTCTTGCAGGGTTGCTGTGAGAAGCACAACTGGTGAAGGAGCTGCAGTGATTCCAGTTGTCCTTGGCCTTGTAGTTGTTGTTGATCCTATAGGTGTAGATCAGTGAATGAGGAGTCAAGGTAAACATTATTTGGCACATTGCCAAGCACTGATACTTTGTGGTGGATATTTAGGTACACGTGGTAAATGTTTACTTACGAATGACTTCGATGGAGGCTGGATCGATACTGAGGTTGAAGGTGTTGCTTGCGTTATTCACAGCAACTCTCAAGGTTTCTGCAACAACATCGGCCTGTGGGATTTGATCGGGTGATGCCGTGTTGTTGAACTCGAGCCCCACCTCTGCTTGGATGTATCCCATTTGTGGCCTTGCATCACAAAAGTACATTTCTTTAATCAACCGGTTTTATTTTAAAATATCACGTTTGCTAAACTTTGACTTTAAATTTTTTTTCTAACAATTCACTCAAATTCTTTACTACACATGACCAATTCCCACAAGATCCTTCTCTAGCTATGAGTTGATTAACTTTAGGTCAGAGACTTAAAGGGGGAAAACGTTACCGAAATTGAATGACAAAGGTGCGGATGAAAAGAAGCCCGAATCTCTCACTGAAGATGAAGTCGCACTGTAAGCGGGAAACAGTGGTGAGAAACATGAAGCATAAAAGTCACAGGGCTTTTTAAGTGAAATCAAACAGAAATTTAAAGTTGAGTCACAACAGCAACAATTGTTTGAATTTACTTAAAATTGTACGTACGATTGCTACAACTTGTCTTTCAAGATTTCTGTATTCCGCGCTGCTGCGATTGTTGAGTTCTTCTACAAATGGTTCTTGCAGGGTTGCTGTGAGAAGCACAACTGATGAAGGAGCTGCAGTGATTCCAGTTGTCCTTGGCCTTGTAGTTGTTGTTGATCCTATAGGTGTAGATCAGTGAATGAGGAGTCAAGGTAAACATT
Organism: Dicentrarchus labrax; assembly: GCF_905237075.1. NCBI lineage: Eukaryota > Metazoa > Chordata > Actinopteri > Moronidae > Dicentrarchus > Dicentrarchus labrax. The sequence goes on along the minus strand of NW_026136717.1, from coordinate 11,310,332 downwards.
ATTTGGCACATTGCCAAGCACTGATACTTTGTGGTGGATATTTAGGTACACGTGGTAAATGTTTACTTACGAATGACTTCGATGGAGGCTGGATCGATACTGAGGTTGAAGGTGTTGCTTGCGTTATTCACAGCAACTCTCAAGGTTTCTGCAACAACATCGGCCTGTGGGATTCGATCGGGTGATGCCGTGTTGTTGAACTCGAGCCCCACCTCTGCTTGGATGTATCCCATTTGTGGCCTTGCATCACAAAAGTACATTTCTTTAATCAACCGGTTTTATTTTAAAATATCACGTTTGCTAAACTTTGACTTTAAATTTTTTTTCTAACAATTCACTCAAATTCTTTACTACACATGACCAATTCCCACAAGATCCTTCTCTAGCTATGAGTTGATTAACTTTAGGTCAGAGACTTAAAGGGGGAAAACGTTACCGAAATTGAATGACAAAGGTGCGGATGAAAAGAAGCCCGAATCTCTCACTGAAGATGAAGTCGCACTGTAAGCGGGAAACAGTGGTGAGAAACATGAAGCATAAAAGTCACAGGGCTTTTTAAGTGAAATCAAACAGAAATTTAAAGTTGAGTCACAACAGCAACAATTGTTTGAATTTACTTAAAATTGTACGTACGATTGCTACAACTTGTCTTTCAAGATTTCTGTATTCCGCGCTGCTGCGATTGTTGAGTTCTTCTACAAATGGTTCTTGCAGGGTTGCTGTGAGAAGCACAACTGGTGAAGGAGCTGCAGTGATTCCAGTTGTCCTTGGCCTTGTAGTTGTTGTTGATCCTATAGGTGTAGATCAGTGAATGAGGAGTCAAGGTAAACATTATTTGGCACATTGCCAAGCACTGATACTTTGTGGTGGATATTTAGGTACACGTGGTAAATGTTTACTTACGAATGACTTCGATGGAGGCTGGATCGATACTGAGGTTGAAGGTGTTGCTTGCGTTATTCACAGCAACTCTCAAGGTTTCTGCAACAACATCGGCCTGTGGGATTCGATCGGGTGATGCCGTGTTGTTGAACTCGAGCCCCACCTCTGCTTGGATGTATCCCATTTGTGGCCTTGCATCACAAAAGTACATTTCTTTAATCAACCGGTTTTATTTTAAAATATCACGTTTGCTAAACTTTGACTTTAAATTTTTTTTCTAACAATTCACTCAAATTCTTTACTACACATGACCAATTCCCACAAGATCCTTCTCTAGCTATGAGTTGATTAACTTTAGGTCAGAGACTTAAAGGGGGAAAACGTTACCGAAATTGAATGACAAAGGTGCGGATGAAAAGAAGCCCGAATCTCTCACTGAAGATGAAGTCGCACTGTAAGCGGGAAACAGTGGTGAGAAACATGAAGCATAAAAGTCACAGGGCTTTTTAAGTGAAATCAAACAGAAATTTAAAGTTGAGTCACAACAGCAACAATTGTTTGAATTTACTTAAAATTGTACGTACGATTGCTACAACTTGTCTTTCAAGATTTCTGTATTCCGCGCTGCTGCGATTGTTGAGTTCTTCTACAAATGGTTCTTGCAGGGTTGCTGTGAGAAGCACAACTGGTGAAGGAGCTGCAGTGATTCCAGTTGTCCTTGGCCTTGTAGTTGTTGTTGATCCTATAGGTGTAGATCAGTGAATGAGGAGTCAAGGTAAACATTATTTGGCACATTGCCAAGCACTGATACTTTGTGGTGGATATTTAGGTACACGTGGTAAATGTTTACTTACGAATGACTTCGATGGAGGCTGGATCGATACTGAGGTTGAAGGTGTTGCTTGCGTTATTCACAGCAACTCTCAAGGTTTCTGCAACAACATCGGCCTGTGGGATTTGATCGGGTGATGCCGTGTTGTTGAACTCGAGCCCCACCTCTGCTTGGATGTATCCCATTTGTGGCCTTGCATCACAAAAGTACATTTCTTTAATCAACCGGTTTTATTTTAAAATATCACGTTTGCTAAACTTTGACTTTAAATTTTTTTTCTAACAATTCACTCAAATTCTTTACTACACATGACCAATTCCCACAAGATCCTTCTCTAGCTATGAGTTGATTAACTTTAGGTCAGAGACTTAAAGGGGGAAAACGTTACCGAAATTGAATGACAAAGGTGCGGATGAAAAGAAGCCCGAATCTCTCACTGAAGATGAAGTCGCACTGTAAGCGGGAAACAGTGGTGAGAAACATGAAGCATAAAAGTCACAGGGCTTTTTAAGTGAAATCAAACAGAAATTTAAAGTTGAGTCACAACAGCAACAATTGTTTGAATTTACTTAAAATTGTACGTACGATTGCTACAACTTGTCTTTCAAGATTTCTGTATTCCGCGCTGCTGCGATTGTTGAGTTCTTCTACAAATGGTTCTTGCAGGGTTGCTGTGAGAAGCACAACTGGTGAAGGAGCTGCAGTGATTCCAGTTGTCCTTGGCCTTGTAGTTGTTGTTGATCCTATAGGTGTAGATCAGTGAATGAGGAGTCAAGGTAAACATTATTTGGCACATTGCCAAGCACTGATACTTTGTGGTGGATATTTAGGTACACGTGGTAAATGTTTACTTACGAATGACTTCGATGGAGGCTGGATCGATACTGAGGTTGAAGGTGTTGCTTGCGTTATTCACAGCAACTCTCAAGGTTTCTGCAACAACATCGGCCTGTGGGATTTGATCGGGTGATGCCGTGTTGTTGAACTCGAGCCCCACCTCTGCTTGGATGTATCCCATTTGTGGCCTTGCATCACAAAAGTACATTTCTTTAATCAACCGGTTTTATTTTAAAATATCACGTTTGCTAAACTTTGACTTTAAATTTTTTTTCTAACAATTCACTCAAATTCTTTACTACACATGACCAATTCCCACAAGATCCTTCTCTAGCTATGAGTTGATTAACTTTAGGTCAGAGACTTAAAGGGGGAAAACGTTACCGAAATTGAATGACAAAGGTGCGGATGAAAAGAAGCCCGAATCTCTCACTGAAGATGAAGTCGCACTGTAAGCGGGAAACAGTGGTGAGAAACATGAAGCATAAAAGTCACAGGGCTTTTTAAGTGAAATCAAACAGAAATTTAAAGTTGAGTCACAACAGCAACAATTGTTTGAATTTACTTAAAATTGTACGTACGATTGCTACAACTTGTCTTTCAAGATTTCTGTATTCCGCGCTGCTGCGATTGTTGAGTTCTTCTACAAATGGTTCTTGCAGGGTTGCTGTGAGAAGCACAACTGGTGAAGGAGCTGCAGTGATTCCAGTTGTCCTTGGCCTTGTAGTTGTTGTTGATCCTATAGGTGTAGATCAGTGAATGAGGAGTCAAGGTAAACATTATTTGGCACATTGCCAAGCACTGATACTTTGTGGTGGATATTTAGGTACACGTGGTAAATGTTTACTTACGAATGACTTCGATGGAGGCTGGATCGATACTGAGGTTGAAGGTGTTGCTTGCGTTATTCACAGCAACTCTCAAGGTTTCTGCAACAACATCGGCCTGTGGGATTTGATCGGGTGATGCCGTGTTGTTGAACTCGAGCCCCACCTCTGCTTGGATGTATCCCATTTGTGGCCTTGCATCACAAAAGTACATTTCTTTAATCAACCGGTTTTATTTTAAAATATCACGTTTGCTAAACTTTGATTTTAAATTTTTTTTCTAATAATTCACTCAAATTCTTTATTACACATGACCAATTCCCACAAGATCCTTCTCTAGCTATGAGTTGATTAACTTTAGGTCAGAGACTTAAAGGGGGAAAACGTTACCGAAATTGAATGACAAAGGTGCGGATGAAAAGAAGCCCGAATCTCTCACTGAAGATGAAGTCGCACTGTAAGCGGGAAACAGTGGTGAGAAACATGAAGCATAAAAGTCACAGGGCTTTTTAAGTGAAATCAAACAGAAATTTAAAGTTGAGTCACAACAGCAACAATTGTTTGAATTTACTTAAAATTGTACGTACGATTGCTACAACTTGTCTTTCAAGATTTCTGTATTCCGCGCTGCTGCGATTGTTGAGTTCTTCTACAAATGGTTCTTGCAAGGTTGCTGTGAGAAGCACAACTGGTGAAGGAGCTGCAGTGATTCCAGTTGTCCTTGGCCTTGTAGTTGTTGTTGATCCTATAGGTGTAGATCAGTGAATGAGGAGTCAAGGTAAACATTATTTGGCACATTGCCAAGCACTGATACTTTGTGGTGGATATTTAGGTACACGTGGTAAATGTTTACTTACGAATGACTTCGATGGAGGCTGGATCGATACTGAGGTTGAAGGTGTTGCTTGCGTTATTCACAGCAACTCTCAAGGTTTCTGCAACAACATCGGCCTGTGGGATTTGATCGGGTGATGCCGTGTTGTTGAACTCGAGCCCCACCTCTGCTTGGATGTATCCCATTTGTGGCCTTGCATCACAAAAGTACATTTCTTTAATCAACCGGTTTTATTTTAAAATATCACGTTTGCTAAACTTTGATTTTAAATTTTTTTTCTAATAATTCACTCAAATTCTTTATTACACATGACCAATTCCCACAAGATCCTTCTCTAGTTATGAGTTGATTAACTTTAGGTCAGAGACTTAAAGGGGGAAAACGTTACCGAAATTGAATGACAAAGGTGCGGATGAAAAGAAGCCCGAATCTCTCACTGAAGATGAAGTCGCACTGTAAGCGGGAAACAGTGGTGAGAAACATGAAGCATTAAAGTCACAGGGCTTTTTAAGTAAAATCAAACAGAATTTAAAGTTGAGTCACAACAGCAACAATTGTTAGAATTTACTTAAAATTGTACGTACGATTGCTACAACTTGTCTTTCAAGATTTCTGTATTCCGCGCTGCTGCGATTGTTGAGTTCTTCTACAAATGGTTCTTGCAAGGTTGCTGTGAGAAGCACAACTGGTGAAGGAGCTGCAGTGATTCCAGTTGTCCTTGGCCTTGTAGTTGTTGTTGATCCTATAGGTGTAGATCAGTGAATGAGGAGTCAAGGTAAACATTATTTGGCACATTGCCAAGCACTGATACTTTGTGGTGGATATTTAGGTACACGTGGTAAATGTTTACTTACGAATGACTTCGATGGAGGCTGGATCGATACTGAGGTTGAAGGTGTTGCTTGCGTTATTCACAGCAACTCTCAAGGTTTCTGCAACAACATCGGCCTGTGGGATTCGATCGGGTGATGCCGTGTTGTTGAACTCGAGCCCCACCTCTGCTTGGATGTTTCCCATTTGTGGCCTATCATCACAAAAGCACATTTCTTTAATCAACCGGTTTTATTTTAAAATATCACGTTTGCTAAACTTTGACTTTACATTTTTTTTCTAACAATTCACTCAAATTCTTTATTACACATGACCAATTCCCACAAGATCCTTCTCTAGTTATGAGTTGATTAACTTTAGGTCAGAGACTTAAAGGGCTGAGAAAACTTCGTTATGAATTGGCGCTATAAATTGAATTAATTAAAGGGGAAAACGTTACCAAATTGAATGACAAAGGTGCGGATGAAAAGAAGCCCGAATCTCTCACTGAAGATGAAGTCGCACTGTAAGCGGGAAACAGTGGTGAGAAACATGAAGCATAAAAGTCACAGGGCTTTTTAAGTGAAATCAAACAGAAATTTAAAGTTGAGTCACAACAGCAACAATTGTTAGAATTTACTTAAAATTGTACGTACGATTGCTACAACTTGTCTTTCAAGATTTCTGTATTCCGCGCTGCTGCGATTGTTGAGTTCTTCTACAAATGGTTCTTGCAGGGTTGCTGTGAGAAGCACAACTGGTGAAGGAGCTGCAGTGATTCCAGTTGTCCTTGGCCTTGTAGTTGTTGTTGATCCTATAGGTGTAGATCAGTGAATGAGGAGTCAAGGTAAACATTATTTGGCACATTGCCAAGCACTGATACTTTGTGGTGGATATTTAGGTACACGTGGTAAATGTTTACTTACGAATGACTTCGATGGAGGCTGGATCGATACTGAGGTTGAAGGTGTTGCTTGCGTTATTCACAGCAACTCTCAAGGTTTCTGCAACAACATCGGCCTGTGGGATTCGATCGGGTGATGCCGTGTTGTTGAACTCGAGCCCCACCTCTGCTTGGATGTTTCCCATTTGTGGCCTATCATCACAAAAGCACATTTCTTTAATCAACCGGTTTTATTTTAAAATATCACGTTTGCTAAACTTTGACTTTACATTTTTTTTCTAACAATTCACTCAAATTCTTTATTACACATGACCAATTCCCACAAGATCCTTCTCTAGTTATGAGTTGATTAACTTTAGGTCAGAGACTTAAAGGGGGAAAACGTTACCGAAATTGAATGACAAAGGTGCGGATGAAAAGAAGCCCGAATCTCTCACTGAAGATGAAGTCGCACTGTAAGCGGGAAACAGTGGTGAGAAACATGAAGCATTAAAGTCACAGGGCTTTTTAAGTAAAATCAAACAGAAATTTAAAGTTGAGTCACAACAGCAACAATTGTTTGAATTTACTTAAAATTGTACGTACGATTGCTACAACTTGTCTTTCAAGATTTCTGTATTCCGCGCTGCTGCGATTGTTGAGTTCTTCTACAAATGGTTCTTGCAGGGTTGCTGTGAGAAGCACAACTGGTGAAGGAGCTGCAGTGATTCCAGTTGTCCTTGGCCTTGTAGTTGTTGTTGATCCTATAGGTGTAGATCAGTGAATGAGGAGTCAAGGTAAACATTATTTGGCACATTGCCAAGCACTGATACTTTGTGGTGGATATTTAGGTACACGTGGTAAATGTTTACTTACGAATGACTTCGATGGAGGCTGGATCGATACTGAGGTTGAAGGTGTTGCTTGCGTTATTCACAGCAACTCTCAAGGTTTCTGCAACAACATCGGCCTGTGGGATTCGATCGGGTGATGCCGTGTTGTTGAACTCGAGCCCCACCTCTGCTTGGATGTTTCCCATTTGTGGCCTATCATCACAAAAGTACATTTCTTTAATCAACCGGTTTTATTTTAAAATATCACGTTTGCTAAACTTTGACTTTATATTTTTTTTCTAACAATTCACTCAAATTCTTTATTACACATGACCAATTCCCACAAGATCCTTCTCTAGTTATGAGTTGATTAACTTTAGGTCAGAGTCTTAAAGGGGGAAAACGTTACCGAAATTGAATGACAAAGGTGCGGATGAAAAGAAGCCCGAATCTCTCACTGAAGATGAAGTCGCACTGTAAGCGGGAAACAGTGGTGAGAAACATGAAGCATTAAAGTCACAGGGCTTTTTAAGTAAAATCAAACAGAATTTAAAGTTGAGTCACAACAGCAACAATTGTTAGAATTTACTTAAAATTGTACGTACGATTGCTACAACTTGTCTTTCAAGATTTCTGTATTCCGCGCTGCTGCGATTGTTGAGTTCTTCTACAAATGGTTCTTGCAGGGTTGCTGTGAGAAGCACAACTGGTGAAGGAGCTGCAGTGATTCCAGTTGTCCTTGGCCTTGTAGTTGTTGTTGATCCTATAGGTGTAGATCAGTGAATGAGGAGTCAAGGTAAACATTATTTGGCACATTGCCAAGCACTGATACTTTGTGGTGGATATTTAGGTACACGTGGTAAATGTTTACTTACGAATGACTTCGATGGAGGCTGGATCGATACTGAGGTTGAAGGTGTTGCTTGCGTTATTCACAGCAACTCTCAAGGTTTCTGCAACAACATCGGCCTGTGGGATTCGATCGGGTGATGCCGTTTTGTTGAACTCGAGCCCCACCTCTGCTTGGATGTTTCCCATTTGTGGCCTTGCATCACAAAAGTACATTTCTTTAATCAACCGGTTTTATTTTAATGTATCACGTTTGCTAAACTTTGACTTTAAATTTTTTTTCTAACAATTCACTCAAATTCTTTATTACACATGACCAATTCCCACAAGATCCTTCTCTAGCTATGAGTTGATTACCTTTAGGTCAGAGACTTAAAGGGGGAAAACGTTACCGAAATTGAATGACAAAGGTGCGGATGAAAAGAAGCCCGAATCTCTCACTGAAGATGAAGTCGCACTGTAAGCGGGAAACAGTGGTGAGAAACATGAAGCATAAAAGTCACAGGGCTTTTTAAGTGAAATCAAACAGAAATTTAAAGTTGAGTCACAACAGCAACAATTGTTTGAATTTACTTAAAATTGTACGTACGATTGCTACAACTTGTCTTTCAAGATTTCTGTATTCCGCGCTGCTGCGATTGTTGAGTTCTTCTACAAATGGTTCTTGCAGGGTTGCTGTGAGAAGCACAACTGGTGAAGGAGCTGCAGTGATTCCAGTTGTCCTTGGCCTTGTAGTTGTTGTTGATCCTATAGGTGTAGATCAGTGAATGAGGAGTCAAGGTAAACATTATTTGGCACATTGCCAAGCACTGATACTTTGTGGTGGATATTTAGGTACACGTGGTAAATGTTTACTTACGAATGACTTCGATGGAGGCTGGATCGATACTGAGGTTGAAGGTGTTGCTTGCGTTATTCACAGCAACTCTCAAGGTTTCTGCAACAACATCGGCCTGTGGGATTCGATCGGGTGATGCCGTGTTGTTGAACTCGAGCCCCACCTTTGCTTGGATGTTTCCCATTTGTGGCCTTGCATCACAAAAGCACATTTCTTTAATCAACCGGTTTTATTTTAAAATATCACGTTTGCTAAACTTTGACTTTACATTTTTTTTCTAACAATTCACTCAAATTCTTTATTACACATGACCAATTCCCACAAGATCCTTCTCTAGTTATGAGTTGATTAACTTTAGGTCAGAGACTTAAAGGGGGAAAACGTTACCGAAATTGAATGACAAAGGTGCGGATGAAAAGAAGCCCGAATCTCTCACTGAAGATGAAGTCGCACTGTAAGCGGGAAACAGTGGTGAGAAACATGAAGCATTAAAGTCACAGGGCTTTTTAAGTAAAATCAAACAGAATTTAAAGTTGAGTCACAACAGCAACAATTGTTAGAATTTACTTAAAATTGTACGTACGATTGCTACAACTTGTCTTTCAAGATTTCTGTATTCCGCGCTGCTGCGATTGTTGAGTTCTTCCACAAATGGTTCTTGCAAGGTTGCTGTGAGAAGCACAACTGCTGAAGGAACTGCAGTGATTCCAGTTGTCCTTGGCCTTGTAGTTGTTGTTGATCCTATAGGTGTAGATCAGTGAATGAGGAGTCAAGGTAAACATTATTTGGCACATTGCCAAGCACTGATACTTTGTGGTGGATATTTAGGTACACGTGGTAAATGTTTACTTACGAATGACTTCGATGGAGGCTGGATCGATACTGAGGTTGAAGGTGTTGCTTGCGTTATTCACAGCAACTCTCAAGGTTTCTGCAACAACATCGGCCTGTGGGATTCGATCGGGTGATGCCGTGTTGTTGAACTCGAGCCCCACCTCTGCTTGGATGTTTCCCATTTGTGGCCTATCATCACAAAAGCACATTTCTTTAATCAACCGGTTTTATTTTAAAATATCACGTTTGCTAAACTTTGACTTTACATTTTTTTTCTAACAATTCACTCAAATTCTTTATTACACATGACCAATTCCCACAAGATCCTTCTCTAGTTATGAGTTGATTAACTTTAGGTCAGAGACTTAAAGGGGGAAAACGTTACCGAAATTGAATGACAAAGGTGCGGATGAAAAGAAGCCCGAATCTCTCACTGAAGATGAAGTCGCACTGTAAGCGGGAAACAGTGGTGAGAAACATGAAGCATTAAAGTCACAGGGCTTTTTAAGTAAAATCAAACAGAATTTAAAGTTGAGTCACAACAGCAACAATTGTTAGAATTTACTTAAAATTGTACGTACGATTGCTACAACTTGTCTTTCAAGATTTCTGTATTCCGCGCTGCTGCGATTGTTGAGTTCTTCTACAAATGGTTCTTGCAAGGTTGCTGTGAGAAGCACAACTGGTGAAGGAGCTGCAGTGATTCCAGTTGTCCTTGGCCTTGTAGTTGTTGTTGATCCTATAGGTGTAGATCAGTGAATGAGGAGTCAAGGTAAACATTATTTGGCACATTGCCAAGCACTGATACTTTGTGGTGGATATTTAGGTACACGTGGTAAATGTTTACTTACGAATGACTTCGATGGAGGCTGGATCGATACTGAGGTTGAAGGTGTTGCTTGCGTTATTCACAGCAACTCTCAAGGTTTCTGCAACAACATCGGCCTGTGGGATTCGATCGGGTGATGCCGTGTTGTTGAACTCGAGCCCCACCTCTGCTTGGATGTTTCCCATTTGTGGCCTATCATCACAAAAGCACATTTCTTTAATCAACCGGTTTTATTTTAAAATATCACGTTTGCTAAACTTTGACTTTACATTTTTTTCTAACAATTCACTCAAATTCTTTATTACACATGACCAATTCCCACAAGATCCTTCTCTAGTTATGAGTTGATTAACTTTAGGTCAGAGACTTAGAGTGTGGTGCACCTGTCTGTCTGTGCCCCCTCTGCCTCTCTCTCTCTCTCTCTCTCTCTCCCCACGCCCCCCCTTCTTTTTTTTTTTTTTTTTTTTTTTTTTTTTTTTTTTTTTTTTCCTTTTCTTTTCTTTTGTTTTTTTTTTTTTTTTTTTTTTTTTTTCTTTTTAATTTTTTTTAATTTGTTTTAACCCTCTTTTTTTTTAATTTTCTGTGATAAATCTTTTTTTAATAATTGGCCCTTTAAAAAAAAAATTAAATTAAATTAAATAAAGGGGGAAAACGTTACGAAATTGAATGACAAAGGTGCGGATGAAAAGAAGCCCAAATCTCTCACTGAAGATGAAGTCGCACTGTAAGCGGGAAACAGTGGTGAGAAACATGAAGCATTAAAGTCACAGGGCTTTTTAAGTAAAATCAAACAGAATTTAAAGTTGAGTCACAACAGCAACAATTGTTAGAATTTACTTAAAATTGTACGTACGATTGCTAAAACTTGTCTTTCAAGATTTCTGTATTCCGCGCTGCTGCGATTGTTGAGTTCTTCTACAAATGGTTCTTGCAAGGTTGCTGTGAGAAGCACAACTGGTGAAGGAGCTGCAGTGATTCCAGTTGTCCTTGGCCTTGTAGTTGTTGTTGATCCTATAGGTGTAGATCAGTGAATGAGGAGTCAAGGTAAACATTATTTGGCACATTGCCAAGCACTGATACTTTGTGGTGGATATTTAGGTACACGTGGTAAATGTTTACTTACGAATGACTTCGATGGAGGCTGGATCGATACTGAGGTTGAAGGTGTTGCTTGCGTTATTCACAGCAACTCTCAAGGTTTCTGCAACAACATCGGCCTGTGGGATTCGATCGGGTGATGCCGTGTTGTTGAACTCTAGCCCCACCTCTGCTTGGATGTTTCCCATTTGTGGCCTATCATCACAAAAGCACATTTCTTTAATCAACCGGTTTTATTTTAAAATATCACGTTTGCTAAACTTTGACTTTACATTTTTTTTCTAACAATTCACTCAAATTCTTTATTACACATGACCAATTCCCACAAGATCCTTCTCTAGTTATGAGTTGATTAACTTTAGGTCAGAGACTTAGAGTGTTGTTGCTGTGCACCTGTCTGTCTGTCTGTCTCTCGCTCTCTCTCTCTGCCTCTCTCTCTCTCTCTCTCTCTCTCTCACCCCAACTGGTCGAGACAGACGACCACCCACCTAGAGCCGGAGGATCTGTCCTAGGTTTCTGCCTTTTAACAGGCAGTTTTTCCTTGCCCTTGTCGCCAAGTGCTTGCTCATGGTGGTACTGTTGGGTCTCTGTAATTAATGTTAAAGAGTTCGGTCTAGACCTGCTCTATTTGAAAAGTGTCCTGAGATAACTTCTGTTATGAATTGGCACTATACAAATAAAATTGAATTGAATTGAAATTAAAGGGGGAAAACGTTACCGAAATTGAATGACAAAGGTGCGGATGAAAAGAAGCCCAAATCTCTCACTGAAGATGAAGTCGCACTGTAAGCGGGAAACAGTGGTGAGAAACATGAAGCATTAAAGTCACAGGGCTTTTTAAGTAAAATCAAACAGAATTTAAAGTTGAGTCACAACAGCAACAATTGTTAGAATTTACTTAAAATTGTACGTACGATTGCTAAAACTTGTCTTTCAAGATTTCTGTATTCCGCGCTGCTGCGATTGTTGAGTTCTTCTACAAATGGTTCTTGCAAGGTTGCTGTGAGAAGCACAACTGGTGAAGGAGCTGCAGTGATTCCAGTTGTCCTTGGCCTTGTAGTTGTTGTTGATCCTATAGGTGTAGATCAGTGAATGAGGAGTCAAGGTAAACATTATTTGGCACATTGCCAAGCACTGATACTTTGTGGTGGATATTTAGGTACACGTGGTAAATGTTTACTTACGAATGACTTCGATGGAGGCTGGATCGATACTGAGGTTGAAGGTGTTGCTTGCGTTATTCACAGCAACTCTCAAGGTTTCTGCAACAACATCGGCCTGTGGGATTCGATCGGGTGATGCCGTGTTGTTGAACTCGAGCCCCACCTCTGCTTGGATGTTTCCCATTTGTGGCCTATCATCACAAAAGCACATTTCTTTAATCAACCGGTTTTATTTTAAAATATCACGTTTGCTAAACTTTGACTTTACATTTTTTTTCTAACAATTCACTCAAATTCTTTATTACACATGACCAATTCCCACAAGATCCTTCTCTAGCTATGAGTTGATTAACTTTAGGTCAGAGACTTAAAGGGGGAAAACGTTACAAAAAATTGAATGACAAAGGTGCGGATGAAAAGAAGCCCGAATCTCTCACTGAAGATGAAGTCGCACTGTAAGAGGGAAACAGTGGTGAGAAACATGAAGCATTAAAGTCACAGGGCTTTTTAAGTAAAATCAAACAGAATTTAAAGTTGAGTCACAACAGCAACAATTGTTAGAATTTACTTAAAATTGTACGTACGATTGCTACAACTTGTCTTTCAAGATTTCTGTATTCCGCGCTGCTGCGATTGTTGAGTTCTTCCACAAATGGTTCTTGCAAGGTTGCTGTGAGAAGCACAACTGCTGAAGAAACTTCAGTGATTCCAGTTGTCCTTGGCCTTGTAGTTGTTGTTGATCCTATAGGTGTAGATCAGTGAATGAGGAGTCAAGGTAAACATTATTTGGCACATTGCCAAGCACTGATACTTTGTGGTGGATATTTAGGTACACGTGGTAAATGTTTACTTACGAATGACTTCGATGGAGGCTGGATCGATACTGAGGTTGAAGGTGTTGCTTGCGTTATTCACAGCAACTCTCAAGGTTTCTGCAACAACATCGGCCTGTGGGATTCGATCGGGTGATGCCGTATTGTTGAACTCGAGCCCCACCTCTGCTTGGATGTTTCCCATTTGTGGCCTATCATCACAAAAGCACATTTCTTTAATCAACCGGTTTTATTTTAAAATATCACGTTTGCTAAACTTTGACTTTACATTTTTTTTCTAACAATTCACTCAAATTCTTTATTACACATGACCAATTCCCACAAGATCCTTCTCTAGTTATGAGTTGATTAACTTTAGGTCAGAGACTTAAAGGGGGAAAACGTTACCGAAATTGAATGACAAAGGTGCGGATGAAAAGAAGCCCGAATCTCTCACTGAAGATGAAGTCGCACTGTAAGCGGGAAACAGTGGTGAGAAACATGAAGCATTAAAGTCACAGGGCTTTTTAAGTAAAATCAAACAGAATTTAAAGTTGAGTCACAACAGCAACAATTGTAAGAATTTACTTAAAATTGTACGTACGATTGCTACAACTTGTCTTTCAAGATTTCTGTATTCCGCGCTGCTGCGATTGTTGAGTTCTTCTACAAATGGTTCTTGCAAGGTTGCTGTGAGAAGCACAACTGGTGAAGGAGCTGCAGTGATTCCAGTTGTCCTTGGCCTTGTAGTTGTTGTTGATCCTATAGGTGTAGATCAGTGAATGAGGAGTCAAGGTAAACATTATTTGGCACATTGCCAAGCACTGATACTTTGTGGTGGATATTTAGGTACACGTGGTAAATGTTTACTTACGAATGACTTTGATGGAGGCTGGATCGATACTGAGGTTGAAGGTGTTGCTTGCGTTATTCACAGCAACTCTCAAGGTTTCTGCAACAACATCGGCCTGTGGGATTCGATCGGGTGATGCCGTGTTGTTGAACTCTAGCCCCACCTCTGCTTGGATGTTTCCCATTTGTGGCCTATCATCCCAAAAGCACATTTCTTTAATCAACCGGTTTTATTTTAAAATATCACGTTTGCTAAACTTTGACTTTACATTTTTTTCCTAACAATTCACTCAAATTCTTTATTACACATGACCAATTCCCACAAGATCCTTCTCTAGTTATGAGTTGATTAACTTTAGGTCAGAGACTTAGAGTGTTGTTGCTGTGCACCTGTCTGTCGTCTGTCTCGCTCTCTCTCTGCCTCTCTCTCTCTCTCTCTCTCTCTCTCTCTCACCCCAACTGGTGAGACAGACGACCACCCACCTAGAGCCGGAGGATCTGTCCCAGGTTTCTGCCTTTAACAGGCATTTTTCCTTGCCCTTGTCGCCAAGTGCTTGCTCATGGTGGTACTGTTGGGTCTCTGTAATTAATGTTAAAGAGTTTGGTCTAGACCTGCTCTATTTGAAAAGTGTCCTGAGATAACTTCTGTTATGAATTGGCGCTATACAAATAAATGAATTGAATGAAATTAAAGGGGGAAAACGTTACCGAAATTGAATGACAAAGGTGCGGATGAAAAGAAGCCCGAATCTCTCACTGAAGATGAAGTCGCACTGTAAGCGGGAAACAGTGGTGAGAAACATGAAGCATTAAAGTAACAGGGCTTTTTAAGTAAAATCAAACAGAATTTAAAGTTGAGTCACAACAGCAACAATTGTTAGAATTTACTTAAAATTGTACGTACGATTGCTACAACTTGTCTTTCAAGATTTCTGTATTCCGCTGCTGCGATTGTTGAGTTCTTCTACAAATGGTTCTTGCAAGGTTGCTGTGAGAAGCACAACTGGTGAAGGAGCTGCAGTGATTCCAGTTGTCCTTGGCCTTGTAGTTGTTGTTGATCCTATAGGTGTAGATCAGTGAATGAGGAGTCAAGGTAAACATTATTTGGCACATTGCCAAGCACTGATACTTTGTGGTGGATATTTAGGTACACGTGGTAAATGTTTACTTACGAATGACTTCGATGGAGGCTGGATCGATACTGAGGTTGAAGGTGTTGCTTGCGTTATTCACAGCAACTCTCAAGGTTTCTGCAACAACATCGGCCTGTGGGATTCGATCGGGTGATGCCGTGTTGTTGAACTCGAGCCCCACCTCTGCTTGGATGTTTCCCATTTGTGGCCTATCATCACAAAAGCACATTTCTTTAATCAACCGGTTTTATTTTAAAATATCACGTTTGCTAAACTTTGACTTTACATTTTTTTCTAACAATTCACTCAAATTCTTTATTACACATGACCAATTCCCACAAGATCCTTCTCTAGTTATGAGTTGATTAACTTTAGGTCAGAGACTTAAAGGGGGAAAACGTTACCGAAATTGAATGACAAAGGTGCGGATGAAAAGAAGCCCGAATCTCTCACTGAAGATGAAGTCGCACTGTAAGCGGGAAACAGTGGTGAGAAACATGAAGCATTAAAGTCACAGGGCTTTTTAAGTAAAATCAAACAGAATTTAAAGTTGAGTCACAACAGCAACAATTGTAAGAATTTACTTAAAATTGTACGTACGATTGCTACAACTTGTCTTTCAAGATTTCTGTATTCCGCGCTGCTGCGATTGTTGAGTTCTTCTACAAATGGTTCTTGCAAGGTTGCTGTGAGAAGCACAACTGGTGAAGGAGCTGCAGTGATTCCAGTTGTCCTTGGCCTTGTAGTTGTTGTTGATCCTATAGGTGTAGATCAGTGAATGAGGAGTCAAGGTAAACATTATTTGGCACATTGCCAAGCACTGATACTTTGTGGTGGATATTTAGGTACACGTGGTAAATGTTTACTTACGAATGACTTTGATGGAGGCTGGATCGATACTGAGGTTGAAGGTGTTGCTTGCGTTATTCACAGCAACTCTCAAGGTTTCTGCAACAACATCGGCCTGTGGGATTCGATCGGGTGATGCCGTGTTGTTGAACTCTAGCCCCACCTCTGCTTGGATGTTTCCCATTTGTGGCCTATCATCCCAAAAGCACATTTCTTTAATCAACCGGTTTTATTTTAAAATATCACGTTTGCTAAACTTTGACTTTACATTTTTTTCTAACAATTCACTCAAATTCTTTATTACACATGACCAATTCCCACAAGATCCTTCTCTAGTTATGAGTTGATTAACTTTAGGTCAGAGACTTAGAGTGTTGTGCTGGCACCTGTCTGTCTGTCTGTCTCTCGCCTCTCTCGCCTCTCTCTCTCTCTCTCTCTCTCTCCACCCCAACTGGTCGAGACAGACGACCACCCACCTAGAGCCGGAGGATCTGTCCTAGGTTTCTGCCTTTAACAGGCAGTTTTCCTTGCCCTTGTCGCCAAGTGCTTGCTCATGGTGGTACTGTTGGGTCTCTGTAATTAATGTTAAAGAGTTCGGTCTAGACCTGCTCTATTTGAAAAGTGTCCTGAGATAACTTCTGTTATGAATTGGCACTATACAAATAAAATTGAATTGAATTGAAATTAAAGGGGGAAAACGTTACCGAAATTGAATGACAAAGGTGCGGATGAAAAGAAGCCCAAATCTCTCACTGAAGATGAAGTCGCACTGTAAGCGGGAAACAGTGGTGAGAAACATGAAGCATTAAAGTCACAGGGCTTTTTAAGTAAAATCAAACAGAATTTAAAGTTGAGTCACAACAGCAACAATTGTTAGAATTTACTTAAAATTGTACGTACGATTGCTAAAACTTGTCTTTCAAGATTTCTGTATTCCGCGCTGCTGCGATTGTTGAGTTCTTCTACAAATGGTTCTTGCAAGGTTGCTGTGAGAAGCACAACTGGTGAAGGAGCTGCAGTGATTCCAGTTGTCCTTGGCCTTGTAGTTGTTGTTGATCCTATAGGTGTAGATCAGTGAATGAGGAGTCAAGGTAAACATTATTTGGCACATTGCCAAGCACTGATACTTTGTGGTGGATATTTAGGTACACGTGGTAAATGTTTACTTACGAATGACTTCGATGGAGGCTGGATCGATACTGAGGTTGAAGGTGTTGCTTGCGTTATTCACAGCAACTCTCAAGGTTTCTGCAACAACATCGGCCTGTGGGATTCGATCGGGTGATGCCGTGTTGTTGAACTCGAGCCCCACCTCTGCTTGGATGTTTCCCATTTGTGGCCTATCATCACAAAAGCACATTTCTTTAATCAACCGGTTTTATTTTAAAATATCACGTTTGCTAAACTTTGACTTTACATTTTTTTTCTAACAATTCACTCAAATTCTTTATTACACATGACCAATTCCCACAAGATCCTTCTCTAGTTATGAGTTGATTAACTTTAGGTCAGAGACTTAAAGGGGGAAAACGTTACCGAAATTGAATGACAAAGGTGCGGATGAAAAGAAGCCCGAATCTCTCACTGAAGATGAAGTCGCACTGTAAGCGGGAAACAGTGGTGAGAAACATGAAGCATTAAAGTCACAGGGCTTTTTAAGTAAAATCAAACAGAATTTAAAGTTGAGTCACAACAGCAACAATTGTTAGAATTTACTTAAAATTGTACGTACGATTGCTACAACTTGTCTTTCAAGATTTCTGTATTCCGCGCTGCTGCGATTGTTGAGTTCTTCTACAAATGGTTCTTGCAAGGTTGCTGTGAGAAGCACAACTGGTGAAGGAGCTGCAGTGATTCCAGTTGTCCTTGGCCTTGTAGTTGTTGTTGATCCTATAGGTGTAGATCAGTGAATGAGGAGTCAAGGTAAACATTATTTGGCACATTGCCAAGCACTGATACTTTGTGGTGGATATTTAGGTACACGTGGTAAATGTTTACTTACGAATGACTTCGATGGAGGCTGGATCGATACTGAGGTTGAAGGTGTTGCTTGCGTTATTCACAGCAACTCTCAAGGTTTCTGCAACAACATCGGCCTGTGGGATTCGATCGGGTGATGCCGTGTTGTTGAACTCGAGCCCCACCTCTGCTTGGATGTTTCCCATTTGTGGCCTATCATCACAAAAGCACATTTCTTTAATCAACCGGTTTTATTTTAAAATATCACGTTTGCTAAACTTTGACTTTACATTTTTTTCTAACAATTCACTCAAATTCTTTATTACACATGACCAATTCCCACAAGATCCTTCTCTAGTTATGAGTTGATTAACTTTAGGTCAGAGACTTAAAGGGGGAAAACGTTACCGAAATTGAATGACAAAGGTGCGGATGAAAAGAAGCCCGAATCTCTCACTGAAGATGAAGTCGCACTGTAAGCGGGAAACAGTGGTGAGAAACATGAAGCATCAAAGTCACAGGGCTTTTTAAGTGAAATCAAACAGAATTTAAAGTTGAGTCACAACAGCAACAATTGTTAGAATTTACTTAAAATTGTACGTACGATTGCTACAACTTGTCTTTCAAGATTTCTGTATTCCGCGCTGCTGCTATTGTTGAATTCTTCTGCAAATGGTTCTTGCAGGGTTGCTGTGAGAAGCACAACTGGTGAAGGAGCTGCAGTGATTCCAGTTGTCCTTGGCCTTGTAGTTGTTGTTGATCCTATAGGTGTAGATCAGTGAATGAGGAGTCAAGGTAAACATTATTTGGCACATTGCCAAGCACTGATACTTTGTGGTGGATATTTAGGTACACGTGGTAAATGTTTACTTACGAATGACTTCGATGGAGGCTGGATCGATACTGAGGTTGAAGGTGTTGCTTGCGTTATTCACAGCAACTCTCAAGGTTTCTGCAACAACATCGGCCTGTGGGATTCGATCGGGTGATGCCGTGTTGTTGAACTCGAGCCCCACCTCTGCTTGGATGTTTCCCATTTGTGGCCTATCATCACAAAAGCACATTTCTTTAATCAACCGGTTTTATTTTAAAATATCACGTTTGCTAAACTTTGACTTTACATTTTTTTTCTAACAATTCACTCAAATTCTTTATTACACATGACCAATTCCCACAAGATCCTTCTCTAGTTATGAGTTGATTAACTTTAGGTCAGAGACTTAAAGGGGGAAAACGTTACCGAAATTGAATGACAAAGGTGCGGATGAAAAGAAGCCCGAATCTCTCACTGAAGATGAAGTCGCACTGTAAGCGGGAAACAGTGGTGAGAAACATGAAGCATTAAAGTCACAGGGCTTTTTAAGTAAAATCAAACAGAATTTAAAGTTGAGTCACAACAGCAACAATTGTTAGAATTTACTTAAAATTGTACGTACGATTGCTACAACTTGTCTTTCAAGATTTCTGTATTCCGCGCTGCTGCGATTGTTGAGTTCTTCTACAAATGGTTCTTGCAAGGTTGCTGTGAGAAGCACAACTGGTGAAGGAGCTGCAGTGATTCCAGTTGTCCTTGGCCTTGTAGTTGTTGTTGATCCTATAGGTGTAGATCAGTGAATGAGGAGTCAAGGTAAACATTATTTGGCACATTGCCAAGCACTGATACTTTGTGGTGGATATTTAGGTACACGTGGTAAATGTTTACTTACGAATGACTTCGATGGAGGCTGGATCGATACTGAGGTTGAAGGTGTTGCTTGCGTTATTCACAGCAACTCTCAAGGTTTCTGCAACAACATCGGCCTGTGGGATTCGATCGGGTGATGCCGTGTTGTTGAACTCGAGCCCCACCTCTGCTTGGATGTTTCCCATTTGTGGCCTATCATCACAAAAGCACATTTCTTTAATCAACCGGTTTTATTTTAAAATATCACGTTTGCTAAACTTTGACTTTACATTTTTTTTCTAACAATTCACTCAAATTCTTTATTACACATGACCAATTCCCACAAGATCCTTCTCTAGCTATGAGTTGATTAACTTTAGGTCAGAGACTTAAAGGGGGAAAACGTTACCGAAATTGAATGACAAAGGTGCGGATGAAAAGAAGCCCGAATCTCTCACTGAAGATGAAGTCGCACTGTAAGCGGGAAACAGTGGTGAGAAACATGAAGCATCAAAGTCACAGGGCTTTTTAAGTGAAATCAAACAGAATTTAAAGTTGAGTCACAACAGCAACAATTGTTAGAATTTACTTAAAATTGTACGTACGATTGCTACAACTTGTCTTTCAAGATTTCTGTATTCCGCGCTGCTGCTATTGTTGAATTCTTCTGCAAATGGTTCTTGCAGGGTTGCTGTGAGAAGCACAACTGGTGAAGGAGCTGCAGTGATTCCAGTTGTCCTTGGCCTTGTAGTTGTTGTTGATCCTATAGGTGTAGATCAGTGAATGAGGAGTCAAGGTAAACATTATTTGGCACATTGCCAAGCACTGATACTTTGTGGTGGATATTTAGGTACACGTGGTAAATGTTTACTTACGAATGACTTCGATGGAGGCTGGATCGATACTGAGGTTGAAGGTGTTGCTTGCGTTATTCACAGCAACTCTCAAGGTTTCTGCAACAACATCGGCCTGTGGGATTCGATCGGGTGATGCCGTGTTGTTGAACTCGAGCCCCACCTCTGCTTGGATGTTTCCCATTTGTGGCCTATCATCACAAAAGCACATTTCTTTAATCAACCGGTTTTATTTTAAAATATCACGTTTGCTAAACTTTGACTTTACATTTTTTTTCTAACAATTCACTCAAATTCTTTATTACACATGACCAATTCCCACAAGATCCTTCTCTAGTTATGAGTTGATTAACTTTAGGTCAGAGTCTTAAAGGGGGAAAACGTTACCGAAATTGAATGACAAAGGTGCGGATGAAAAGAAGCCTGAATCTCTCACTGAAGATGAAGTCGCACTGTAAGCGGGAAACAGTGGTGAGAAACATGAAGCATCAAAGTCACAGGGCTTTTTAAGTGAAATCAAACAGAATTTAAAGTTGAGTCACAACAGCAACAATTGTTAGAATTTACTTAAAATTGTACGTACGATTGCTACAACTTGTCTTTCAAGATTTCTGTATTCCGCGCTGCTGCGATTGTTGAGTTCTTCTACAAATGGTTCTTGCAAGGTTGCTGTGAGAAGCACAACTGGTGAAGGAGCTGCAGTGATTCCAGTTGTCCTTGGCCTTGTAGTTGTTGTTGATCCTATAGGTGTAGATCAGTGAATGAGGAGTCAAGGTAAACATTATTTGGCACATTGCCAAGCACTGATACTTTGTGGTGGATATTTAGGTACACGTGGTAAATGTTTACTTACGAATGACTTCGATGGAGGCTGGATCGATACTGAGGTTGAAGGTGTTGCTTGCGTTATTCACAGCAACTCTCAAGGTTTCTGCAACAACATCGGCCTGTGGGATTCGATCGGGTGATGCCGTGTTGTTGAACTCGAGCCCCACCTCTGCTTGGATGTTTCCCATTTGTGGCCTATCATCACAAAAGCACATTTCTTTAATCAACCGGTTTTATTTTAAAATATCACGTTTGCTAAACTTTGACTTTACATTTTTTTTCTAACAATTCACTCAAATTCTTTATTACACATGACCAATTCCCACAAGATCCTTCTCTAGTTATGAGTTGATTAACTTTAGGTCAGAGACTTAAAGGGGGAAAACGTTACCGAAATTGAATGACAAAGGTGCGGATGAAAAGAAGCCTGAATCTCTCACTGAAGATGAAGTCGCACTGTAAGCGGGAAACAGTGGTGAGAAACATGAAGCATTAAAGTCACAGGGCTTTTTAAGTGAAATCAAACAGAATTTAAAGTTGAGTCACAACAGCAACAATTGTTAGAATTTACTTAAAATTGTACGTACGATTGCTACAACTTGTCTTTCAAGATTTCTGTATTCCGCGCTGCTGCTATTGTTGAGTTCTTCCACAAATGGTTCTTGCAGGGTTGCTGTGAGAAGCACAACTGGTGAAGGAGCTGCAGTGATTCCAGTTGTCCTTGGCCTTGTAGTTGTTGTTGATCCTATAGGTGAAGATCAGTGAATGAGGAGTCAAGGTAAACATTATTTGGCACATTGCCAAGCACTGATACTTTGTGGTGGCTATTTAGGTACACGTGGTAAATGTTTACTTACGAATGACTTCGATGGAGGCTGGATCGATAGTGAGGTTGAAGGTGTTGCTTGTGTTATTCACAGCAACTCTCAAGGTTTCTGCAGCAACATCGGCCTGTGGGATTTGATCGGGTGATGCCGTGTTGTTGAACTCGAGCCCCACCTCTGCTTGGATGTTTCCCATTTGTGGCCTTGCATCAGAAAAGTACATTTCTTTAATCAACCGGTTTTATTTTAAAATATCACGTATGCTAAACTTTGACTTTACATTTTTTTTCTAAAAATTCACTCAAATTCTTTATTACACATGACCAATTCCCACAAGATCCTTCTCTAGCTATAAGTTGATTAACTTTAGGTCAGAGACTTAAAGGGGGAAAACATTACCGAAATTGAATGACAAAGGTGCGGATGAAAAGAAGCCCGAATCTCTCATTGAAGATGAAGTCGCACTGTAAGCGGGAAACAGTGGTGAGAAACATGAAGCATTAAAGTCACAGGGCTTTTTAAGTGAAATCAAACAGAATTTAAAGTTGAGTCACAACAGCAACAATTGTTAGAATTTACTTAAAATTGTACGTACGATTGCTACAACTTGTCTTTCAAGATTTCTGTATTCCGTGCTGCTGCGATTGTTGAGTTCTTCCACAAATGGTTCTTGCAAGGTTGCTGTGAGAAGCACAACTGGTGAAGGAGCTGCAGTGATTCCAGTTGTCCTTGGCCTTGTAGTTGTTGTTGACCCACCAGTTGTGGTTGATCCTGTTGTTAAAATATTAATAATCATTATGACAGAATGTAAATATTAGTTGTTACATTAATCTGCAAATGTTTTTTAAATAACACCTTAAGTTTTATTTTTTCATTACTATAATTACTAACTTACCCATACATATCATCAAAATTGATAAGATGGGTCCAACACCCATCTTTTCTGGTCTTGAATCTGTGAAATCAGTCAGCACAGAGAGTTAATTACTACACCTGCCTACTAACAGCTTATATGTTAATTATATATTTGCATATTTTTTTATGTAGTATGTATTTATATAACAATAAATTATAATACATTATTAACATGGTGAGAATATTATTTTTCTTTTCATAATGAGCCAAAAACAAGAATAGATCTACCTGTGTTAAACAAAAATTTGTGGAAGCTGATATGCTACCCTTTAATTGGTTGAGGAAAAAAAAGGTTAAAATACTGACATGTTTAATCTCTGAGGAAAAAGGTAATAAAAAATGAATCTGGTACAATATAAATATTCATACAAGGAATCAGAGATTTGTATTGCTGACAATGTGTAACTGATGCTGTCTAGATGGGTGTATGCATATTTCCCCAACAACACAGGAAGTCATATGTATGACTTTTACAATAAAGTTTCTTTATTGTTTTTTTATGTAGTTATCATGCATCTTGTTTTCTGTTATTGTGGGTAATGGTGTGAGTTATTATGTTACCTTTGTTAAATGTATGACGATAAAGTTATACATAAGATAAGATAAGTTTTTTGTATCTAAAGTCACACGATTGTTACCCAGAAGTTTTGAGGAAGCACAGAGAGGTAAGAGAATGGCAGGTGAAAACAGTTAACCTTTATGTTCTCATCTGTTACGCTACAGCTGGTCTACCAGGTGAACACTGTAATAATTATCAAGGTACCTTACTAAGGATTGTTATACTTTGTTACAAGTAAATGTGAGACACAGTACACAGGCCCCTCCCTCCTCCCCTAGTCGCCACACTGAAATTATGCTGCCTGCCCTTGAAGACAGCTTCTTCGTGGAGTTTTTTCTCCAGATTGGACAAAGTTGGAACGGGATACCAGAATTTGTTCCAGAGATCAGGAACAACCCCAAACTCTAAAGAGAGCTGGAATAGTCTTTGAAATACTTCAGTGATGTATGTCCTTCCACATATTCCATAGGGCGACCAAGCCCAAGTTGTTGATCCTTTTCAAATGTTTGGCAACAGACTGGGTGGAGACTTGCTGGATTCACAGGTGAGAGTTTTGGATAGAAGTTTGGCAAAATCCTGAGTGTCAAAATGATTGAATAACTTACTTCATTAATGTGGTCTCATCTGTGGCATGAACAGACTTTGGTCCTACACTGATGTTTGTTCCTGAAATAGTTTTGATTCTTCTCCAGGCTGAACATTTGTCCCCATGTTAAAAGTATCGATAGTTCGCCTGTCTCACTGCTCGCTTGACCTCTTTATTAAATTTCTCTCCCTTTTTTTGGCCCGCAGAAAATACCCATTTGTTTTTATTTTAGATTCTTTTAACTCCTTTGTTACCCATGGTTTATTATTAAAGACTTTCTGCTTAATATCTGAGCTTGGATCAACAAGACCATCCCATTATGTACATTTAACACAGCCTCTAAGGCTGTACTGTATTCTCTGACAAGGACTTACATATTCTAGTAAAAGATTTCTCTCTTTGAATAATTGGTTGGTATGCAGAACCAAGAAAAACGGACCAAGACCCAGCAGCTGGAACGATCTGTATGCTCTGGAAACAGTTGTCCAGTACCTGACTGTATTGAGTAGAGCAGTCAATGTACTGCTGATATGCAGGTAAAACACGATCAAGCGGAAGTTGTCTTGTAGAAACTTAGGTACAGCTCAAATCAACATCAATACTATAAAAAATTTAATGTCAGTAAATGAATCCTTTGTAGCCTGAGCCTGACATAAACCAGAATTTTCTGTTCATTACAAGCTAAAGTAAACTATGTTGTGCAAAAAATATAGTACATATGATTAGTAAAACAAATAAATAACACATTTATTTGCATCACATGCATTGTTAATAAAATATTACATTTATATAAAATAGAGACTCAAAGTTCTAAAAGAAACTCATCACTAGGCATGTCACGATACCAGAAACTCTTTCTGTTTGTGTCTCTGTTGTCCTTATTCAGCAGTAAGTTCACTGTCCAAAAAACACAACTCACATTTAAGATTTTTTCACCCGCAATTCCATTTTAACAACAGCAGGTGAGGTGGTGGCAGGTTTGGATGAGGCTCGTAGTTATTGACGTAGCCTATCAAAATGATTGAAAACAAAGTGGTCCATAGGCACCAGCTGATGTTTTCACTGCTGTTCACTTTTGCTGCGCCTGGTTCGCCCTGGTAAATAAACACTATATCTATATATACTCATGTGCGAACATGTGCGATAGTCTGTAGAGGAGGTGCACCATTAGGTCAGGACGAATTGATATCCCGGTACCCATGGTACTTACTGTCCTGTAGAATAACGAGTACTGTCACGTTTTCAAAACACAGGCATCGACTTGGTACAGAAATCAGTTCTGGTGACATCTCTACTCATTACACTGACTGACTCACATCAATTGTCAAATGCCTATGCAATTTTGCATGTGTGAATCATTCATCAAAGTCTGTACAGATGTCTCCAATTCCACTGCATTGAAAAACCGAGAATAAGGTTTATTATTGGTAGCCTTGTTCTATGGTGTTCATTTTCCCATCGTAAAAGTGGGTGAAGACAGGAGCAAACATTCAGTACAGTGAGAATTAGTTTGTAGACAGCCATTGTCTTCAGTCTTCAGCAAAACTACCCAGGTCAAAGTCTTTATGTGATGGTGCACTCTCGCAATATCACTTAAAGAAGATGCAAACATTTTAACTAATAGATATTACTATAAAACTTCCCCAGGTGATTACTTGTATTACAAGTTTTCTGAAACTTTATGGTTAAATATGCAAATGAGGCATTATCTAATGCTAACTTTTTGTCAATTTAGGATAAGTATACTGACGTAAGTTGTATATGTAAGTGTAGTAAAGTAAACCTAAAGAGACTGAAAGATGTACTTACCAATCTCCAATTAGAAAAAGAAATAGATACTACTTAGAAGAAATATTTATAGTCCCTTCTTCTCAAGTGTGGATTTCATGTACAATCTACAATATCGTTATTTATTTAATCCATTTCACATATGTGACGCCGCAAACACAACCTGTCTGTAAGAGTAGTTGTCTATTAAAGCCTTTATATAGCACTTATAATAAAGGCATTACATGACCGGAGCTACAATCTTATTTGTCACTTTCTTGGCTTAGTCTCATGGTGTACTCCCTTCTCTTTGTCATGTCATAAGAAAATGTCATTCTGTCGCATTTCCCCTCCCCAAGGTATAAAAGGAATAATTTGTTTTGGCACTGCATTTCTAGAATGAACAGGCGACAACCTGTTTTAACAAAACAATAAGCTTATCACAACAATAAGCACATACTTAACTGCATGGCATACTTTAAGAATACATTTATAAGGAAATAAGTAGTGCTGTCAAATGATTAAAATATTTAATCGCGATTAATCGCATTAATGTCATAGTTAACTCGCATTAATCGCAATTAATCGCACATTTTTATCTATTCTAAATTTCCCTTGATTTCTTTTTGTCCCATTATTTTTTTCTCATTTTAATGCTCTTATCAGCATGGAAAAGTGGATCAGCTTGCTTTGTGAAAACGTTGTTTTTATTGAAAAATCATCCATTGTCGCCTGGCTTTGACGAGGGGGCGGAGAATTTGCATCAGCTGTGTGCTTGGCCATCAAATGGTATTTCAGACTGGATGTGCTGCGATGATAGCTCAGTTCACAATGACAAAACACACAGATCACATTGGTCTTGTCAATGGAACCATTTGGCAACTTTTTAAAAGTAAACTTTCCATTCAGATTCCCTGTGATTTGTACTACACCTTGTACCTCAATGTCCTGGGAGTTGGTATGCCTTGTGATAACCGTAGATCCGCATTGATTACAAATAAACCTTTGCTATTACTGCCCAGTGCTAGTACAAATTTACTGTTGTCCCATTTAGCAGGATATAACCTGAACCTTTTCAACTGTTTACTTTTTTCATACTATAATTGATCATACTATATAAAATGTCTGTTAGTCTAGGTGAAATGAAAAATGGCATTTTAACTCTTTAAGACTGCATATTATATTGATATGTCATCACACAGATTAAGCAAACATGTTAAATTGAAATACTGGCTTCTCCAACAACAATGTAACAGTCTGTATATTCTCATTTAAAATTTACATTCTGATGCTGAATGTGTGTTTATATTTTGGTCTGTGTTCATTGCCCGTTTGGACACTTGGTTTGCCAGATATAGAACTAATTCCTGCGGGAACACAGCTAGCTGCACACATTGCAGCAGTCAGTGTATCAACAGAGATAATGTTGGACTCTGCCCAACCTAAAAAGGCTCTGCATCTGTCTAAAAAGCTCCACGACCAGAGACGTTTTAAAACAGGATTTCAAGACTGTTGTCGAAATGGCTAATTTTGTCCTAAGCAGGTAATCAATGAGTTTCAGCTAAATTAAACAACCAAACAAACTGAAGGAAACTTGTTGGTATTGCTGTACCAGAAAACAGACACGTACATGAATGAAACCAAGCGAGGATACAGTTAGGAGAGTATTACAGTTTGGTCCATGAACTCCGCCTGGATAGCTCCCAGTTTCACTCATATTTCCTGCTGACTGTGGAGCAGTTTGACCGCTATCGGGCACACAGAGGAGCGTATGGGACGGACCGTGGTTGTTTATTACCTCAACAACAACCAGCATGACAGAAATAAACAACAGAAACACATTTTCCTTTAAATTGACTATATTGGCAAATGTGAGTTATCAATATCATCAAGTTGAACGAAAGCCGACAGCCTTTTGTCCAACTGTACTTGAGTGTCATGAACCTGCTCTAGGATTCTGACAAAGGAGGGAGACCACACAGAGAATTTAAAGGTTTTAGACAAAAAGTCAGTGTGGTCAGTAGTGTAGTGAGTGTGTGTGTGGAAAAAGGTAATGCATCTATCTATCTGTAAAGCAAGAAATCTCTGTGTGTGTGTGTGTGTGTGTGTGTGTGTGTGTGTGTCTGTGTGTGTGACTCCTGATCTCTGCAGATCAGGATCAGACTGACCTGAGAGTTTCAACATTGCTGCTGTGTGGTTTAAGGGTGTGCATCGTCGGCTTTGTTTGGTCTATAAATATACCGTTAATAAATTATTTCGTAAATGATTTCTGAATTCCTCTAGCATTACTAACGATAGGCACCGTAGCCACGTGCGCACCAGAGCCAATCACTGCAGAGCCCGTGTTGAAGGTGTTTCCCAGTTGTCTCCCCCCCTGTCAATCTAAACCCGCGGACACTTTATAATCATATGGATGCTGTTATAATGTGCAGTGATTGAGACCCTGACCCACCAAACATCCTGGAAAGTGACGAAGTTACGTTTTTCACTCTAAATTACACAATTATTACATAATAATCACCAGCAGTAAACTGACTCCCTCACTCGCAAGACGGAGAATGTTTTAACACTCCGCAAGTTTTTCGCCGGTGACAGACGCTGTTTTTCGGGCAGAAATGTGACGAAGAGTCGGTAGGACAGGCGGGAGGACAGACAGGAGGACAGACGCTTCTCCACGTACAGCTGTGGTATTTTTTTTCCTCATATAAGTTTCCAAAGACAGTTACAGTTACTACGTTACTGTTGTTTGGTCCTGTAACGTTGCTTTGTGGGACATTTCTCTTTATTAAGTTGAGTGAGAGACCTGTGCAGTTATCAGACTGTCTGACCGACACACCCTCACTCCGCGCCGTCGGCTTATCCGTTCACACTGTAGGCGGTTCAAAAATAATGCGTCCCTGATACACCCTCCAGAGCAGGATCAGGGACGGAGCGTCATTTCCCCCCTCGCCACATCTGAAACGTTCACACAGAGGAGGGTGCGGAGAATTGGCGCTGGATCCCCAAACGTCTCTCTCTCTCTCTCTCTCTCTGATGTATGCTGGCCTATATTACAGGGCTAAATAATATGTCCTAAATGTCCCTGACGTCCCACCTTCAAACGCAACCTCATTTGGCCATCCATGAAAAAGCTACTTAACCTCAAACTTTTCTATAGCAATACATACTTCCTACGGGCACTGCACTAGTATATCCAAATACCAAAGACTAATAGATCCTCCTACATGTTACACACCGGACTTTTAATACACAGATAGAAAGAGTCATATCTTTTATATATCACACTTTGCTAAAGACCTAATCTACAACACACTAACCACAGTTTATGTCTAATTATTCTCAACCGTGCCAGCATTGCAGACAGACAGCGGCATTTTCCACTGGAGTAAGACCCTCAAACCTGTGCCCACAGTCATTTGGAATCCTTATGTTCTTTAATAGGATATTTGTTCATATCTGTATTCTATACATACTTTTCTGCATTGCTTGAGTTATATTGCAATATCATTATGGTGACAATGGCTTGAATCTTGATACTAGTATTATCAACTCACTACTGAAATATTTAATTAAGTTTTTATTGTTGTTGTATTGTTATTCTTACTGATCTCAGTATTGCTAGTAGTTAGTTTAGTCATACACTATGTACAGCAGTTAATTCTAATAAATGTATCACATCTGTAGTTAACTACTGTAACTTGTGTTTGTCACAATCACAATCAGCTCAGTTTCCCGGCAGAGACAGCAAATGGGTATGCTATAGCTGCTTGACTTGGGGGACATAACACGCAGCACTATTGGCCAGCAGGACAAGTCCCTCTGTAGCTGACACCATTATTTAAACTCACCTGAAGAACCAACCTCCAGAGACTTTTTATCATTATAATTTATCATTTGACGCTGGAAATAAGACAGTGACGTGAAATACACAAATAAGAAAAGTGAGTGGATAACTACACGGGATAAAGCACTAACTTTTTACGAATGCTATGACATTAATTTGAGTGGATTAGTTTTGGTGTAGGGAACACACTCCTTTCAGTTTTTTTACTGTCAGCTTTATGAACGCATCAGCTGTTAAAGGAGAAAAAGAAAAAATAGTGGGAACAATATGCACATTTCAAAAGACAAATAGTAAGCAAAAGTTACAATTATAGCAAAGGCTACTCGGTTAGTGAAGTGTATATACATAAACAAGTTGTGTTCTCCAGTGTTCAGTTATGATTACTCTCATTATTAAGCCATTCATTACAGTAATAACTCCTATATTTATTGAAGCTTAAAGTGCATCATAAATGGACTCCTGGTCCATTCAGCAGAGGAAAAGAATCATGCGCTTGTCACAATTTTGATTCCAGTATCTGGAAGTTTTTCCCAAGCTACTTAACATTTCAGCTGTCACAAATCATCTAGGGATCACCTCTGTAGCTCACCAGGTAGAGCATATACCACACACAGTTTCAAGGCTGAGTCCTTGTTGCAACAGCCTAGGTTTGGGCCCTGTGGCTGCATGTCATCCACTCTCTCTTCTCGCCTTTCCTGTCACTATCCAAAGCGAAATTCCAAAATTAAAAAAGAAAAAGAAAAAACCTAATAGGATTTCACAGGGACATCAGCACAACCAATGTTGCTGGCTAGACAGTAGACATGACAGCAGCATGAGGCAGGATGCAGTTATGAGACTGATCTTGTAGCTTGAAGCTGTAAATGACATTTTAACATTCAACATATACATATATATCTTTCCAAAGTTTTGATGAGCAAACACTCAATTTGCCTTTCATGCAGCATTTCAAGTAAAGGAGTTAGTGTCAGTGTTAAAGGCTGCAATGTTTGGGGCTGCATTGATCAAAATGTATTATTTTCCACTAGGTCTCTGTCATCAAATCTTTTAAATTAGCAACCAAGATATACAGAAACCTGTTAAATTTTATTGCAGATAACGAATCTGAATGACTACGGCAACGAATGTTGTGGATGCTACAGTGCTTGTGGGTGTAGCAGTTGTTACTGCAACAGTTGTAGGTCCAACAGTTGTCGTCCCAGCAGATGTTATTGTGCCACTAACTGTTGGTGTCCCAACTGTTCTTCTTCTGTGGTAGCAGGTGTTGTTGTCCCAGCAGTTGTCATTGTCTCAGCAGATGTTGTCAACCCAGCAGTTGTAGTAGCAGTGGCTGTTGTCATTGATGGTCCAACACTTGTCATTGTTCTCATGGTTATAGTAGTGCCATGACCTTGTGCAGCTTCTGGTACGGTTGTTAAATTCTAAGGCAACTATTGGCAAGGATGTTGAAGTAAGTTAAAAATCTAAACATTGCTTTATTGGAGCCTTTTTCATATACTCTTTTACTCTTCTAATTGCATATATCTGTCAAAATCATGTGTCAAACATAGCTCAATTTAAACTTTCAAACAGCATTTCTACATTCGTGCACAAGGTTTAGGTAACCACAGAAACAAAACTTCACAGCAAATTACCATGCATTATCAGTTAACAATTACACAGTTATACCCATTAGAATCAGCAAAATTGGTATTATCCTCCCAATACCCACCCTTTTCTTGCTTTGAATCTATAAAATCACTATCACTATTACAAAAGACTGATCTCATTGTGGGAGTACTTAGAGCCTATAAAACTCAAGGTGCATTTTCAAAGTTCGAAGTTCTTCCTGTCTAAAGTCTTGATTACACTCCTGTTAACACCGGAAAGTTAATATCCATGTGAACCCCACAAGAAATTTTAAGTGGGAATAAATGGGAGTGAATCTAACTCTTTGCTTTTCTTTTTTCTTTTGTCGCTGACTGATATAATCTAAATACAATATTTATAATCGAAATACAATATTTATAATCAGAACAAAATTTAAAATTGAGAAAATATGAATGTCCTGAAGATTTCAATTAAAAGAATCTCCTCTTCATGACAGGATGATGAAGAACAATTAATTAGGCTTGCATAATATGCAACAAAGAAGCATTTTAGCATGAGCGTGTACTAAATAAAAGCACTCAATCATTCCAACTTCTGACAAGCCTCCACCCTGCTGAAATGTCCTTGAGCCAGGCATTGATGCCCTGTTAAATACAGGCATGTTGTACACCCTGATCGCCGACCTCACTATGGAGAAAGATAAAATCATATCTTTATATTAACTAATATGGTATCATATCAAAGTGTTCTTTGTTTGTTTGCTTTTTCAAAGGTAATATTTTTTAACAGTTTCATATCTGTGACATTTCAAATCTTTCAGCTTTTGTGACAATCCACACCTATTACATCCATCCTATGTCTTCCAAATATTATTGTCACTGTAGTTAATCTACGGAACAAGCTGACAACAGAAAAAAACTTCCAAATAAAATAGTCTCATTGGAAACTGTTCCGCGTGACTTATGGCCATTGGGAAACAATGTGCTGCTGTTTTTTTCCCCGAACCAACCTGAACTACTGACCATACTGGGCTGATCATGAAAGTAAACTTTAGGAAATAATGAGACAGGATTTGATTGTCTGTACGTATATTCAGTGCCTTTAATGGAAGGATCTTCAATATAATGTGATTTATTTTGGTATCTGCTTTACATGGTAAGAACTTAGTATAAAGAGATTTTTTTTCATTTTTTCTTTTTGTATCCTGATCATCATAAAGAACTATATTATTTTTATTTTTTATTCAAATTATACAACAATACAGGTAATCTCAGAGAATACACATATGTATGATAACATAAATACATATAAATAAGACAAGTGACCAGATAATCATATAGGGCATTGTTAAGACATTGTATATTTCATGAATGCTACAACAATCAACATAATTATGACTGGGTCACGGCTGGAGGGGCTAGAGTACAGTATTGGCTAAATGTTTTTCTTCACTGAAAGTCAGAATTATTTTTGCTGTCAACTTTAATAACTGAGCAGCTCTTATATAGAGTAAAACTTAATTTAATGTAAGTAATCTTGGGTTATATCGGTTTCAAAGAGTTGAACCAGGATTAAAACATTCAAGGACTGAGGTGAATAAAATCAGACAATTAAAATAATACAGAAATAAAATTGAATAAACCCCCATCAATAAAGATAATTATTAATAGTAAAACAGATAATACATGTTGCTAATAAGGCATTGTGCTAGAATTAATAAAAGGATATTTTTGTTTTTAGAAGGGATCTTAAAGATGTCAGTGACTCAGCAAGCCTCAGATCCTCGGGGAGCAGGTTCCAGAGCTTAAGGGCCTTGACTGCAAAAGCCTGGTCACCTTTAGTCTTCAGGAACAGCTAGCAGAGCCCTGCCTGAGGACCTGAGACTGCGACCTGGCTCAAAGAGAGCAGCAATTCGTGCTTTAAAGGTGATCAGCCAAATTCTCAAACTAACTGCTAACCAGTGAAGAGAGGCTATCTCGTCTTCTGGTATTCGTTAAAAGCCCAGCAGCTGCATTCTGTACCAGCTGAATGTGTGAGCTCAACCCTGAATATGACGAACTATAGTAATCTAACCAAGATTAAACAAAAACACGGATGACCTTCTTGAGATTAGGCCAAGAGAGAAAATACCAGATTTTTAAGATGAATTGATAAAAACATGAACAATGTTGAAGGTTTGAATAAAATGTGCCATTGCAGTCAAACTTTGTTATCAATGTGTGTGGTCATCCCGACTTCGAATTAAATGCCTGGAAGTTCTTTCCAAGCCATATACTCAGGGGTCTTCTTGGATTTTTAATAAGATCAATGTCCTTTTTTAGACCAGTGATAGCAGTCAGTTTATAATGGGGTTTCACATGGATATCAGCACTGTCACTATTGCTGGCTTGAAAGTAGCCATGACAACAGCACAAGGAAGGATGCAGTGATGAGACTGATCTTGTGGCTCACTCCACTTGAAACTTCTGTAAATGTTGAGAAAAAGAAACAAGAAATTGTTTTAACAAACAGTTCTGTAATCTTGTGAATTTTTCAGCAGTTGAAGAAATATGTAAAAAAAAAAAAGACATTGTAGCCAGAGGGCAGATAAAATTCTGGAAATATATCAAATAGATTAAATAGTACGAATCCAGTAATTACTTCCTTTTGTTGATTGAGACAACAGAATTGTTTACTGACCAACACTAAAAATAAGCACACACACTGGTGTCACAGACAGTGATGGATACATGACTTGCTTACTTTAACAAACATTTCTGTAATCTTGTAAATTTTTGATGAGGTAGCTCTCAGTATTGCTTACGTATGCCATTCACAGAAATGAAAGTGGTGTCAATGTTGAGGGCTGCGCTGACCAAAGTATTTCCAATCTGAGTGTCATTAGGTACAGATGTAGATGCAAATCGAAGGTCCATGGTGTTGATGATTGATCCCTTTCTGCAAAATGATTTATCAAAATATATGGTTTCATTCAGATGAATTCATTAACCATTCTCCTTAAGATTCTATCAAACTAAAGCATCAACAAAATTATTACCTGAAAGAAATCACTGTCAAGG
This sequence comes from Dicentrarchus labrax, assembly GCF_905237075.1. Lineage (NCBI taxonomy): Eukaryota > Metazoa > Chordata > Actinopteri > Moronidae > Dicentrarchus > Dicentrarchus labrax. The sequence continues at coordinate 11,275,888 of NW_026136717.1, read as the reverse complement.
AGCGGAATGAAGGAAATGCGTTTCGGTAGAAAGGTTCAAGCTGCAGAAATGAAAGCAAACCAACTGTAAGTACAGGAATTAAATATCATCTAATAAAGAACAGGATTTCTATTTTCCACCCATTCTGAAATAAGGAACAATCTAGTGCCCATTACAAAGTATTAGAGGCACCAGCTCTTAAACAAATCGAATTAGAAATGTGGGGGTAAGGGATGTTCTTTAATTTACTTGATACAATCTAACTGTACAATTTGATGGGAAATTTACGATATGCAGATTTTAGGCAAATATGAAACAGGATAAATGTGTTGGCAAATATGAAAGATGAATGTGTGAATGATAAGAATAGATACATATATATATATTTATGTATCTATTAATAAATATACATTTCAGATATATTTATAATACTGTGACATAATAAACATCTTGTAAAACATTGCCAATTGATTAGGATGCATACAGTGTGCTAGGTTTCACTTTAAGAGACACTTACTGTTGACTTTATCAGTGTGGCTCGACTTATAAATGCTGCAGATGATGGATTCAGCAAGTCACTTATAAATGTCTGTCCAGCAGATCTAAAAGTCAGCCGCCTGATTGTGACTGCCTCAGCAGTTGTCGCTACAGATGTAGTGGTTGAAGGAGTTGTTGTGGTTGTAGTTGCGACCATTGTTGTTGTAGTTGTAGCAGCAATAATTGGAGTTGCAGCACTGGTCACTGTATTTGTTGTAGCTGTAGTATTTAAAGTGGGGGCTGCAGTTGTTTCTATAAAAACATGTAGAACAATGTGAAGAAATATGTTGAAGCTACAGCTGTAGTAGGCAGCAGTTGAACAAATATGTAAAAAAAAAATTTAAAAAAAAGACATTGTAGCCAGAGGGCATCCTTTGGACAAACATATACATTACAATATACTGTACTGTATGTTTATGTTTGGAAAGTTATAGTAAAGGACAGTGAAAGTGGTCTTGCTGATATTTGCCACAGTGGACTTAATTATGATAAATGCTTTTTCTCGATCCAGCAAATTATCAAAAAGGGATCAGAAAAGAAATTGATAACAATTTTTATAGCAAGGTCAGTAATGCTATTGGCAGTGAAAAAGGCCTTTAAACCGTAACCATCACTGTAGTAGGGTGGTTATTTTCAGATAAAATTCTGGAGTATATCAAATGGATTAAATAGTACTAATCCAGTAATTACTTCCTTTTGTTGATTGAGACAACATAATTGTTTACTGACCAACACTAAAAATAAGCACACACACACACACACACACACACACACACACACACACACACACACACACTCTGGTGTCACAGACAGTGATACATGCCTTGCTGCTGGAGTGCAATACAAGTGTACTTTTACTTACGAACTACTTTGATGGAGTCGCTCAGAACAGAGAGGTTGAAGTTGTTGCTGGAGTTAGACACAGCTTCTATTAAGGTGTCTGCCACATCACCCGACTGTGGGATATCAGTAGACGATGCAGTATTGTTGAACTCAACCCCCACCTCTGCTTCAGTATTTTCCATTCGTGTTCTGGTCACAGCTTGTCTGCATCAAAAAAGCACACATCATAATGAAATTATATTAACATTGATAATTTATGTGTAACTATTCCACTTTTTGCCATTCATAACAATCCAGAAAGTAAAGCAAAGTCTCTTTATAAGAATTTAAAATCTTACCTAAAAGCTATGACAAAAGTGCGGATGAAGAGGAGGCCATATCTTTTCTTGTAGATAACATTATACTGTGGGAAGGAAGCAAACAGGAAAATATAAACAAACAAATACATTATTCTCCAAGTGAAATTAAGAACTCAAAACTCTCTTAAAGGTGGGGTCAGTCATTCTGGAGAAAGCCTGACCTTTCCCAGGTCATTCAAATATGTGTTAAATACTGGCACTTAGAGTTCCCAGGTCCTGGAAGCACAAAAACACCTGTTGTATTGTGTGGCTTGCCCCAAGCCACTTTGATTCCCATTAACCATAACCCAAAGTGTTGGTATTTGACAACCTGGGAATGAGGCTCAAATCAACTGGCTTTCTCCAGAATAAGTGACCCCACCTTTAATACACTTAGAAAGATAATAAGCACTTGTACTCACCACTGCGACAACTTTTGCCTCAAGAGTCTTAAATTGTGCACTGTTTGAATCTTTTAATTCTTCTACAAATGGTTCGACTATGATTGCTGCGATAACCACAACTGGCTGGACAGGTGCATTAGTTGTAGTAGTTGTTGTTGCTGTTGTTCCAACAGATGTTGTTGAAGCAGAGGTTGTTGTGGATCCAGTAGTTGTCGTTGAACCTCCAGTTGTAGTTGACCCACTAATTGTTGTTGTTGAACCTCCAGTTGTAGTTGGTGCACCAGTTGTTGAAGCTACAGCTGTAGTAGGCAGCAGTTGAAATATGTTTAAAAAATTTTAAAAAAAGCCATTGTAGCCAGAGGGCATCTATTGGACAAACATATACATTACAATATACTGTACTGTATGTGGTATGTGATAATTATGATGATAGTTGATGTTGACCCACCAGTTGGTGTTGGGGCACCAGTTGTCATAGATCCCCCAGTTGTTGTTGACCCTCCAGTAGCTGACGTACCAGTTGTTGTTGAAGCTCCTGTTGTAGTTGAGGCATCAATTGTTGTTGACCCACCAGTTGTAGTTGATGCACCACTAGTTGTTGAAGCTCCTGTTGTAGTTGACCCACCAGTTGTCGTTGAACCTCTAGTTGTTGTTGACCCACTAATTGTTGTTGTTGAACCTCCAGTTATAGTTGAGGCAACAGTTGTTGTTGATCCCCCAGTTGTAGTTGGTGCACCAGTTGTTGAAGCTACAGCTGTAGCAGGCAGCAGTTGAAGAAATATGTAAAAAAAAAAAAAAAAAAAAAAAAGACGTTGTAGCCAGAGGGCATCCTTTGGACAAACATATACATTACAATATACTGTACTGTATGTTTATGTTTGGAAAGTAATAGTAAAAGACAGTTAAAGTGGTCTTGCTGATATTTGCCACAGTGGACTCTGTGTTAATTATGATAAATGCTTTTTCTCGATCCAGCAAATTATTAAAAAGCATCAGGAAAAAAATTATAATAATTTTATAGCAAGGTCAGTAATGCTACTGGCAGTGAAAAAAAGCCTTTAAACCGTAACCATCATTGTAGTAGGGTGATTATTTTCAGATAAAATTCTGGAGTATATCAAATAGATTAAATAGTACTAATCCAGTAATTACTTCCTTTTGTTGATTGAGACAACAGAATTGTTTACTGACCAACACTAAAAATAAGCACACACACTGGTGTCACAAACAGTGATGGATACATGACTTGCTTGCTTTAACAAACAGTTCTGTAATCTTGTAAATTTTTGATGAGGTAGCTTTCAGTATTGCTTACGTGTGCCATTCACAGAAATGGAAGTGGTGTCAATGTTGAAGGCTGTGATGTTTGAAGCTGCGCTGACCAAAGTATTTCCAATCTGAGTGTCATTAGGTACAGATGCAAATCCTAGGTCCATGGTGTTGATGATTGATCCATTACTGCAAAAGGATTTACCAAAATATATGGTTTCATTCAGATGAATTCATTAACCATTCTCCTTAAGATTCTATCAAACTAAAGCATCAATAAAATTATTACCTGAAAGAAATCACTGTCAAGGAGCGGAATGAAGGAAATGCGTTTCGGTAGAAAGGTTCAAGCTGCAGAAATGAAAGCAAACCAACTGTAAGTACAGGAATTAAATATCATCTAATAAAGAACAGGATTTCTATTTTCCACCCATTCTGAAATGAGGAACAATCTAGTGCCCATTACAAAGTATTAGAGGCACCAGCTCTTAAACAAATTGAATTAGAAATGTGGGGGTAAGGGATGTTCTTTAATTTACTTGATACAATCTAACTGTACAATTTGATGGGAAATTTACGATATGCAGATTTTAGGCAAATATGAAACAGGATAAATGTGTTGGCAAATATGAAAGATGAATGTGTGAATGATAAGAATATATATATTAATGAATATAAATTTAAGATATATTTATAATACTGTGACATAATAAACATCTTGTAAAACATTGCCAATTGATTAGGATGCATACAGTGTGCTAAGTTTCACTCTAAGAGACACTTACTGTTGATTTTATCATTGTGGCTCGACTTGTAAATGCTGCAGATGATGGATTCAGCAAGTCACTTATAAATGTCTCTCCAGCAGATCTAAAAGTCAGCTGCCTTGTGACTGCCTCAGCAGTTGTCGCTACAGATGTAGTGGTTGTGGGAGTTGTTGTGGTTGTAGTTGTGACCGTTGTTGTTGTAGTTGTAGCAGCAATAATTGGAGTTGCAGCACTGGCCATTGTATTTGTTGTAGCTGTAGTATTTAAAGTGGGGGCTGCAGTTGTTTCTATAAAAACATGTAGAACAATGTGAAGAAATATGTAAAAAACACATTGTGGCCAAAGGGCATCTATTGGACAAACATATACATTACAATATACTGTACTGTATGTGGTATGTGATAATTATGATGATAGTTGAGACAGCCATTGATGTTGACCCACCAGTTGGTGTTGGGACAACAGTTGTCATAGATCCCCCAGTTGTTGTTGATACTCCAGTAGCTGATGTACCAGTTGTTGTTGAAGCTCCTGTTGTAGTTGAGGCAGCAGTTGTTATTGACCCACCAGTTGTAGTTGATGCACCACTAGTTGTTGAAGCTCCTGTTGTAGTTGACCCACCAGTTGTCGTTGAACCTCTAGTTGTTGTTGACCCACTAATTGTTGTTGTTGAACCTCCAGTTATAGTTGAGGCAACAGTTGTTGTTGATCCCCCAGTTGTAGTTGGTGCACCAGTTGTTGAAGCTACAGCTGTAGCAGGCAGCAGTTGAAGAAATATGTAAAAAAAAAAAAAAAAAAGACATTCTAGCCAGAGGGCATCCTTTTGACAAACATATACATTACAATATACTGTACTGTATGTTTATGTTTGGAAAGTAATGGTAAAGGACAGTTAAAGTGGTCTTGCTGATATTTGCCACAGTGGACTCTATGTTAATTATGATAAATGCTTATAATAATTTTATTGCAAGGTCAGTAATGCTATTGGCAGTGAAAAAAGCCTTTAAACCGTAACCATCATTGTAGTAGGGTGGTTATTTTCAGATAAAATTCTGGAGTATATCAAATAGATTAAATAGTACTAATCCAGTAATTACTTCCTTTTGTTGATTGAGACAACAGAATTGTTTACTGACCAACACTAAAAATAAGCACACACACTGGTGTCACAGACAGTGATGGATACATGACTTGCTTGCTTTAACAAACAGTTCTGTAATCTTGTAAATTTTTGATGAGGTAGCTTTCAGTATTGCTTACGTGTGCCATTCACAGAAATGGAAGTGGTGTCAATGTTGAAGGCTGTGATGTTTGAAGCTGCGCTGACCAAAGTATTTCCAATCTGAGTGTCATTAGGTACAGATGCAGATGCAAATCCTAGGTCCATGGTGTTGATGATTGATCCATTACTGCAAAAGGATTTACCAAAATATATGGTTTCAATCAGATGAATTCATTAACCATTCTCCTTAAGATTCTATCAAACTAAAGCATCAACAAAATTATTACCTGAAAGAAATCACTGTCAAGGAGCGGAATGAAGGAAATGCGTTTCGGTAGAAAGGTTCAAGCTGCAGAAATGAAAGCAAACCAACTGTAAGTACAGGAATTAAATATCATCTAATAAAGAACAGGATTTCTATTTTCCACCCATTCTGAAATGAGGAACAATCTAGTGCCCATTACGAAGTATTAGAGGCACCAGCTCTTAAACAAATTGAATTAGAAATGTGGGGGTAAAGGATGTTCTTTAATTTACTTGATACAATCTAACTGTACAATTTGATGGGAAATTTACGATATGCAGATTTTAGGCAAATATGAAACAGGATAAATGTGTTGGCAAATATGAAAGATGAATGTGTGAATGATAAGAATATATATATTAATAAATATAAATTTAAGATATATTTATAATACTGTGACATAATAAACATCTTGTAAAACATTGCCAATTGATTAGGATGCATACAGTGTGCTAAGTTTCACTCTAAGAGACACTTACTGTTGATTTTATCATTGTGGCTCGACTTGTAAATGCTGCAGATGATGGATTCAGCAAGTCACTTATAAATATCTCTCCAGCAGATCTAAAAGTCAGCTGCCTTGTGACTGCCTCAGCAGTTGTCGCTACAGATGTAGTGGTTGTGGGAGTTGTTGTGGTTGTAGTTGTGACCGTTGTTGTTGTAGTTGTAGCAGCAATAATTGGAGTTGCAGCACTGGCCATTGTATTTGTTGTAGCTGTAGTATTTAAAGTGGGGGCTGCAGTTGTTTCTATAAAAACATGTAGAACAATGTGAAGAAATATGTAAAAAACACATTGTGGCCAAAGGGCATCTATTGGACAAACATATACATTACAATATACTGTACTGTATGTGGTATGTGATAATTATGATGATAGTTGAGACAGCCATTGATGTTGACCCACCAGTTGGTGTTGGGGCAACAGTTGTCATAGATCCCCCAGTTGTTGTTGATACTCCAGTAGCTGATGTACCAGTTGTTGTTGAAGCTCCTGTTGTAGTTGAGGCAGCAGTTGTTATTGACCCACCAGTTGTAGTTGATGCACCACTAGTTGTTGAAGCTCCTGTTGTAGTTGACCCACCACTTGCTGTTGAACCTCCAGTTGTAGTTGACCCACCAGTTGTCGTTGAACCTCTAGTTGTTGTTGACCCACTAATTGTTGTTGTTGAACCTCCAGTTATAGTTGAGGCAACAGTTGTTGTTGATCCCCCAGTTGTAGTTGGTGCACCAGTTGTTGAAGCTACAGCTGTAGCAGGCAGCAGTTGAAGAAATATGTAAAAAAAAAAAAAAAAGACATTGTAGCCAGAGGGCATCCTTTGGACAAACATATACATTACAATATACTGTACTGTATGTTTATGTTTGGAAAGTAATGGTAAAGGACAGTTAAAGTGGTCTTGCTGATATTTGCCACAGTGGACTCTGTGTTAATTATGATAAATGCTTATAATAATTTTATTGCAAGGTCAGTAATGCTATTGGCAGTGAAAAAAGCCTTTAAACCGTAACCATCATTGTAGTAGGGTGGTTATTTTCAGATAAAATTCTGGAGTATATCAAATAGATTAAATAGTACTAATCCAGTAATTACTTCCTTTTGTTGATTGAGACAACAGAATTGTTTACTGACCAACACTAAAAATAAGCACACACACTGGTGTCACAGACAGTGATGGATACATGACTTGCTTGCTTTAACAAACAGTTCTGTAATCTTGTAAATTTTTGATGAGGTAGCTTTCAGTATTGCTTACGTGTGCCATTCACAGAAATGGAAGTGGTGTCAATGTTGAAGGCTGTGATGTTTGAAGCTGCGCTGACCAAAGTATTTCCAATCTGAGTGTCATTAGGTACAGATGCAGATGCAAATCCTAGGTCCATGGTGTTGATGATTGATCCATTACTGCAAAAGGATTTACCAAAATATATGGTTTCAATCAGATGAATTCATTAACCATTCTCCTTAAGATTCTATCAAACTAAAGCATCAATAAAATTATTACCTGAAAGAAATCACTGTCAAGGAGCGGAATGAAGGAAATGCGTTTCGGTAGAAAGGTTCAAGCTGCAGAAATGAAAGCAAACCAACTGTAAGTACAGGAATTAAATATCATCTTATAAAGAACAGTATTTCTATTTTCCACCCATTCTGAAATGAGGAACAATCTAGTGCCCATTACAAAGTATTAGAGGCACCAGCTCTTAAACAAATTGAATTAGAAATGTGGGGGTAAGGGATGTTCTTTAATTTACTTGATACAATCTAACTGTACAATTTGATGGGAAATTTACGATATGCAGATTTTAGGCAAATATGAAACAGGATAAATGTGTTGGCAAATATGAAAGATGAATGTGTGAATGATAAGAATATATATATTAATAAATATAAATTTAAGATATATTTATAATACTGTGACATAATAAACATCTTGTAAAACATTGCCAATTGATTAGGATGCATACAGTGTGCTAAGTTTCACTCTAAGAGACACTTACTGTTGACTTTATCATTGTGGCTTGACTTGTAAATGCTGCAGATGATGGATTCAGCAAGTCACTTGTAAATGTCTGTCCAGCAGATCTAAAAGTCAGCCGCCTTGTTGTGACTGCCTCAGCAGTTGTCGCTACAGATGTAGTGGTTGTAGGAGTTGTTGTGGTTGTAGTTGCGACCGTTGTTGTTGTAGTTGTAGCAGCAATAATTGGAGTTGCAGCACTGGTCATTGTATTTGTAGCAGTTGTAGCTGTAGTATTTAAAGTGGGGGCTGCAGTTGTTTCTATAAAAACATGTAGAACAATGTGAAGAAATATGTAAAAAACACATTGTGGCCAGAGGGCATCTATTGGACAAACATATACATTACAATATACTGTACTGTATGTGGTATGTGGTAATTATGATGATAGTTGAGACAGCCATTGATGTTGACCCACCAGTTGGTGTGGAGGCACCAGTTGTCGTAGATCCCCCAGTTGTTGTTGATACTCCAGTAGCTGATGTACCAGTTGTTGTTGAAGCTCCTGTTGTAGTTGAGGCAGCAGTTGTTGTTGACCCACTAATTGTTGTTGTTGAACCTCCAGTTATAGTTGAGGCAACAGTTGTGGTTGATCCCCCAGTTGTAGTTGACGCACCAGTTGTTGTTGAGACATCAGTTGAAGTTGATGCACCAGTTGTAGTTGACGCACCAGTTGTAGTTGATGCACCAGTTGTAGTTGATCCACCATTTGCTGTTGATCCACCAGTTGTAGTAGATCCCCCAGTTGCTGTTGACCCTCCAGTAGCTGACGTACCAGTTGTTGTTGAAGCTCCTGTTGTAGTTGAGGCAGCAGTTGTTGTTGACCCACCAGTTGTCGTTGAACCTCTAGTTGTTGTTGACCCACTAATTGTTGTTGTTGAACCTCCAGTTATAGTTGAGGCAACAGTTGTTGTTGATCCCCCAGTTGTAGTTGACGCACCAGTTGTAGTAGATCCCCCAGTTGTTGTTGATACTCCAGTAGCTGATGTACCAGTTGTTGTTGAAGCTCCTGTTGTAGTTGAGGCAGCAGTTGTTGTTGACCCACTAATTGTTGTTGTTGAACCTCCAGTTATAGTTGGCGCACCAGTTGTTGTTGAAGCTACAGGTGTAGTACATACATAGTACATATACATTACAATATACTGTACTGTATGTTTATGTTTGGAAAGTTATAGTAAAGGACAGTTAAAGTGGTCTTGCTGATGCTGACCAACACTAAGAATAAGCACACACACACACACACACACACACACACACACACACACACACACACACTGGTGTCACAGACAGTGATACATGCCTTGCTGCTGGAGTGCAATACAAGTGTACTTTTACTTACGAACTACTTTGATGGAGTCAGTCTGAACAGAGAGGTTGAAATTGTTGCTGGAGTTAGACACAGCTTCTATTAAGGTGTCTGCCACATCACCTGACTGTGGGATATCAGAAGATGATGCAGTATTGTTGAACTCAACCCCCACCTCTGCTTCAGTATTTTCCATTCGTGTTCTGGTCACAGCTTGTCTGCATCAAAAAAGCACACATCATAATGAAATTATATTAACATTGATAATTTATGTGTAACTATTCCACTTTTTGCCATTAATAACAATCCAGAAAGTAAAGCAAAGTCTCTTTATAAGAATTTAAAATCTTACCTAAAAGCTATGACAAAACTGCGGATGAAGAGGAGGCCATATCTTTTCTTGTAGATAACATTATACTGTGGGAAGGAAGCAAACAGGAAAATATAAACAAACAAATACATTATTCTCCAAGTGAAATTAAGAACTGAAAACTCTCTTAAAGGTGGGGTCAGTCATTCTGGAGAAAGCCTGACCTTTCCCAGGTCATTCAAATATGTGTCAAATACTGGCACTTAGAGTTCCCAGGTCCTGCAAGCACAAAAAACACCTGTTTTATTGTGTGACTTGCCCCAGGCCACTTTGATTCCCATTTACCATAACCCAAAGTGTTGGTATTTGACAACCTGGGAATGAGGCTCAAATCAACTGGCTTTCTCCAGAATAAGTGACCCCACCTTTAATACACTTAGAAAGATAATGAGCTATTGTACTCACCACTGCGACAACTTTTGCCTCAAGACTCTTAAATTGTGCACTGTTTGAATCTTTTAATTCTTCTACAAATGGTTCGACTATGATTGCTGCGATAACCACAACTGGCTGGACAGGTGCATTAGTTGTAGTAGTTGTTGTTGCTGTTGTTCCAACAGATGTTGTTGAAGCAGAGGTTGTTGTGGATCCAGTAGTTGTTGTTGAACCTCCAGTTGTAGTTGAGACAGCTGTTGATGTCGACCCACCAGTTGTAGTTGATGCACCAGTTGTTGTTGATCCTTCAGTTATAGTTGATGCACCAGTTGTTGTTGAACTTCCAATTGTAATTGAGACAGCAGTTGTTGTTGTTGTTGTTGTTGATCCGCCAGTTGTTGATGCACCAGTAGTTGTTGATGCACCAGTTGTTGTTGACCCTTCAGTAGTTGATGCACCAGTAGTTGTTGAGCTTCCAGTTGTAGTTGACGCACCAGATGTTGTTGACCCACTAGTTGTTGTTGACCCACTAGTTGTTGTTGATCCACCAGTTGTTGTTAAACCTCCCGTTGTTGTTGATGTGCCAGTTGTTGTTGACTCTCCCGTTGTAGTTGAGGCAGCAGTTGTTGTTGACCCACCAGTTGTTGATCCACCAGTTGTTGTTGAGGCAGCAGTTGTTGAACCGCCAGTTGTTGTTGAACCTCTTGTCGTAGTTGAGGCAGCAGTTGATGTTGATTCACCAATTGTTGTTGATGAGCCAGTTATTGTTGACCCACCAGTTGTTGATCCGCCAGTTGTTGTTGAACCTCCCGTTGTAGTTGAGATAGCAATTATTAAACCTCCTATTGTAGTTGAGGCAGCAGTTGTTGTTGATTCACTAGTTGTTGTTGATGGGCCAGTTATTGTTGACCCTCCTGTTGTAGTTGAGGCAGCAGTTGTTGTTGATTCACTAGTTGTTGTTGATGCAGCAGTTATTGTTGACCCTCCTGTTGTAGTTGAGGCAGCAGTTGTTGTTGATCCACCAGTTGTTGTTGAGGCAGCAGTTGTTGAACCGCCAATTGTTGTTGAACCTCCTGTTGTAGTTGATGCAGCAGTTGTTGATTCACCAGTTGTTGCTGATGCACCAGTTGTTGTTGACCCTCCTGTTGTAGTTGTGTCAGCAGTTGTTGTTGACCCACCAGTTGTTGATCCACCAGTTGTTGTTGAACCTCCAGTTGTTGTTGATGCGCCAGTTGTTGTTGACCCTCCTGTTGTAGATGAGGCAGCAGTTGTTGTTGACCCACCAGTTGTTGATTCACCAGTTGTTGTTGAGGCAGCAGTTGTTGTTGATTCACCAAGTATTGTTGATGTGGCAGTTATTGTTGACCCTCCTGTTGTAGTTGAGGCAGCAGTTGTTGTTGATCCACCAGTTGTTGTTGAGGCAGCAGTTGTTGAACCGCCAGTTGTTGGTCCGCCACTTGTTGTTAAACCTCCCGTTGTTGTTGATGCACCAGTTGCTGTTGACTCTCCCGTTGTAGTTGAGGCAGCAGTTGTTGTTGACCCTCCTTTTGTAGATGAGGCAGCAGTTGTTGTTGACCCACCAGTTGTTGATCCACCAGTTGTTGTTGAACTTCCTGTTGTAGTTGAGGCAGCAGTTGTTGTTGACCCACCAGTTGTTGGTCCGCCACTTGTTGTTAAACCTCCCGTTGTTGTTGATGCACCAGTTGCTGTTGACTCTCCCGTTGTAGTTGAGGCAGCAGTTGTTGTTGACCCTCCTTTTGTAGATGAGGCAGCAGTTGTTGTTGACCCACCAGTTGTTGATCCACCAGTTGTTGTTGAACTTCCTGTTGTAGTTGAGGCAGCAGTTGTTGTTGACCCACTAGCTGTTGATCCACCAATTATTGAACCTCCCGTTGTTGTTGACCCACCAGTTGTTGATCCACCAGTTGTTGAACCTCCCATTGTAGTTGTGGCAGCAGTTGTTGTTGATCCAACAGTTGTTGTCGAACCCCCTGTTGTAGTTGAGGCAGCAGTTGTGGTTGACCCATCAGTTGTCGATCCGCCAGTTGTTGTTGAACCTCCTGTTGTAGTTGAGGCAGCAGTTGTTGATCCACCAGTTGTTGTTGAACCTCCTGTTGTAGTTGAGGCATCAATTGTTGTAGACCCACCAGTTGTTGATGACCCTCCAGTAGATGATGTACCAGTTGCTGTTGAACCTCCTTTTGTAGTTGATGCACCAGTTGTTGTTGACCCTCCTGTTGTAGTTGAGGCAGCAGTTGTGGTTGACCCTCCAGCAGTTGTTGTTGATGGGGCAGTTGTTGTTGGCCCTCCCACTGTAGTTGAGGTAGCAGTTGTTGTTGACCCATCAGTTGTCGATCCACCAGTTGTTGTTGAACCTCCTGTTGTAGTTGAGGCAGCAGTTGTTGTTGATCCAACAGTTGTTGTCAAACCTGTTGTAGTTGAGGCAGCAGTTGTGGTTGACCCTTCAGTTGTTGATCCACCAGTTGTTGTTGATGCGCCAGTTGTTGTTGACACATCAGTTGTCGATCCGCCAGTTGTTGTTGAACCTCCTGTTGTAGTTGAGGCAGCAGTTGTTGTTGACTCACCAGTTGTTGATGCGGCAGTTGTTGTTGACCCATCAGTTGTCAATCCACCAGTTGTTGTTGAACCTCCTGTTGTAGTTGAGGCAGCAGTTGTTGATCCACCAGTTGTTGTTGAACCTCCTGTTGTAGTTGAGGCATCAATTGTTGTAGACCCACCAGTTGTTGATGACCCTCCAGTAGATGATGTACCAGTTGCTGTTGAACCTCCTGTTGTAGTTGATGCACCAGTTGTTGTTGACCCTCCTGTTGTAGTTGAGGCAGCAGTTGTGGTTGACCCTCCAGCAGTTGTTGTTGATGGGGCAGTTGTTGTTGGCCCTCCCACTGTAGTTGAGGTAGCAGTTGTTGTTGACCCATCAGTTGTCGATCCACCAGTTGTTGTTGAACCTCCTGTTGTAGTTGAGGCAGCAGTTGTTGTTGATCCAACAGTTGTTGTCGAACCTGTTGTAGTTGAGGCAGCAGTTGTGGTTGACCCTTCAGTTGTTAATCCACCAGTTGTTGTTGATGCGCCAGTTGTTGTTGACACATCAGTTGTCGATCCGCCAGTTGTTGTTGAACCTCCTGTTGTAGTTGAGGCAGCAGTTGTTGTTGACTCACCAGTTGTTGATGCGGCAGTTGTTGTTGACCCATCAGTTGTCAATCCACCAGTTGTTGTTGAACCTCCTGTTGTAGTTGAGGCAGCAGTTGTTGATCCACCAGTTGTTGTTGAACCTCCTGTTGTAGTAGATCCCCCAGGTGTTGTTGAACCTCCTGTTGTAGTTGAGGCAGCAGTTGTTGTTGACCCACCAGCTGTTGATCCACCAATTATTGAACCTCCCGTTGTTGTTGATCCACCAGTTGTTGAACCTCCCATTGTAGTTGTGGCAGCAGTTGTTGTTGATCCAACAGTTGTTGTCAAACCTCCTGTTGTAGTTGAGGCAGCAGTTGTGGTTGACCCTCCAGTTGTTGACCCACCAGTTGTTGTTGACCCATCAGTTGTCGATCCGCCAGTTGTTGTTGAACCTCCTGTTGTAGTTGAGGCAGCAGTTGCTGTTGACTCCCCAGTTGTTGTTGACCCATCAGTAGTTGATGTACCAGTTGCTGTTGAACCTCCTGTTGTAGTTGATGCACCAGTTGTTGTTGACCCTCCTGTTGTAGTTGAGGCAGCAGTTGTGGTTGACCCTCCAGCAGTTGTTGTTGATGGGCCAGTTGTTGTTGACCCTCCTGTTGTAGTTGAGGCAGCAGTTGTTGTTGACTCACCAGTTGTTGATGCGGCAGTTGTTGTTGACCGATCAGTTGTCGATCCACCAGGTGTTGTTGAACCTCCTGTTGTAGTTGAGGCAGCAGTTGTTGATCTGCCAGTTGTTGTTGAACCTCCTGTTGTAGTTGAGGCAGCAGTTGTTGTTGACTCACCAGTTGTTGACCTCTAAATACATGCTGTTGAACCTCCCATTGTAGTTGAGGCAGCAGTTGTTGTTGACCCTCCCACTGTAGTTGAGGCAGCAGTTGTTGTTGACCCACCAGTTGTTGTTCCGCCAGTTGTTGTTGAACCTCCTGTTGTAGTTGAGGCAGCAGTTGTTGTTGACTCACCAGTTGTTGATGCGGCAGTTGTATTTGACCCATCAGTTGTCGATCCACCAGTTGTTGTTGAACCACCTGTTGTAGTTGAGGCAGCAGTTGTTGATCCACCAGTTGTTGTTGAACCTCCTGTTGTAGTAGATCCCCCAGTTGTTGTTGATCCTCCAGTTGTAGTTGACACACCAGATGTTGTTGACCCACCAGTTGTTGTTGAACCTCCTGTTGTACTTGAGGCAGCAGTTGTTGTTGACTCACCGGTTGTTGTTGAACCTCCCATTGTAGTTGAGGCAGTAGTTGTTGTTGACTCCCCAGTTGTTGTTGACCCATCAGTAGTTGATGTACCAGTTGCTGTTGAACCTCCTGTTGTAGTTGATGCACCAGTTGTTGTTGACCCTCCTGTTGTAGTTGAGGCAGCAGTTGTGGTTGACCCTCCAGCAGTTGTTGTTGATGGGCCAGTTGTTGTTGACCCTCCTGTTGTAGTTGAGGCAGCAGTTGTTGTTGACCCACCAGTTGTTGATCCAACAGTTGTTGTCGAACCTCCTGTTGTAGTTGAGGCAGCAGTTGCTGTTGACTCCCCAGTTGTTGTTGACCCATCAGTAGTTGATGTACCAGTTGCTGTTGAACCTCCTGTTGTAGTTGATGCACCAGTTGTTGTTGACCCTCCTGTTGTAGTTGAGGCAGCAGTTGTGGTTGACCCTCCAGCAGTTGTTGTTGATGGGCCAGTTGTTGTTGACCCTCCTGTTGTAGTTGAGGCAGCAGTTGTTGTTGACTCACCAGTTGTTGATGCGGCAGTTGTTGTTGACCGATCAGTTGTCGATCCACCAGGTGTTGTTGAACCTCCTGTTGTAGTTGAGGCAGCAGTTGTTGATCTGCCAGTTGTTGTTGAACCTCCTGTTGTAGTTGAGGCAGCAGTTGTTGTTGACTCACCAGTTGTTGTTGAACCTCCCATTGTAGTTGAGGCAGCAGTTGTTGTTGACCCTCCCACTGTAGTTGAGGCAGCAGTTGTTGTTGACCCACCAGTTGTTGATCCGCCAGTTGTTGTTGAACCTCCTGTTGTAGTTGAGGCAGCAGTTGTTGTTGACTCACCAGTTGTTGATGCGGCAGTTGTTGTTGACCCATCAGTTGTCGATCCACCAGTTGTTGTTGAACCACCTGTTGTAGTTGAGGCAGCAGTTGTTGATCCACCAGTTGTTGTTGAACCTCCTGTTGTAGTAGATCCCCCAGTTGTTGTTGATCCTCCAGTTGTAGTTGACACACCAGATGTTGTTGACCCACCAGTTGTTGTTGAACCTCCTGTTGTACTTGAGGCAGCAGTTGTTGTTGACTCACCGGTTGTTGTTGAACCTCCCATTGTAGTTGAGGCAGTAGTTGTTGTTGACTCACCAGTTGTTGTTGACCCTCCAGTAGTTGATGTACCAGTTGCTGTTGAACCTCCTGTTGTAGTTGATGCACCAGTTGTTGTTGACCCTCCTTTTGTTGTTGAGGCAGCAGTTGTGGTTGACCCTCCAGCAGTTGTTGTTGATGGGCCAGTTGTTGTTGACCCTCCCGTTGTAGTTGAGGCAGCAGTTGTTGTTGACCCACCAGTTGTTGTTGAACCTCCTGTTGTAGTTGAGGCAGCAGTTGTTGTTGACTCACCAGTTGTTGATGCGGCAGTTGTTGTTGACCGATCAGTTGTCGATCCACCAGTTGTTGTTGAACCTCCTGTTGTAGTTGAGGCAGCAGTTGTTGTTGACTCACCAGTTGTTGTTGACCCACCAGTTGTTGTTGAACCTCCTGTTGTAATTGAGGCAGCAGTTGTGGTTGACCCTCCAGCAGTTGTTGTTGACCCTCCAGTTGTAGTTGAGGCAGCAGTGGTTGTTGATCCACCAGTTGTTGATCCACCAGTTGTTGTTGAACCTCCTGTTGTAGTTGAGGCAGCAGTGGTTGTTGACCCAGCAGTTGTTGATCCACCAGTTGTTGTTGAACCTCCCATTGTAGTTGAGGCAGTAGTTGTCATTGACCCACCAGTTGTTGATCCACCAGTTGTTGTTGAACCTCCAATTGTAGTCGAGGCAGCAGTCGTTGTTGACCCACCAGTTGTTGACCCACCAGTTGTTGATCCGCCAGTTGTTGTTGAACCTCCTGTTGTAGTTGAGGCAACAGTTGTTGATCCGCCAGTTGTTGTTGAACCTCCTGTTGTAGGTGAGGCAGCAGTTGTTGTTGACTCACCAGTTGTTGATGCGCCAGTTGTTGTTGTCCCTCCAGTAGTTGATTCACCAGTTGTTGTTGAACCTACCATTGTAGTTGAGGCACCAGTCATTGATCCATCAGTTGTTGTTGTTGAACCTCCTGTTGTAGTTGAGGCAGCAGTTGTTGTTGACTCACTAGTTGTTGTTGATGCGCCAGTTGTTGTTGAACCTCCCATTGTAGTTGAGGCAGCAGTTGTTGTTGACGCTCCAGTTGTTGTTGATGCAGCACTTGATGTAGGTCCTGCAGTTGTTGCAACACTGGTCGTTGTTGACCCTCCTGTTGTAGTTGAAGCTCCAGTTATTGATGTTTGAGCATTAGCCACTATTTGTAACAAACAGAAGGATTAATTATTTTTTCCAGAGCACTATAAACAACTTTGTATTTCATTAATACCCTACTTACGTGTAAGTATGAGCAAAATTGATAAGATTTGTCCAGCACCCATGGTTCCTGCCCTTGAACCTGCAACATTTGACTCACAAAATCAGTATATATACAGCTAACAGCTTAATATCTTAATAGCCCCTGGATTAATTATACAATAATTAATTATATAAATAAAGAAATCACAATGTTAAACTGATGCACAGTTCTAGCACTTTCAGCCCTCTATGTTGTACTGTCAGTTATACCAAATAAACTGGTTTTGGTTTCCCTGGAAGTTCACATTTGATTTATGATTGTAGGATTTGGTGAAAATTACTTTCTCACAGTTTTGTGAGTTATGTAATGTATGTTATCTGAAAAAAACAAATGATTTTATGAAATTGTGAAAAACTAAAATAGACAGAGCACTTGTGGTAATCTGTGTCTGCTGCATCTGTCTCTGTCTTCTTCAGAATTAATGATAGAGTGCCCCCATGATAGTGTGAGATACTTTGAATTATTATTAATAACTATTACGGTCTCCGCACAGTGATTTTTCATGCCAAAAGAGCGCCACCTAGTGGCGTATTTTTTTGTCCTTTTTAAGTGAGCCTCAGGGAGCCATGGGGAAGCATCGTACCAAGTTTCATCTTAATCACACATACCGTTGTAGAGATATAAACTTCTTCATTTTAAAGAGCGCCACCTAGTGGTGATGGCCTGAAATTGTGCACGATGCTTAAGGAAGACATCTGGAACTATGCACCGAAGTTTGGTGTCAATTGGACATACCAATGTGGAGAAATGGTCCACTTCCTTTTTTGACGAAAAATCCACACGAAGTGCTAATCTTATAACGTGCTGTTTTTTTGAAATATCAAAATTCTTTGAATTATTTTTTTTTATGAGGGTCCTCAGATGCCATGTGAAAAATTTTGTGCGAATCGGACAAAGCGCATGGCAGGAACACAAAAAAGTAATTTACGGACATTTCGTGCTCTAGAAAAAAAAGATTCTTGGCGAAAGTGGGCGGGGCTTACATTGTAAGATTCAGCTCTATTCACCGAACGCGTGGATACAAGGTTTTTGAATGTGCGACAAACTATGCAGAAGTTATTAGCCTAAACGCATTTCTTATGATAGTAGCGCCACCTAGTGGCCAACCCGAAAGCGACACATAGAATATCAAATTTTTAACCAGGCCTGACCACTTTGCCAAATAAAATTGACTTTTCGTATATGTTCAGGGGGGCAAAATCGCAGTCAAAGGCGCTAAAAATATTAAGAAACAGCAAATACAATAGGGACCTTGCCGGTCGCTGGCTCGGTCCCTAATAAGTAGGAACACAAATTGACAAAGTAATGAAAAATTGGAATGATAGAATAAAGCACCTGTGACATATAACAAAAAGTATACCTCTGGGGTCTGCAAGGTACCCTAGTCAGTCGGAGGGTTAACCTTGACACTCAAGGTGAATATTCCTCATAGGTGATGACACACCAACGAACAAAACTAATTAAAATATCCCCTAGCTCTTGTGAAAAAAATAAATTTTTTCAAAAGTGGAAATGTAGCAAAAAACAAAAACAAAATTTCAGTAACATCAGAAATGTGTGTCATAATTATAATGCGGCCTTTTAAGACCTAGTCTAAAAAGCAATCTGGAAGTGTGAATAATATATTACATGGAAAGATAAAGGAGGTAGACTTAATGTCTTTTCTGGCTAAAACAAAACATTGTTAATACATTAGGGGTCTCAAACTCAAATTGCTGTGGAGCCACTGATATTGTCATCTGATATAGGAGGGCCACTTCAAGTACTACAAGAAAGCTCAATATTCTTAAAATATTTCCATTTCTGACATACCTAACGAAAACCTGTTCTATTCTTTGACCTTTGCCATTATTTTGCACCAAATCAAATCCATTTTTGATAGAATTGTCTTTTTATTTTAATTGTATATGAAGGGGCTGTTTAAATTTTTATGTGAACAACTAGAAAAAAAGAATAATGATCTTGCAGGCCGGATTATATAATATTTATAGACCCAGAGGTCTGAAATGATGAAATTTGAAATTCCTGTCATACATCCATCTGTTTTTGTTTTAGGTCCAATACATTGCATTATTTAATTATTTAATAATATCTAACATATAGGATGGATGCAATCAAAATAAAATTCATGTAAATAATACATGAAGAATAAATATATAAATAAAAGGCCAATAAAAGAACACCTTACAATAGCCCAATAAAGCAGCATTTCCCAAAAACGTGTGAATAATACATGCAATTAATACCTCCATATAGAATATAGTCACAAAAAATTACTTACCCATGGCGATAGTCACAAAAAATGTTGTTTAGATTTGCATTAATTTTATTCTTTTATTTGTATTAATTTTATACTTTTGTTTAGAGGCTCCTGGTGCACATCTCTTGTGAGGCCACCAGTTTGTGTTGGTCTTATATATTACTGCAAACTGAAATGACGTGTTGTTCACAGGAAATAAAAAAAAAAACAGAGGAAAAAACTTCCTTGACAGCTACCAGTTCATTTTCATGGTTTAGTCACTTGACAAGCCTGGGTAAAGTTACATTCCACTAAAGTGAACAAACAAGACGTCGTTATCTTATCTCATTTTCTTATCCCTCATACAGGTAAAGCTACAAGATACTTAATAATTGGTGTATTGATATAACGTGATAATATTTTGGAGATGGCTGAAGTAAAAAATAATTTTGACGTGAATTTTCTGCAAATTCCTTTTTCTTTGTCCAGCCACAGTGACTATCACAACTGACTACACAATCCTTCCTCTAGTCAGTCCAAAAGACTGGCTGTTGCATGACTTGCAGAGTATCTGTAAACAACTTCACATACCAGCAACAACATAAAAGCTTATTTTACATACATATTTTAGTTTCTTATTTTATTATATAAATGCATAGTTGGCCTGGGTACATTAGTGCAACTGTACATTTTGATGTTATCACTCTCATTCAAAGTTAATTGAAAGTCATGTGTAAAATATGCTAGTGAAAAGGTATGGCAACGTCATGTCTTTAACTGCCAAATTTAGCCATGACTGATTGGGTTGGGATTAATGCAAGTTACACACACTTTCTGAGTTATGACCCATCCCAATAAGATCATACTTAAATATTTAACATAATTGTGTGTATTCAAATCACTTATGAGGAATTACACTTACCCAAACAACCAAACGTCAGTAATGTGTAGCTTTTTGAGAATACAGTCAGATAATAACAGATGAATAAAGGTATTTTGGACACTTATAATATATTACAATACACCAGTGCCTTTTTTAACTGATCCACTGACTTTCTATGGGAGATCGATGGATTATGGGACTAAACTGGCACTACAAATGCACAAAGGCAGAAATCCAGGTGTACATCCAGGGTTAACAGTGTTCCTCATCAGAGGCCAGGCAAACAGTTTCACACTAATATCTCGACCTGATCTGAATAGAAACTCCACCCAAAGAGAAAATAAAGAAAAGAAAAACAAATCATGACACAGCGTATGCAAGAATAATTAGTTTATTGGAAGTGTCCAGTGTCCTAAACAACAAAGGTTTCAGAAGATTAAAAAAAATAAACAATGGGTTAAACAGAGAGAGAAAAATAAGTTTCAGTTGTGCAGGTTGATAAGATCACAAAAAAATCACCAAAACATCAGAAAGTCAGTAAACAAAAATCAATATGAAAGAAAACAAGTCAAATAAAATTAATTTGTTAAAGAAAAGTATGTAAAATAAATGTACACCTCCACCACTATGGTTAGGTAAGAACTATATGATAATTTCAGATACACAAGAACACAGAAGAAAAAGTATTCTCTAAATAATTTTATCTAAACAAAAACAAGAATAAGAACCTTAATCGAACTGCAAATTAAATTCATGGAGCCCATGAACAAAGACTTGACGTAACTAAAACAAATGAAGATTAAAACCTGAAACAACAAATATTTCAATTATGTGATAGGTTTGTTATCAGCATGAGGTTTTATTTTCAGAATATTATTTTCAAAGGTTGGACGTAAGAAACAGAATGTGGGTGTAACTGGCCTAACCACTACAAACACGTAAGAAGAAACACTATGGACATCATTCAGTGCACCGCTTACTTTAACAATCCTTGTTATAACCATCCATGGTATTTGTAACCAAGTGATATATCTATTTATGGCTTACACTGTCTACTTCGTAGCTAACAGTTTAGGCTATTTAAGAGTCTGCTGCACAAAATCAATGGACAGCTGAGCTAAGAAGATTATTATCATTCAGTTTGAGAGCTCTCAGGTGTGTCAGTTGCATCACATAAAATAAATCTACATATTTTGGGAGGATGGAACATGTGACTTGTGAGTTTCACAGGGACTTTCCTGCTATTATTTTTTTGGATATGCTCATTTGAAAGCATTTCAGGGCAATCCATCATTGTCGAAACATCTTATTTAGCATACGGTGAATTGGGATGTGTAGTGGCTCACGGTTTAGGTGATCATAGGTCAGACTGAAAATAAGGATTTCAAGCCTCCTCTGTCTAATTCACACTTCTGGGGCAATGTTGGGATCTGTGAAATTCAAAGAGAAAGATAATTTACTACCATGAATATTCATAATTAAAAAGACCAACCTGTCAGTCGAGGATTTTGCAATGGCTGGTAACTGTGGATGTATTAGTTATAAAATAAAAATACATTGCTGAAGATATGTATTCGAGGTTCAAGGTATCCATTTTGAAAGATACACTTACTTACTTGAGTTAAGAGTGATGCTACATCATATCTGAACAGTAAATATGAAACTACAGCCAGCAACCAGTTAGCTTAGCTTAGCATAAAGACTGGAAACAGAGAAACAGCTAGTCTGGTTCTGTTCAGTGGTAACAAAAACTAACAAATGAAATATAACATAGCCAGCATTTATGTTAAGCTCAACAGCTGAAGGCTGTAGCTTTATATTGTTATACAGACATGAGAGTGGTATACATTTATTTATCTAACTGTAATTTTAGTGAATGTGTTTCCGAAAATGTCAAAAACATTTGTAATTACCTCATTAGTGGTGTTCTAATCTGGCTCGTGTTGCTCCTCATTGAAGGCATTGGAAACTAGGAATGTGGTCCGGATCACAGTTTGGTAATCAAAGACAATGGGCCCTTATAGCAGCAATTTTGGGGCTATATCTGAAAAACACTGTTTTTCCCCCAGGTAAGGGAACAGATGTA
Organism: Dicentrarchus labrax; assembly: GCF_905237075.1. NCBI lineage: Eukaryota > Metazoa > Chordata > Actinopteri > Moronidae > Dicentrarchus > Dicentrarchus labrax. The sequence goes on along the minus strand of NW_026136717.1, from coordinate 11,253,661 downwards.
GGATCAACTTGCTGCTATGTTGTATTGGTTTTGGCAGGATTTAGGGTTGATGCAGCCGAGGAAATTGACTAAGGTTGATTGCTGGAGCTGGATGGCACTGTTGCAGAGGCAGCATTTGACATGTTTGTTGGTGTAGCCATTAAAGAGTTGTTTACATTTTCAACAATAATAATTCCTGGACTTTGAGTAGGTGGTCCATGTGTCGATACAGACACCAAGGCTGTTTCAACATTTATAGTGTTGTCAGTCTGAGGTGATTTAAGAGATTGATGCTTTGATTCTGCTGTAGAGGATCGTTGAGGTGTTGGGTTTGAAGATGTAGTGCTGTATGAGTTATTTTGCATTTGTGAAGCAGAGGGGATGCCTGTTGATTGGGCAGTTTCTAATGTAGATGTACCAGTTGTCAGTTTATTGGATGTTTTGGGAAGTTCTGATGAATATCCAACAGTTTGTGTACTTATGGATGTAGTCAAAGTTCCTGAAGAGCCACTTAATGATGGACTTGTTTCATGGGTGATGCTGATGAGTTTGGAGATGTTAGTCTTGATTGCTTGGTAGTCTTTAAACTACTACTAGAAGGGGTCATGGATGCTTGAGATTGTGATACTGTTGGTGCAGTGACAGTTTGTGACAAGCTATGAATTGTTGTTGATCCAGGGCTTTCGTTTGAAGCTGTGGGCAGTACTGGTGTTAAGGATGCTGATATAGATGTTGGTGAAGTGACTGAATCTGTTGTCACATATGCTGTACTTTGTCCTGACTGTGATTACAACTGTATTTTGTGTTGATCTCTCTGTTGATTTGTCAGCTGTGTGGTGGTGTTGTAACAGAAGACGCAGCTAAAGTGATTTGTAATGGTGCTGTGGTTGATTCTGCTGCTACAGATATACCATCTTGTATTTGTTCATTTGTTGGGGGTGGAATCAATTGTTTTTGGGTAGTTGTGGGCACTGTTTCTACAGATCTTCTAGTTTGTGTTGTAAATGCTGTTACCATAGATGGGGTAGCTTGTGTTGGCATAGTCACCGATCCATTGCTTGCTGGTGTTGTGCTGTGAAGTGCTGTTCCAGCTGCTTGGTTTGAAACTGTGGGCCATTCTGTTCTTAATGATGTTGTGCCAGAGGCTGTACTTGGTGGTTATTGGGTGGTTACAACCGTAGTATTTCTGCTTCTTCTCTCTGTTGTTTTATCAGCTGTAGATGTTGAAGTGATTTGTGATTGCATTGTAACAGATCTTCTTTGGTCTTGTTTATCTGTTGTTGATACGTGAGTGTCTGATTGTATTTCTGTTCTTCTACTTTCAGTTGATGTGGTTGTGAATCCTGTTGCCGCAGATAATGTACTTCGTGTTGAGACTGCTGATGATGTTTTTAGTAGGGTTGTGTTGGGTTTTGTTGCTATAAATGAGCTTTGTGTTTAAGCAGATTGTGTAACTTGTAATGGTGTTGTAGACCCTGTTATAATTGGTTCTGTGGATTTCATATGTGTGACTGTAGATGCGCCTGCCAAGGATGCTCTAGTTTGACTTTTGTTTGTTTTAGTGTGCCTTGTTGTAGATAGGATAGTGTGAGCTGGTGTTTTGGCTGCTGTTATTGCTTCAGATCGCAAACTCTGTGTTGTGACTGGGTCTGTTATGGAAGATACTATGCTTTGTTTCACTGTGGAACTTGATTCTGTGGCAAATTTGGTAGTGGCTTGAGTTGGTGTTGTAGCTGTGGTTTCTATCATCGCATTATCTGACTTGTCTGTCGAAGGTGCTCCGTGTCATTGTATTGTTGTTGAGTGCATCGTGGCTGTTGGTGGAGGTGTTGTGGTAGAGATTGATGGTGCAGAGTCAGTGATTTGTTTTGGTGATGATAGTAGAACAGACAGTTTTGGTGGATTCTGTCTCTATAGATGTAGTTGCTGTTTCTGTTACAGTTGGTATAACTGATGAACTCTTCTCAAATGAGCCTCCAACTGTGGAAGAGGAAAAGTTAAATGCTGTATTAACAGGAACTGAAGTTGACCAGTGGATGCAGAAGTAACTGTTGCTGCTGTTGCCAGGTTCAAAGTGGAATTTAATGCTTTAAAGTTAATCAGAGCTGATGAATTCACTGATGTGACCATCTCAGATACATAGTTAGTTTTGTTTGAGGTTAAATGTGGCTCCTTTGTCTGTGCTTTGTCTTTGTATGTAGATGTGGCTGTTATCATAGTATCAGTTTGTGATAAATGTGGAATGTGAGTTGGTGTGCTGCGGTCTTTGACGTCTAAGGCTTTAGGTGTGGCTGGCATAAATATCTTTGTGGGTGCGTCAACAGTGTGGCTTGTAGATGTGGTAATTTCATGCAATAATGCCGAAAGAGTTTCACTGGATACCACTGTTTTCATCACAGTTGAATTTGGTGAAGGTGGGCTACACTGGGACTGAGTAGACCAGGCTGAAAGAGTTTGTGGGGAGTCAGTGTGAATCTGTGTTGTAGTCACTGTTTCTGCTGAGGAATTCATCAGTCCTGACATATTATGTACCACTATGGAAATGCCAGAGCCAACAAAAGAGTAATTTTCATTTCCATTCATAAGAGCAATGGAAGGGTTAACCCCTGATGATTTTGAAGCTAGTCGTCTTATTGTCAAATCAGATGATGGACTGGTTTGGACAGTTTCCCCGAGATTAGTCACAAGTGATTTTTGAAACTGTACTTCCTTCATTGGCAGTTATTCCATTGTTGCATTTATTTCTTCAGTTGTATCTGGTGTTCCTCCTTTGACTCCAGTTACATTTGCTGAAGTCATCAGAGCATTTTCTGAGTTAATTTCAGAGACTCTGACCATGAAGTGATAGGGGCAGACGGCTGTGTGAGAGAAAAAGGCAGAGTGTTTCATATTAATAAATTTTGCATAACACACTTTACATTGTAAGCAATAGCAGCCTTTAACAGCTTATCTTACTGTATATTTATTTGGTCAAATTTTTAATTACCAAAAAAGGGAAAAAAATCTGTTTCATTTACACACATTCTAGTGTCTGAAGCTGTGATTTATTTTGTTTCAACTGGCACTATCGGTGTATTTTTTAGTACCTTTGTGGACAGGCATTAATAAAATATAATAAATGAATAAATATATAATAACTTTAGTTCAAACGGCCAAGTGGATAGTTAATCAGCCGGGGAGATATTGCTGTTAGCTGCTGCTTAGACCCAACTTAGTACTTACTTACTACAGGACTTTAACTCAGTGTCATAACAGAGTAAGATACAAAGTGCTGAGGTTATAGGACCAACAGTTGCTGTGAGCTTTTAACATCACCTCACCACATCTGGAAAAATAGTTGAAATAGTAAGCCTAGTCTCCTAGCATCTCCTGCTCTCCGATGTCAGTCAGCTGCTTCCGTGGAAAATGTCCATCCAGAGGCCTGAAACCTGCTGTATGTCCAAAAAAAGGTTTGATCTATTTTTTTTTTTTTTTTTGAAAAATGGAAGAATGTGCACAATAGCTGCAATATTATCATAGCTTTTTATTTTCATACTGACATGGAGTGAGGAGAATTGAAATTTAAATTTAAATTTTTTGTTAGTAAGTTATAAGGGGAATTATATAAGGAGATGGATTCCTGGCTTGACAGATCAGATTAATGTGACAATATAATCCATTAAAGAGAGTTTCTTTTTGGGCTTCTTCACCTATTGTCTGAACTTTCTATTACATGTCTGATGTCAGCTGGGCTATATAAGTGTTAGTCATGTCAGGGAACAATTTATCTAATCTGACTCACCTGCCAGTAGGTTTAGAAAAAATCCACAGTTCATGGTTGAAGTGATGGGTATCCATACATACATACATACATACATACATACATACATACATACATACATTACTTAAGTAAATAAAAATAGATGAGATGTACATGCTGTAGATGACATTCTTCTACCCACTGATATATATACGCATTTCTTTTTTTTGGTTTTTACACAATCTCTCAATCAGTCACCCTTGTGAATCTGAAGTATTTTATTTTGCTTTTTAACAACTGCTGAGACACATCACAGTACATCATATGCACATAGATGGTATACAGCCACTACAGTACATTCACTCATTCCAGGAAATTAAACCTGTTGTTATAGAAGAGCAGGAGGAGTTAACAGATCAGCCCAACAGCTATAATTAGAATAAGTTATCTCTAAAATCAAACTTCTGCTGCATTTGTAAAAAAATTTTCAAATGTCAAAGCCTTATTATCATGTGATTTCAGAACACTATCAGTACAAATATTACTATGGGCACTATGAACATAGTCTCTATCTATGTAATGGCAACAGTATAGCACATTGAGCACACAGTCCAGCCATATCGGTTTTGACTTAGTCTTGTTTTCCTTTTCAGATTTAGTCCTCAGCCCCAACCGATGTAGGCTGACATCTCTTGAGGCAGTATATCAGATTTATTAGCTCCCACTCTGGAGACAGTACTCCAAAGGCATGCAAATAGAGTTTGATAAGTAAAATCGGTGAAGTTTTCCAAAACTAATGATAGGTGCGTTTCATTTAGGTGATCCAGGGTCAGGGCTCTGATATTTTTCATGCTGTCCCCCTGGCATCACTTATAGGAAGACTTATGTGTAGCACAGCAATTGTTCATGTTATTACATGTGCTTTTCTTGCTAGGATACCTGAAATAATGTGACATGAAAAGAGAGAGAAAATTGTTGTGTTTTTTATTCTGTGAATAAGTAAGAATTTCTTTCTTTAAAGAATTCTGCAATTCATAATTTACCACTACTTGTGGAACCCAGATGTCCCTCTAATGGGTTCATTTTATGACATTTGATGTGAAAGAAGTTTTATGACCCCCAAGGTTTAAATGCCCCCGTAGAAAATAGTATTTGAGACAAGTAAAGTCTCTTACATGAATGCAAGTACAGGCTGAAAATTAAAAACAAAACTTTTAAGGAAGCATAGGAAAATGCTGAGTCATTCAGGTGAATCAACACTGGCCGTATTTAGACCAGTATCAATCGACACTGCAAACTATCAAACACCTTATCAATAGTCAAGTTTGCTTTCATCGTTACACCAACTTTTCAGCCTCAGCCAGGCACAAAAACTTTTTAGTGATATTTCAAGATTATTTACAGCATTTGAAATTGAAAATGTGCAGAAAAACAGGTGGATGGAAACACACTTAATGTCATTCTTATTCGAAAACAGCCACACAGGATTGTATGTATACAACTAGTAATGTCATAGGCTGGAATCTGGTCTTGACCTTTGTCATAGCCCCCCACCTGTCCGTCTCTGTTCTCTCGCTCTCTTGTTTCTTCTCTCTCTCTCTCTCTCTGTCTCTCTCTCTCTGTCTCTCTCTCTCTCACATACTTCTAGAGAATTACCTTCCCAAAACATCTAAAAAAAATAGATTAAAAAAACTTAGCAGGATTTAACTTGTACAACTGGTAGACTACACCCTGAACACATTTAAACAAGCAAACATATGAGTTACAATGAGTTCAAAGACTATAAATATTGTTAATCTTAAAATCTAAAACTGACACTCACCTTTTAACAATGATAGGTGAGCATTACATAAATATTTTGGTAATCTTTGGTACACTTAGAAGCAAGAACAAATCTAAAACAAAAGAGCCACCTTACTCTGTGCACAAAACCAGTTCTACTGCTATAATTACACCTCTTATGAACATTAAGTAAAATATGTTCATTGAAAAGTAATGGATGCTATATGTAGGAGACGATACATTAAGTATAGAGCACTTCAGTGTGTGTAAAAGTTTTCAAAAGTCTTTGACGATTGAATGCACACACAAACACCTAGACCCTTGTTACTGTTATAAAATGCTGTTGCAAGCTGTTAAATATTCTGATAAATTTTCAGAAATATCATTGCAATTATATGTTGTAATATTGTCCATATAAGCCGATTCTATACTTAAAATAATCCCATACAATTCTAGGCATATAATCTTTAGTTCAAAGAATGCATTTCCACGTTGTATGAAAACAACACTGGTCATTGGTATTGCAGCAAGAAACGATGTGAATCTTTTGTAATCAGCCAGCGAATAAAAGTAGTAATTCTGAACTCACTGATGAACTCAAAAACTTGGACACATATTAAAAAATGCTTTCTGTTGCATTACTGTATCAATTTCTATCTCAGTCATAATGATACAGCTGTATTGTGGCTAAAACACTGAGCTATGAATTTACGAAGAGAATGAATTTACCTGTCTAATTCCCTGGTATGCCTATATATTTTATTATTGACATATGTTTGTTGATATACCCTTGCAAACCTTTTGGAAAATAAAATAAAAACTTGGTCACAAGTTCTACCATTATTGTGAATATTTGTCAATCCTAGTGCTGTGTTTAAAATGAAATCTAATAGTAGAAATTCTGATTCGGTTAAATTGAGTATCCACTGTTGGTTTTGTCTGGGTTTGAGCCCACGTAGTAGAGGGGAACAAAGATGGTGATAAGAAATCAAAAAGAGCTGGTTGACAGGGAGGAGTTCGATTTAGAGGCACTGGGAAACAAGTGCAGTAGTAGTGCAGGCATACGAAGTATATCGGACATTTGACAACAAATAGCTATTGTTCTTCCTCTAAAGTAGCTCTTGCCATTCTCACTGTTATAAAAAGATACTGGTATGCATCCAGTTCAGCAACAATCCATCCAAACCAGTTTCTTTTGGTTGGCAGGACCAATTAAAGTGTTTGTTGAGAACAAATGCTATCTTTTCCATAAACACTATTTACTTTTTTATCGCACCTTTCTATATGATATAAAAAAGACAGAATATGAAAGAAACACAAGACAACTAAATATAAATAGGATTAAAATATAAGAGTTGAAACAGACAGAAACTGAACATTATTTATTCAATAATCCTAGATGAGTGTCCACACTCATGGGAGGTTTGTACAGATTGTATTTTTTTTGGCTAACTGTCAGTCATTCTTCTTTGGCATGTATTTCTGTTGTATCTTTACTGGAAAGTAAACTATCACCTTGGCAATGTTATGGTCTGTAATGCAGGAGAACGAGTTATTAGGGTGGCAGTATCTCAGTGTGGAGGGACTTGGCTACACACTAAGTGTTGCTGGTTCAAGTCCCACAGACCACAGAATGGAGTGGCTGGTAGCTGGAGAGGTGCCAGTTTCACTGCCTAGTGGCCCTTGAGAAAGGCAGCCTCTCTCTCCCTGTTTGCATGTCCACGAGCCCTGCATGAGCGTGCATTTCAGCCAGTGTGTGTATCAAATAAAAAAAGAGGGAAAAAAATAATTTTTCCAGTAGGGGACTAATAAAGTAAATCTTAAATCCTAAAACATAAGGAAATGAATAGACTTTATGAGAAATATTCAAAACCCAGAAAAACAAGAGTGATCACTTGGCCACAGTGACATGACATCTAGACTGTCTGACATAATGAAATACTGGTAGGCCTAGGCATATGGGCCTAGGCAAATAACTTTCTACATTTTACCAACCACACTGTAGAAGAAGAAGAAGAAGAAGATATATTTTATTGATCCCCTAGGGGAAATTGTTCTTTTTCACTCTTTTTTTTTATACACAGGCTGAAATGTACACTTCATGCACTTGTGGACATGCAAAGGGGAGAGAGATGGTGGAGTGATGGGGCTGCAATGTTACCAGTGCCCCATGAGCAGGTTTTGGGGTTAGGTTGCCTTGCTCAAGGGCACCTCAGCAGTGCACAGGAGGAGCTACCAGTCAACGCTCCATATTTTGTGGTCTGTGGGACTCAAGGCAGCGACCCTCCGGTTCCCAAGCCAGGTCCCTATACACTGAGCTACTGCCGCCCCACCTAATCTGGGCCACACTTAATTAATTATTTGTAGTATTTAATTAGTTTAGATTTGTTATATGTGCAATGTAATTAAATAGGTGACAACAATAAAAACATAAGTAATGGCAGCAATTAGTTTTGATATAATTAATGTGTGCCATATAATGAAAAGGGGTTAATAAGACTAAAATAACTTCTAAAAAGTAATATTAAGTAATGAGTATTATTTAATTATTCATAGGACCAAAATAAGATGGAGATGGATTCATATTATGTTGAAGCACAATAGTATAAACTTAAACGCATAAATCCAATTGTTTACAAACGTTACATTACATGACTACATTTCCGATAACCACCCGTTTTAATTAGTATGGAAGCCCAGGAGGTCCAAACGTAACAGCTTCGCTTATCCGCGGTACTGCTGTTGCTCTTAAAGGAGACGCATCCCTAACAGGCCTCGTCTCTGCCAAAGAAATATGAGGTTTGCTATAGCTTTAAGAAGTAATTAATGCTGAATGTTTGTAAAATTGTATTAACCACACAACGTAACTTTTTTTTATTAATAAGCTAGTTAATGAAATGCTTGCGTGGTGACGGTAAATTTACTCTTGGACCGAGCTAACAAAGCTTGGTCCCACCAGGGCCTTCTACGTTACGTTGGTTTTAAATTCGCTATGTTCATAACTAACTAGAAAACACGGGTCTATAAGGGTCATAACAGTTGAATAAGGGCGATATGGACTCGGAGGAAGACGAGGTTTCCAGTATTCGTCCTGGGATTGAGACAACCGGAGACTCAACGGAGGCCGCAAAACCATCCCCGGACTCGACTGAAGCGTCTAGCCGGAGAAGAGGAAGTAGAAGGGGCATGAAACCCGCAGTGACCTCCCCGGACTCCGGTAACTGTCGGTCTGGCACCGAAAGTCCTGTGCGTGTTTTGCGAGCTAGGGGAGCTGGAGCTGGCACAACTAGCGAGTCAATGGATGCTACTTGCAAGAAAAAACCTACAAGTCTGCACCGTGGACGTGGGAGACCCGCAGGATCACGCACCAAAAACACGCCCGTCATGCAGTAAGTGCGTGCACAAAGGCATGTCAGATATACTGCTACTGCAACGAGACAGCTACATCACTTGTAGAAGTAGAAGCACTTATGAGATTGCACTGCAAGGAGGCTTGGGACTGTAATTTTAGGAAGTGTGTTATATCACTGGGGTTTCTTAAAGCTATAGGTTTACCAGATATTGAAACCAAAACAGATTTTGTTGAGCGTGTCTTCCTGCCTGTGATCATTATCCTGTCCTTGTTCATTGTCACAGGGCAGTAGAGTTAAAGTATACTGTGTACGTTCCTAGCTATATTACAGATTTATTTTGATTTGCACCTGGCTGTTATTTACTGTAGACTCTCTCACACACAGACCTACAATAAAGAAGTCCACAGCCAAAAAAGGTAAAAAAGAAAGAAAAAAGACACTTTAATCTCTTTTATCTATAAGCAGTAATTTATTACATCTGTCACTAATACACTGGCCCTCTGACTTCCTCAGCATCCAAACATGGACCAAAGCTGTCCAAATCTAGAAAGGGCAAAGGGAGAACTCCAACCCGAGCCTCTCGTACCACACCAGCAACTGCATGCAAGCCTGAAGCAGAGATGGAGGCTTCATCATGTGGTGAGACAAAGTCCACTTGCATTATTTTTTTACTACATGTTGAATAATTGTACAGATTTCATGACAGTAAGACAAAATATTAAGCAAGAGTACTTCAAACTTCATATTCATCATTTCTGTTTTTCAGAAGAGGGAACAGGTGCTTTAAAAGGAAGCAATAACAAGTGAGTGTCATGCAACTTATTAAATGAGCAGCAGAGAAAGTGTTGGAAATGTGAATTTCATTGTGGCCAGTATGATGTTGATGTCCATATTAGCGTTGCAGATTCAGACGCGACTTACGACGAGGACCCTCCATTCAGAGATGACCCAAATGACCTCATCTATAAACCCGAGACAAAGACGTATGCTGAGCTCAGAGACTATTTTTTTTTTATCATGAATGTTTCTTTATATGCACACTTTCATTATGACGAATGTCAAGTTGTTAGTTTTAATAGTAAATTATGCTTTATCTCTTAACTCCTTAGGGAAAAATCCAGGCGCCGTAGAACATTGCAACAAAAGGAGGTGAAGAAGGAGGAGTCAGAGAAGGAGGAAGAAGGAAATTCTATTAAAAAGGAAGAATCAGCCAAGGTTGTGGTGCATCGAGAAGATGGAGCGGGTGATAACACAGAGCTACCAAGGAAGTAAGAAAAGTATTGATAGATAAGAAGCTAATGGACTGGTGGCTGTCCACACTGAGAATGGGTACAGTTCATATCTCACTGATACCTGAAGCATACCATTGTTTTAATGCAGGGCTGTTTTCAGTTTGATGGCCCGCTTACTGACAACAGGTGTATTTGATTTGTTACTGATACCTATAGTCACGCACGCATGAATCAAAGCAAACTAAAGTAATGAAAATCTAATTATGCAGACCAGAGAGAAGAAGATCCCTGACTGTAATTGACAGTTGGATGTTTGGGAAGAAGGATTAAATGTTTCAACTCTCAATTTCAAAGTCTGTTTTGCAATCTGTTTTAGGAGAGGTAGACAACAAAAGGATGACAAAGCCCCTCGTCTGCCAAAACGAAGGTAACAGTCCTAATTGTTTCATTTGCTGTAGATGACTAGAACTGTTTGAATTCTTAGAAAAAGTTCCTTTTTTTATGTTTTCACAGGAAAAAGCCCCCAGTGCAGTACGTCCGCTGTGAAATGGAGGGCTGTGGTACCGTCTTGGCCCACCCACGCTACTTACAGGTTGGCCATCCTGTCAACTGTAACCGTGACAACCCAAAATATCTTTTAAGGCACTGTATAGCAGCTGAACCATAGAAACCATAGTGATATACTGTATTTTTATGTTACATACTGTTTTAGATCTGTGGTGCAAAGCATGTGTTTACTGTAATATTTAGAAACAAGGGATGTTTAAATGATTAAAGTAGTTTCACCTGTAAAGGATTATGTGTGGCATTGTGCCTTAAATAGCTTACTCTTTTTCTCTGATCTCTTTGTTTCAGCACCATATAAAATACCAGCACTTGCTCAAAAAGAAGTACGTGTGTGATCACCCGTCGTGTGGGCGCTTGTTTCGTCTGCAGAAGCAGCTGTTGCGTCATGCTAAACACCATACAGGTGATGTTACGGAACAGATGTTTATAGTGATTAGACTGGCACCATACCTTATGTTAATGTGAATTTGACCATGAAAATAATTACACAATTTCTGAGCTGCTTGAGAACTTGTAGTACATAAGAATCACAAGATGGTAAATCAAAACGTTTTGTGTCTATTGTTCATGGTTTTTCTACACATCTGTCTTTCAGATCAAAGGGACTACATCTGTGAGTATTGTGCTCGAGCCTTTAAGAGCTCCCACAATCTGGCTGTGCATAGGATGATTCACACAGGAGAAAAGCCAATACAGTAAGCTTGCGCAACCTTTTTTCCGAAGTCATGCCACAACGAGCTTGAAAAATGCATGTGAATGTGGCTTCTGTCCGATGTTGTTACAAGGAAGAAAGCAGAAGAAATTATTTTAGTTTGGTCTTAGTGGCATGGGTTTATGGGTTTGTTTATCAGTCCGCAAGATTACAAGAAAACTACTCGGGGCGATGTAGCATGGGCCAAGGAAGACCTAATTAAAGTTTGGAGCTGATCTGAATAACAAGGCAGATGCATTATTTATCATTTATCAATTATTTTTCACTTTCCTATGACAAAAGGAAGTTAATTTATTGTGTATTTCTCGTAATTGAGGTGAATGGTGTGCCACAGCTAAACATACAACAAAACATAACAGCCACCTCAAACATCAGTGTAGAAACAAAGGCAGAAGAATCATGCCGATCCCTGAAAAAATATTTTATGGTGACATCAGTTTCACACACACACACACACACACACACACACACACACATACAGAGCAGACAACAGGTGGAGGTCACATTGAGGATATTGCACCAGGCGTTGATATTGGTTTGGATCAGGGCGGTAATTCTACTTATAAACATATGTAAGAAGTTGTCAGGACCCCGACTATGGGTCGGTAAATTTTCAAGCAAGGCCTTCTTGATTTTAAGGCATGCTAGAAAACTTAAAAAAATATACACAGTTGGCCCATATATCAACATGAAGAAATGTAAAGTAAATTGTTTAATAGGACAATGGCCACGTGTCAGGGACAAGAAGGCACTGAATTTGTCAAAACAGAAGCCTAGTAGAAGTCTGTATGATTGTTAAAAATTAAAAAAAAATACACAATATAGACAGAATTGTGTAAAAAGTTCCCTAAATAGGATTTTATCTGAATATGTCTTCCACCTCTGCTTCTGAGTAAATGGCAGTGAAATTGGAGGTAAAGTGTAGTAGCTGAGACTAGAGGTTCAAATCAGTTTGGACTATAACCTGTACTTTGTCTCCACCCTGTGGCAGGTGCGAGATCTGCGGCTTCACCTGCCGTCAGAAGGCCTCCTTAAACTGGCACATGAAGAAGCATGATGCAGAAGCCTCCTACCAGTTCTCTTGCTCCATTTGCAGCAAAAAGTTTGAGAAAAAGGACTCAGTTGTTGCCCACAAGGCCAAGAGCCACCCCGAGGTGCTCATAGCTGAAGCACTTGCAGCTAATGGGGGCTCAGTAATAAGCACTCCCATCCCGGTCCCAGAGACTCTCCCAGAGACTCTCCCAGAGACTCTCCCAGAGACTCTCCCAGAGACTGTCCCAGAGACTCTCCCAGAGACTCTCCCAGAGACTGTCCCAGTGCCGCCCCAGGCTGACCAACCCTCTGTAAGTCAGGGGAGCCAGGAAGCGGTGCGTGGTACACTCACTCCACTGCAGCAGGTGGTGCTGCCGCTTGCTTCACAGACGCAGAGCGATGTATCTCAGGGCCAGTTCCTCCAACTCCCCACGCATCATGTGGTGCAGGTGACCCATCAGCAGCAAGTCCCCACCTTGCTGCACCTCACCACTGCTACTCCTGCTCACCTTTCCAACACCAGCCACCCTCAGCTCATCCAGTTCTCCACACTTCCTGCCTGCACTGTCCCATCCATGTCCATTGCAGACCCCCAGACCACCCTTCTCACCCTGAGCTCTGTCACCTCTCTGGCCTCCACAGCCTCCCTGGCTTCCCAGCAAACCGTGCAGTGGTCCAGGGATGCTCACGAGGATGCACAGCTGCCTGGGGAAGGGGAGCTGTGGGAGAGGGTGGTGGTGGGTGGTGGCCATCAGGATGTAGGGGGAATGATGTGGGAGGGTATTGGGGAGAGGAGGAAAGAAGATGAGGGGATTGTTTGGGAGAGGGAAGGAGAGAGACAGATTCTGTTACAGTGTGCTGAGGTTCATGGAGATAGTTTAATCTAGATAGAACCACAAAATGAGCTGAACGGGATCTTTTATGGTCAGTAATCTGAAGGAGTAGAAGTGTTGGTTCTAGAAAGGAACAAAAGACTGAAGGACCTGTCAAAAGTTGATAAGCTGACAAAAATATATAAAATAGACTTTATGAGTGTAACACAGTAGTCATATATAGTACATAGCTACACAGAGCTACTTTACATCAGGGAGTATGATTTATAATATAGATTACGGACACCTCTTTTACCACTTAATGAATATTTTGTAACGTTCTGCTTTTGTCACCCTTGTGTTTGTATATATGTGTGTATGTTTTTAATTTTCTTTTTCTTTTTTTAGATTAAAAAGACTGAAAAATGATTGTGCATATTGTACAGGGAAGTCTAAAATTACATTTATGTCCCCATAGTAATCCTGTTGTGTTTATATGCAGTTTTTTAGTAACAGTATCATTGACATAATTGGGTTTCAGTTACGTGAAAGTTGCAGAAAAAATGTATCGTGAGCAACAACTACAACCAAATGAGGTTCTTGGGGTAAAAGAATCTTGAGACTTGGATTTTTTTTTTTGTCTGGCCTTTAGACAAATCTAAATGGTTCTGCTTTCATTTGGGGTTTTAACAAAAAAATATCAAAGACAAAATCTAAAATAAGATTTTTGAAATCCTCGAGAAAGGTTAGATTGTTTCTTTACAAAATGAAGCAATGGAGCTTTTATACAGCTGACATTTGGACTTGGCCTTGCAGGAAAAGCACAGGTGTTATTACTATTTCTAACATGGCTCCGTTCTATTCAGTGTCCCAGTAAGTCATGACAATGTGACAGTGAACGAGCATGAACGAAACCAGGACCATGATTTCCTACTGTGATAACATGTCAGATTGTCTTGTAAAAAAAAGCCTTCCTCGTTTGATAGTGGTGGCAGTAGTGTCACTTGGCTTCCAAATTGTACTCCATGCCGTTTTTATTTAATTACAGATTCTTGCTTTAATATTTTTTCACAGTTAAGACTATGCAGGCAGCAGTATTATGATTGAAGTGTTTTTTGTCAGAAATTTGTTTTAAAGCAATCTTGGATAATAAAATATACCTCTGTACACTGCCACTACTACTGAGCACTCCTAATCTTACTGAATTTATTAGAAAATGTATTCAGAGTAACTACAATAAACAAATTATGTTCTGAAGTCTTTATTATTCTTGACACATCTGTTAAATGAGATGATACAATTCTAGTTACATATCAGGGGCAGTACACGCTAAGTAATGTTCATATATAAATTTGCAAGATTTGGCCAAATTACTTACTGCATCTGCAAACAGGAAAGATTGATGTCAATTTTTTTTTAAAAAGGAAAAAAGCATCAAAGCAAATATAGGAGGGGATAGAATAGCTAAACCATTACTGACCATTACAAGCACATCACAATCATAACTTATAGTAGACAAAGGACTGAAAAAAACATGGCTTTACCAGAAAATACTGGTATTTATATAACACAGTATCAGAAATTAGCCTCAGGGGGTTTTACAATCTGTACAGCACATGACACCCTCTATCCTTACACCCTCGATTCAGATATGGAACAACTGGGGAGGGATCCCTCTTTCCAAGATGGACAGATAAGTAGATGTATGCACTGAATAGACCAGTATAGTAAAATTAACAGTCAGAATGGCAATATTATAGATAGATTATAAACACAGGTATACATTTAATACTAAGGACTCCTGACACATTAAACACAAGAAAACCAATATTACATATGACATGCAGACATAAAATACAGTATAATTCAACATTTGAGAGTTTAACAAATCTGATAAAATATTGGTTGATAGCCATATTTTGACATAAAACAAAATAATTATAAACTTTTTTTTTTTTTAACTGTTACTGTGATTCATACTGAGCAGGATATTGTACAGCTGAATCATAAACTCACCAGTGCTCTCTGTTGGGCAAACCATGTAATAGAGACACCTCAAACATACTGTATCTCTGACATGTCTGTACTTGTAACTGTTATCTGCCCACATATACACTGATGCCTATCGGCTCATATCGGCAGATGTATTGGCCCAGCTCCTTTATCTGTGTAGATATGCATGTATATATATACAATAACAAGATAAATACAAATACACCTAATCAAAAATCATTATAACATCAAAATGACTACATATATATATATATATATATATATATATATATATATATATATATATTCTTAAATTCTATATATTTATATAATTATATGAATTATATGGTACATTTTCAATTATATATTTTTGATTCCATCTTTAAAATCTATTGACAGCTTTCTTATGGATTAAAGTTAAACATGTTGATTTAAAAAAACAAACAAGCAATGCCTTGTAGAAATGAAATCAGTTGTGAATCTCGTGGTTATAATATCTTTACACATCAATACAAAAACCATTTCTGTCCTCTACAGGTTTTATGTGAAGATAATGCTTTGCAGGATTTGTACAATTTTGGTCAGAAAATACATACAAACACCGGTGACGTTTTGTTTTTTTTTTGAGGGGAGAAAAAAAAAGGCCCTCCTGTGCGTCCCCCTAAAAACGCCCCTGTGGCTTGCGGAACCAATTAAATCCCCTCTCGCAGCGTGCATGCCAACATGAAAGCTACCACAAACACGCTCCATTGACGCTCGCCGTGCGGATCTCCGCCTCGCGTTCAAACCGCTGAAGTATCCAATAAAAAAAAAAAAAATAGTCCGCGTGTAAAAGGGATTTAGGGGTTGGGGGTGGGTAGGTGGGCTTGTTTTCTCTGCTCGGTGTTCATCCCAGCTCGCTGCTAACCCACCTATATAAACAGGGCTAGAGTGCAAATGGCAGAGCAGGAGGAGCAGCAGCAGATAACCGCGCTGGACACGCCGGTGCCTGGCCCATCGCAGACGGGGAGAGCGGTGGCTCTTGCCCGGCTACTGCACCACGAATGTACTCATCTGCTCCAGCTATACGTGAGTTATCGGTTTACAGGCTCGTTATGCGGTGTGACACACTCCCCTTCCCGTTACTTGTGGCTTGCTTTAATGCGAGCATGTTTTGGTACTGAGGCAGCTAGCTACCTGTCGCGTTCAAATTATATATATGGGTCTTTCTACATATAATTAATTTACATTAATATTCACCAGTGTGCACTTGAAAGGAATGCTGTGGACTGTAATCATACTAAAAGACACCCCCCCCCTCCATTTCCCCTGGGGTGCCTAATGGATAAAGTGTATTGGATTTTTTTCCTGCTGTCATGCTTCTGTGCTTCATCTTGCTTTTAAAAGACATCTTAATTGATCAATATAATTGTAACTCAGTCTTAAAATTGTAACTGATCTAAAATAAAATTTAAAGGCACAAGTGCAAGGCCAGTAGCACCTTATATCCGTCTGCTTTGTACTCAGCATAAAGTGAAAAACAATCTCTTCTTCCTCGCCCTTTCAGAAAGAGAAGGAGACCTTTTTGTCTGACCACACCCCAGACGGCGGGCGCATCTTGTCCCTGTCCCTTGACTCCGAGGAGCCTAGCACGGAGGAGCAGGTGCTGTTGCTGCATTCGGCTCTGCGGCAGTGCCTGGGGCTGATCCACTGTGTCATCGCGAAGGAAGAGGAGGAATGGGGTGAGCTGGAGGGCGACTACGAGGCCATGAGGAAGAACGTCCGACTCCGGCTGGAGCACCTGCTCCACAGCACCAAAGATCTGGCGGAGACTGAGGACAAGACCCTGGAAGTCACCCCAGACCACCAGCATCATACTGAGGTACAGTATTTGTCATAGTGGGTTATACTTTTTGTATGGTCCATCCTCTCATGGAATCACAAGACACTGGTATTTATCTAACAAAATAATATATATATATAAAAGTAACATGAACATTGTCTGACATATATAAAACCATAATGTACTTTTATATACTCTAAACTGATATATTTCTTAAATGAGGTCTACACTGACTAGCAGAAGAAAGAAAGAAAGAAAGAAACATCTGCAAACCTAAAGTTTATCCTGATAACGCACATTTTTCTTTATCCCCTAGGCATTCCCCAAATAACTGGCTAATTTTAACTTTTCCTATGTGAACAGAAAATATCCACTTTTAGTCTTACTAAACAAAGTATTGCACAGTTCCCGGTAAAAAGGGGCAATAAATGACTAAATGCCCCTATAATGCCATCATATAGGTGGCCAAAGAACCCTGTATGTGTCTCCATGAAATTCAGATTTGTCTCCTACATTTGTCAGTTATATGCATTTATTATGATACCATGGCAAGAATTAGCTCATCTGCATAAAATCTAAGATATTCAGCATTAACGGGTCCCACAAAAAAACTACAAGCCCTCAATTATGTCTTAATAACATAATTAAACAGAAAAGCTTCAGCAAGGGTGTGACTAAACCCTGTATTTTATGAATAATAATAATATGACTCAGTTCTGGGAACAAAGATTCAAATCATGAATCTTTAGTTGGAGTTTAAAGCTGCACCAAGTAATATTTTTATACAAAAAAATTATGAAATGACTAACTTTAATGAGAAAGGTGTCTGCAGAGCTTTTTTAGCGTCTTTCAGCTCATTGTTTTGGTTTTCCGACCTGCTTACATGAACAGCGGCAAGAACGTCGGCTAACAAACGCATGCCCCTTACTTTAAGGACACCCCTTAGGTGGATCAACTCTCATGGCAACGACCATGATGCCAAACTAGAGACTTAAAAACGGTACTCAAAAACCAGTGGGTGACGTCACGATAGGTTCACACTTGCTTGTGAGTCTATTTAACAGCTTGTTTCCGCTGCCCCCAAGTGGTTAAAAAAATATCACAGGTTTAACTTTATTTACTTTTGTGAAACTTCAATTTAGGAACCATATGCAAGATTATTCATCTGGAAACGGCCAAATAGTCCCTGAACTTGTTGTTTTCCTGCGTAACTTTCACTTCCTCTTCTTGCTTTAAACATCCAAGGTTTCCCCCGATTGCAGAGTGCCAGTCCTCCATCTCTCAGTCCTTCAACGTAGTACAATAAAACTGGACAGTTACTGGCAAAAGTGTGACCACAACATAAACAATGTTTTACTTTAGCCTCCCCCTATCCACTAAACACCTTGTCTTATTCTTTTGTACTGTATTATTTATTGTGACTATAGTCTTCCATCAGTGGATGTGAACCCGCTCTCTTCTGTGTAGGAAACCGATGGTGCTGGGGGAGCTTTCGGGCTCAAAATGTGGACCTATCGAGTGCTACAGGAGCTAATCCACTGGGCTGACCACGCTGCTCAGACTCTCCATGTCTTACACAAAGAGAGGGAAGGAACAGAAGAGATCTGATGTTCTTTGTTTCAATCCAACAACATCTATGAATGAACTCACTCGACACTAACAGCCAGCTTTCTCTCTCTTATGTATTCCAAATTAGATATTAAGCGGTGTGGAATATATCCTGTGAACGTTAGAGGTTAAAAATGTACTGCTTAACTAAAAACACAGCTAAGCTCCTTTAATAAAGCCCAGTAGACAGCTTTTGCCAGACAGTGGTATTTCCACAGCAAGTGCTAAAATGACCTCTAGTTTGCCACAGTTGCTTTTTCCTTTAACAAAGAAGTGAGTGTAGACTTTAAGCTGCATAAAGGTTGGTTTGAAGTGGCAGAGTTAGACTGTTTGAGAATGTCTTTTGTTTTTGTATACAGTATATAATTTATTTTATTTAAGTTGATTTACCTTCATAACACTCCAAAATCTACTAACTGCTAGAATGTAGCCAAAAACACGACTGATAAACTGTGACTGATGTGCAGCTGAATCTGTAGACATTTGCTATTTTTAAATAGGTCACTTAGCTTTTAATGTACCACCTTATTAACATATGTAATCTAAATAATTCCATGTATAGACTGAATGCTTGTATTGTTCATGGTTTGGCACAATCAGTGATGATCAAGTGTCATGTTTGCTGCTCTGGTCACCAAGTTCTCTCCTGATGTTATACTTGAATGTGCTGCTACACTGTTCACAAGTTTGAACTAGAAGACGCGGTTCTTAAACATTTTTTGCCACGGCCTACCTTTGGAAGTAAAACTGTTTGAGAGCCGCTGTATTAGACTGATAGTTTTACAGTAGGATTGTATTGCCTGTAGCTAAAAGTATCAAACACTCTGCATCACAATGATTTCACTGTAGTGTTAAATAACGGACGCAGCATAGACTCACTGAGTGAATGAGCTGTGACTTCCAGACTTGCTGGTATGGTGAATTTCTTAATGACATGCTTTCATTTTGTCTCTGTGATTAAAACTGGAAATGCATTGCAGATTAAAACCCAGTGTTAACCCACGTGCGTTGTTTACTGGCATTAGCTTTACTTTCTCGTTGTTTTATACACCCCAGTGCTTTGTGTGTGTGTAAAAGTACATTTTTTTTCACTTAATTTTAGATGTCCCTAATTTCTTAATAATTTCTTATGTTTCCTGGATAGAGCGATATAATTTGTTAGATATTATAGAGACAGGGTTGAATTGGTCCACTCGTAATAATGTAATTCCATTTAAAGATTTGCATCGCATGCACAGCAGGTAAGCATAACGTGACATTTGTTTACAAGCAAACACTCAAAATAGCCATATGAACATATGAAGAATAGTTTCCTATAATAAATGAGGAATACATATTACACAACCTATTTCCATAGGTTTCAATTTAGCAGTTCTTTCCAGGATTTTTCCCTATAATTAGAATTAAATAGTTTATTTCCAGGAAACCTCCTATGACATTTTTAGAAAATTATAAATAATTACATACACAAATAAAGCTTTATCAATTTTCTTTCCTTTTGACTTATTGAAACCCTATATGTAGTAAAGTAATGAAGCCGTAACCCTTACTTTGTCACAAGGTGATGAAATACAGAAAGGACCATAAAACATTTTTCACACCAAATAAGGAAATATTTCATGTAAATTACAGAAGCTGCTTTTGTTTGCCATAACGTCCTTCTTTGACAACAACATGTATATTGTCTCATATACTGATTCTGCTTAGGGGTAAGTAAGACTCAATTAACTCCTTATTAGACTTCTCTTATGAGCACATATATGTGGGATTTGGGAGGGGTTGTGTGTGTCTATCACAGATATATAAGCATATATAGCATATGAGTATCCATTGTATTTAACCATGTTTTACATGGTGGTGAAAAGTAACTTCTAACTGTACTGAAATACTTAAAACTTAATAGGCCTACTTTACTTTATGCTATATTTCTACTCTATGTCAGGGGGAAACATTGTACTTAATACTCCACTACATTTATTTGACCTGTAATTAACATTACTTTTCCGAAGGACAGAACCCTTTGCATGCTAAACATATAAGATTAAAGAATACAGCACATTGTTAAAGATTAAACCAGTGGTTTCCAACTTTATGGCTTGTGACCCTTTACAGAAAAGCAGTGTTTAATTGTGGCCCTTGTCACAGTTTAGATATTAGGAGTTCCACCAGAGTGATTTCCCCTGTTAACTAATCAGATCAGTCATACAAAGTCATACTGATTCTCTGCTTTCCAACCCCAATAATTCCTCTCACAACCCGTCAGATGTATCCTGTGACTCAATAAGGAAGTCTGATCCTTAAAGGTCGGAAAGCATTACACTGAACTACCCATCTGTATATAAAACAGCTCAAACTAGCTCCACCATATTGGAAAGAGAATTCTTCTATACTTCAACTTAAGCAGGATTTAGAATACAGGACTTTTATTTGAAGAAATAAAATTTTTTGCGGGGGACTTCAGTCATCAGTTCTTTATTAATTCTCCTAAAATTAGGAAAATGTATTTAAAATCAAGCCGGTAAAACCATGTGTTTAGTGTGTTCGGCGGTAAAAAGAAGAACATCGAGGTTTACCGCAACAGGCCTCACGTTACTTTATATCAATGATTTAACCGCACTTCCACCCTTTATTGTACAGCAACAATACTGCATTTCCAATCAGTGCGTCCGCTTTAATCTTGAGGTTGTAGGTCCGTCGTTTCCCTCAGAGGTGAGTGCACCCCATTTTACCAGTTAGAACCCCAAAGGATGTTGTGCACATGCGCGGTGTGCAATCTACCGGAGCGCGAGAGGTAGGGAAGGGAGTCCTAATGGCGGAGACTGTACGGTCGCCTTTTGACTACCGGGAACCACCGACCCTCGACAGCGACGGGGATGGGAGCAAACCGCCGCCGCCAAGGGGGTGAGTGAGCTCCGGTTTGTGGCCGCGCGGGGTTGTTTTCACCGGGGATTTGTGAGCAAAACGCAAGAGCCCGAGACGCACGCGCCGCGAGCGTGCACGTTTGTTTAGTTGACGTTAGGAGCCTTTATTCGCGTGCGTGATTTCAGCGTTATTTTGCAGAAAAACCGAGCGGGGAAAGTGATTTCCGTTTGTTTTCTGCCTGCAGCTGGTGTGCCCTTTGAGGCTGCGTCCTCCCCTGCCCGCCTCGGCTCGCATTTAATCGGCCAGCCTTTTATTTTTTTAATGTTTTGACGGGACATAAGTCTCAACGTTAGCTGCTGGAAGCTAACAAGGCTAGCCGTGGTTTAGCATTGATGTTAGCATTGCACCCAGCAGGAATCACCAGCTATGTAACTAGCTGGCGAGTAATCTGCTCTCTTGTCGATAATCCCTGTCATGATAGATTTCTTAGACGGCAGATCCCGGAGCATAATATTCAACAAATCATCTGTGCGAGTGTTATTATGCTCTGAACACTGGCTTGGACTGCTCAGCTGGTGCAGATCATGACTCGTGGCTTGTTTGGCTTTGAGTAAACAAAGTTGCTGACCATGAACAAAATGCATGCGAAAAACAGTTGACTGTCAGCACGCTCAGTGATCTGGGGACGCTTTGTTGTGCTTGTCAGTCCTCTGGAAATGCATTTATAACGTACAGTCTGACGTGATTGGATAAAGGGGTGGGGCCATTTCCAATATTTGGATTAAGAATTTTTAATGGTGACCCCAGATAGCTGAAATCTTTGCTTCCTCACTAGCTTCCTGTTTACAAGTAGATCACTGTTCTTTGATCATTCTCCTTGGTCACTACATCAGATTTACAGCAGGTACGTCAGGTGAACTTGTGGAAAGGGCTGCGGAACCTGTGGCACTTAAAATATTTAAGTTATGGCAGGAAAAAGCCAAGGCTGGCGGTCAGGCTGCCATCATTATCATGTCAATTAAATGCATTTTGAATGGGCTGTGATGAGCTAACACCTCTGTGCAGTCTCCATTTTAATGAAAAACACATATCTAGTTAAAAATACAGAAGATTTTCAGCTTTGTAGATGTCATATCTTTGTGTTTCTAGATTGTTGATTTGGCAACATATGCAATTCAAAGATGTGTCCTTTAGCCGGGTATTTTTCACACATTTTGTAGACTAAACAATGGATAGATTAATTGTAACATGTAATAGATGAGTAATGAAATGAACACTCAAAATCCAAAGCTTAAATATAGTCAGTGTGCAGCTCCCTTGTCATCTTTTATGTATTTAAACGCATTAAATTAGCAATATATGTAGGTTGTACAGAAATCCAAATTTCCTTGTTTTGAGTGCTTTTAAAATCAAAGAAAACCTTAAGTGGAAGAACAAATACACCGCCGCCACCACAGCTGCCACCGTCACTACTTCAGCAGTTCAAAAACGTATTGTTGTTGTGGACGAGACGCCCACCTTAAAGAAATGTTACGTTAACTGATTCGAGTACCACTCTGCCACATGTATCGCGTGCTCTGCTTATTTCGGCTGCCCTCCACTCGATTATTTACAGGAGGACAGTCTCGAGCAGTGCTTTGTCTGGATGTTTCATTATGCTAAATGGAGCTTTGGTTTTGTTTTTACAGCCGCGTGTGTGGGAGAAAAAGGAAGGGGACACCTGTGAAGGTGTGTGACCGAGCGTATGTAACAGAAGATGAGGAGGAGGAGAGCATGTCAGAACACAGCTACAGCCCTGGTATATATATACACACACACACACACACACACACACACACACACACACACACACACACACACACACATTTTGCCACCTGCTGTCTGTGTTTTTATCCACTCTGGTGCTTATGGAAAACAAGTGTACCATGTTGTAATTAGCAGTGTATTGTAGTAAAGAGGGACACCTTCCATCTTTCAAACATAAGGCCTGTGGTTGGTGATAAAACAGTTAAGATGTGCTAGATTTAAACAGTCCACTCTGTCCCAGGTGATAGCCAGTATCCAGAGGGTGCAGAAGACCGCCTCCCTCCACCTGGCAGTCCCTACTACCTGCCCGATCCCACTCAGCTCTGGTAAGGAAGACCCTCGTCGTGTTAACTGTGCTGTGATGCTTTTTTTTTTTAGGCTTGGGGATCCATATTACTAATGTGGCTTTATGTTATCCAGTGTGCCAGAGTTGGGGGAGGAGGGAGCGAGCGGTGTCCGGGGACCTGTGCTCTTCCATCCGCCACCAAACTGCCGGATTCGAGAAGTCCACTGTGGGACCCAGGTGCGGTTGGTTGTCATAGCAATCCGAGACATCGCCAAAGGGGAGGAGATCACAGTGGACTACAGCCTCACGGACTGGGGCGAGAATGCAATGGTGAGCTACTAACTTAACCGTAACTTGGATAAAGTGGACAAGGAATGCTTAAAGGATAATGTTCCAAAAAATGATCATGGGTAGTGTAGTTTATGTTGAGTCAATCCCACATACACCGTCCTGTGTATAACCAAAATTACAGCTGAATATTTTTTATTTTTTTTAAACTTTACTTACGTTTTATGTCAATTGTCCATTATTGTCCATAGGAAATCACAGGAAGGTAGCATCCTCTTCCACTGTAGATAGATAGATTTAGACGAATACAGTTTCTCCCATTTTCTAAAGAAGTTTGCTCCTCAAGAGCTCAGGCACAAAGTCATCCTTTCCACTACAAAGATTTAACAATGTCCATCCACTGCTTGAGGCTTGGAATTTGTTTTTTGTTTTTGTTATTTGTAGGGACATTTTATGCCTTTTATTGGATAATAACAGTTTGGAGATGACAGAGAGAAATGCAGCAAATATCCCTGGCCAGGCTTTAACCATGGACATTGCAATCCATGGTTGGCATCTAAACCCTTAAGCCATGTATTTGTGATTTGTGAATGGGTCACAGCAGAGTCAGAAGTGATGGCAAAAGACATTGTTGTTTTTTTTCATGCGATGTGTTGACAGTACCAGACAAACTGGAAATGCCTACTTAAACTTTAAATGTGATAAGGATGTAGATCCTGTTAATATAGCTACAAGTTGAGCTAACACGGTTTGTTTTAATTTGAAATCTGTCTAACCAGGAAGAAGAGGCCGGCCCCCACCCACTGTCCCTCTCTGTTTCTGATTACCTTACCCCCTCCTGGTCATTATCACCCTCATCTTCCCCTCTCACCCACTCTGAGCCCAGTGACTCAGACCGTGAGGAGGACGAAGAGGAGGAAGACGATGACGATGACGACGACGATGAAGAAGAGGAAATGGAGGAGATAAGGGGACGAATGCTCCGCCGCCGCAAGAAGCGCAAGCTGCCCGCGGTGGTTAATTCAAAGAAGAAAACCACGCCCCCATCCTCCAGAGGACCCGGGCGCCCCTGCTCATCCTTTTCCCGCCCAGCACCTGTCACACCCCCAGCCAGATCCCAGTCCCAGACCCCGGTTGGCACCCTGGCACCCCCGACCACCAACATCAACAACAACATTAATATAAACATTGCCAGCTCCAGCAGTGCCACAGTGAGCCGGCGGCAGCACTGCCCGTACTGCGGACGCCACTATCGCTCTCTGGCACGCCACCTGGAAAAGCACCACGCCAACCAGCCAGAGGTCAGAACAGCCATGGAGCTGGCACACATGCACAGCTCTTCAAATGGCAGCGCCGCACACCCTAACCCCTCATCGTCCTCCACCTCCGCAACAACTCATTCCTTTGCTGTCCCTCAGTCCTCGGCCTCCAACCCTGCTCCACCGTCTCTCTTCTCTAGGGAAAAGGAATCACCGGCTACACGCTCGAGCACAGGCGGCGTATCGTTCTCCCTCTCGCTTTCGCCGCCTTCTTCAGCTCAGCCCGCGGCCACCAAGAAAGGTCCCAGCTTACCGCTGCCCACCACAAAACGCCCTGCACCCCCAATGGTGTCACGGGTAAAGAGTCCGTCACCGCCTCCCCCGTCTACACCCAGAAGGGGTCGGAGGATGAAGAAAGAAAAGCATGAAGAGCAGCAAAAAGTGGAGGTGG
Source organism: Dicentrarchus labrax (assembly GCF_905237075.1). Taxonomy (NCBI): domain Eukaryota; kingdom Metazoa; phylum Chordata; class Actinopteri; family Moronidae; genus Dicentrarchus; species Dicentrarchus labrax. Next base: position 11,228,079 of record NW_026136717.1, on the reverse strand, counting down.
AGAGCTCGAGAAGTCAAGAAGAGCTGGTTCCACCTCCTACTCCAGAGCCAGACGTTGATCCAGACGAAGATCTGGAGCTAAGTGCAGAAGGAGAAGATGATGCACCAGAGGAAAAGAATGGAGAGATTGTAAGGTATGGTTGGATTATTTCTTTTTTTACCATTGTCTCTGAAACCAATTAAACATTTATTTTTGATGTTTTGAGTTTTTGTTGGTGCTTTGTGATTTAAACTGCTACTTTAAAAGCATATTTTCCTCTCTCTCTTATGTTTCCAACACACACAGACATCACATGTCTCCACTGCTCTCGTCCCTTTCCTGTTTGGTCGTCTACCTCCGCTGTCAGCAGCACTCCTCTTTCCTTGCTTTAACCCGTTCTCCTCACTCTGCCGAGGCCTGGCGCCTGCTCTGCCATTCCAGCCTCTCCCTGCTTATCCTCTACAACCGCCACCGGGAATGTGAGGTGGCCAAGCTCACTCTCCAGGACTACCGCAACCGTATCACTCCCCAGGCCAGCTCTAGCAGCAGCCCCCCCTCCGGCATGGAAGCCCTCCTGTCACCCTTTGAGCGCCAGGTCCTCTCTCACCTCCCGCGGGCTGGTGTTTTGGGCAAGCGTGGTCGCATCCAGCCGCTTATTTTTCCGCCACACTGTGAGTCCTGCCTGGACCTACTCCTTCAAACCAGCCCCAATGTGGGTGTAGACCCAGAGAGTCCCTATGTCTTCTCCCGGCCCTACCACTCTCCTGCTACCCCGCTGCGCGGCACGGACCTTCTGAGAAATCTGGCACGAGCCAGTGGGGCCAAGAACCCCGGAGCACTGACAGCGACACGTGTGCGGCGGCAGGTAGCAATACTCACTCAACTGCTACTATTAGAGGAGGGTGAGGGCCAGGGTAGTGCTACCAAACGGCTGGAGGACTTCCTGGAACGAGAGTACCATGTGACCCAAAACTGTTCCGCAATCCTACGGGATCCAGCACTGATGGGTCGTGTGGGTCGTGTTGTTCTTTATGGAGAGAAAGAGGGCGTGCTTTTCCGAGGGATGAGCTTGCAGCACATCTGCCTCGAGTTGGATGGTAAGAAGTTACATCATGCATTTTTTTTTTCAGGAGAAAAGGAGGAAGCCATTTGGGCCTATCAGCAGGTATTTCATGCATGCATTGTTCAACCCAGTGCAGGTTCTGGTTCAAAGAACCTTTTCAAGGTTCAACTCCCAGCATCTGTTTTGAATAATGCAAAACACCAACATACTCTATTGTTTTCATTTTAATGGGGAAAGAAAACATTATTTTAAAGGTGTAACTATTAGTATGTATTGGACTGTAGGAGGAATGTCAGCCTTTAAAATTACTTTAAAGGGGGAAAATACAAAAAGCCAACAAAATGTCAAATAGAATTTGATTCAATAATGTACAAGTCTAATTGAAAACAGCTTTATTTAAGGTAGGAAATAGTAAAATGTTCGCAGCAATGTGTGTGGATTATGCCCATTTACCAGGGATTTTTTTTTTCTTTAAAGAGACATTGTTATCGATTGTTTCTGCAAACTTGTTAAAAATAATCCAGAATTATCTGCATTGCTGGACTCCAGGGGTATGTAGAAACAGGACTTTCTTGTGTATGTGAAAATGTTTTTTTGGAATTTTTGGTTTGATTTTGGAGAACTGATCCTTAAATGCTTTATGTGGGGTTCAGTGCCAGAACATTTCTGCAGGGGTTTCCTAGAGTCTGGTTGTCATCATGAGGTTGCCAGGTAACCACAAAAGACTGCAGGAAGTCACTGTGCCAGGCTTCGAAATAGTCTGGCACATAACCCACCATAAAACCACAATGTGTCCTTTTTACTCTTTGGGTTTTGTACTGATTAAATAAACAAGATATGCTGTGTTAATTAATGAGTTTTAGAGGTTCTGGTAAGTGGAGCCATGCAATCTGTTTTCAGTTTTTACGCTAAGCTAAACTAACCAGGTGTTTGCTGTAGCTTCATATCACACATCATTTTTGTGTGTGACTGTAGGACAGGATAACGTATATTTTGTATCCTGCACTTCCTTTATGATACCTTACACTTATGGCTGGATTATTACAAATCTAAGACACCCTTTAATGATTAATGTTAAGGAAAAATTCTAGATAATTTTCCACAAGTTTGTTATAATGAATGTGTCAGAGTTGGTTTTGTAGGTTAAATAGCAACCTTTTACATCCACATTGTGCTTGTATGCACCAATTTAGTCAGCAACATGTTTAATAAGCAACAGTATTTACGTTTTCTTGTTATTGTTGTTACATGTCAAATGTTATGCTGTATGTTACTCATTTGATTTGGGTTGACTACCCTCAGTTTTATATGTGTCCTACAGTAATGTCTGGCAACTCAGCTGACTCCTTTTCAGAAGATTCAGAACCAGAGGAAGAAAAGGAGGAAGTTAAAGCTGAGGTGATGGTGAAGAAGAAAGGACCAGGGCGACCGCCACGGAAGAGGAGAGCACCCATTCCCTCTCCAGTCAGCCCATCAATAGCCAATGTTCATAAGAGGAGATGTATTCCGCCCAAATCAGGTAACCATCTGCCAGTCAAGCCTCAGTCACATCCATATAAATTAGATCTTATGCATTCTATTTCCGTTCATTTACACTTCGTTACACCTCACCCTCGTTCTCACAGGGAAGCGCGGTGTGCTGAAGCGTCCCTGGTCAGAGGCAGAGCGTGTAGCAGTGGAGACTCACCTAAAGAGAAACCTCATGGAGCTGCGTGTCCCTGCAAAGGCGGACTGTGAACGCTGCCTCGAACTCTGCCCTCTGCTGGTGAGCAACCAGCGAGACTGGAGGGCCATCAAGTTTTACGTCCACAACCGCATCCAGCTGCTGAAGAAGCAGGGGAGGAGGGAAAGCGCTGCCTCGGTCTGCTAGGGGAAAACACAGACATGGCAGAGGACAGACACCATAATGTATAAACCACCAGCAATCATAATGAAGAGGGAAAAAAGGCCTGGGTCATGGTGGAGTGCAGCTTCTCCTTTTTCTATCCTTTTATGGCTGCGGCACCTGAAAGTTAGGTGCAAGCCCCGTGTCATCACCCGGGTCATAAGCGAGTAGTGTAATAAAACTGACTTAAGCTAAGAAAACAGATGCTCCACTTAAGGATCATTCGTGCTCAGTGTTCGGGATGCCCAGTGTCTGTTATGAGATGTATTTTTAAGCGGTTGGACAAGATGTACTCTTTCTGAAAAATGTGAAGGTTCAGACACAGTGAATGCTTTTTTTTCCTTTGAGATTATCTTTCATATCATCTTTACTTTATTAGATAGTTGGCAGTGGAGAGCGGTAGGAGATACAGGAGAGAGAAGGTGAAGTTCCTGAAGCGATACCAACCCAGGAGGTTGCAGTATGCACTTTAGACCACCAGGACACGCTACAGCAAATGATCCTTGGTCTAGTGTTTGCTTCCACTGAAGGCTGATGACCAAACATGAATGTGTAAAGCTTTGGGAGCAGAAACCAATGGTTCTAATCTTTAAAATCCCCACAGATAGACTGCATGTCTTCAGGACTGAGACGTGTATGAACTTGTATAGTTTGTGTTTGATATTGACTGGCATTGTACCCCCAACCCGTGGCCCCCAACTGATGAGTGTATTAAAGAGTATTCTTCAAAGTGTTGGACCATGATGCAGTCAATGTGAAGTGGTTCTTGCATATCCCTTATACCATGATCATAGTCAGAGTAGTATGTATCAAGGCACGCCTACTTGAATTTATTGCGTATCAGAATTACAAAAAAAATTACCTATGGTCTTATTCACAATGTAAATACTTCCTAATCTATGAAAAGTATACAGTAGTGATTACAAAGTTAGTATTGTGTTATGGTGTATATACTGTAAATACTACCTGTACTTATTAAAGTGTATGACATTTTGCTGTGTTTTCTTAAACTGGGTTGTATAGTGAGTTTTACATTGTGGATGCAGAGTGACACGAACAAAATAGAAATAACAAATAAATACAGGATCCCATATTGAGTTTATTCAAATATCTTATTTTAAGAATCATACATTCAAACATCGAGCTCACTGGAAACAAGATTATAAAAGGAAGAAAAAATACAAATGACATTATGTAAAACAACACCGAAGGTGAACTGTAATTTGAATACTGGCCATAAACTCAGCTTCAAAGTTTAGCTGCCTTAGTCCATGTTAGGTATATTGAATATATATGCATTTGCACACAAAACACATGCACAAGTGTATTAGTGGTAGTAATTTGTAAGTCATAATAATCCCTTTTGTAAGTCAGTTTCTAAATAGTTTGCTGCAGTAGTTGTCAGTTATTTCACACCTAGGCAATTCAGTGAGACATACCTGGAGTTCAAAGTCTGAGACTGTGGGCCTCCGCTCAGACAACGCTTGTAAAGTTAGTTTACTAACTTACCTATTACTAGTAATTCCTGCATGCCTATGGGATCATGATTATGTTATTTGATCCCATAGACACTCAATAATTGAGCCTAGATAGCCTCTAGTTAAATATATATATATATATATATAGGAGGTACGTATATTATATTATTATATTATTGTTGTTTGACATAACTTCAGACTACCCCAAATATATTTTTTAAAAATAACAAAAGGTCTAACTTAAGGAATTTATTAGGTTCTGTCTCTTGGAAAGTAGGGAAAACTGTAAAATTCCTCAATATTACTGTATCTCTGAACTATCTCTTTAACCAATTAACATAAGTATAGGATATGTGATTTCCTACATAATTTAGATTGTTTCACTTCCCTTCACTGACTGTAGAAAAGGCCCCAAAGTTGGGACATATTATGTTTAGTGTGTGATTTCATAGATGTAGTGTTGGTCAGCTCATATAAGAGCGCCCCCCCCCTCCCCCTGCTGGTTATATAGCGTAACTGACGGTACTTGGTCAGAGAGGTGTGTGCTCCGGTGAGACGGCAGAGTGAGGGATTCACGGTTCAATTAACAATTAACGCCACGGCAAGTGGTCTGCGCGTGGATGGAAAGTGAGTATGTCCGGATATATTGTTGATGTACTGTGTTTACGTTGCTGCAGCTATAGTTTATTTGTTGTTCTGATGTGTAGCTGTCAGACTTGCCATGTGGTCACTGTTTAAGCTAGTTGTAGCATTTAGCTCACCTGCCTCTGATCAAGTGTACGTCACGTCACATGTTACGTTATTGTTATCGCTCCGACTCGCTAGTGTAATGCTTACAGTGAGTGTTACTTAAATATTACCATGTGATGTTGTTTATATGTGTGTTAATATGCTAGTAAGTTAGGTGAAGAGTGTTTCAGGACTGTTATTTTGGGGATGTAGTAATTTCAGTACTCCTTTAGTATGTTTATTAGTGATTAAGAGCTTTATTCTTATTCATTTGTGTATATTTGTTATTGTTCCTTTGCTATAGAAAAACCACATGACCTCATTGCCAGCAAGAGGATATTAAACCACCTGCACTATCCGTCACCTGCTTCTTCATTGTGGACCTCTGAGCATTACTTAGCCTTAAGTTGGTGTTCTGGCCGGCACCCCGGTGTGAACTCAGTGATAGCCCCTGAACTAACGCCATATACAGTAACATCCCAGTGTCTTCACTACACTGACCCTCCACTGAAACTGTTGGGAGACCCTCTGGGGAGGATCCGCCTCCCATTTTGAAAACCTCTTAGCTATATGGAGAAAGTGGAGAGAAGACAATAAAACCTATGACTAGGGAACTTAGTGACTATAGTTACCATGGCAGCTGGAAATATGTAATAGCACAAAGTCTGTTTTTTCAAAAAAATAAAAATTAAGGAACATACTTCAGATAATTATAATAGGCTCAAAACACAGGAGAATCAATTCTACATTTCACACAATAGAGCCTACAAAGCCAGTTAAGAAAAGAGGGTGTTCCCTTATAAATGATTAAAAAAATGCACAAAATCTTTTACTCTTAAACCCTTTGGAATCTAAATGAGTACCTCTGTGATATTTAAAAGTTATAGGACCAAAAGGCATGAGACTAGCTATGAATCACCAAAATAACCACACATGATGAGCAATATAAATTAAAACATTTCAAAGGCAATATTTGAGAACAATAAATTAGAATGTTGGGCAGTAACCCATTACTAGTAATAATATTACAGTAATAATATGACTATCCCCAGCATCTATTAGTGTAACTAATTACTTTTTCAATTTCAGTAATAATATTACAGTTACCACCCAAAAAAAATTCTTACAATATTCATTTTGTTAGCACCCAATTATCAATTTTGTGGGAAAAGTAATATAACTAGTAATGTAACTACTTACTTTTGTCAGGGATTAATATGTACCGTAATATTACTTTTGAAAAGAGTAATAACACACTGCACATAGGATATACAACATTCTAATTAGTGAATGAATGAAATAAATGTACATGTCAATGCATATTTACAGTGTATATACAAAAGCATGTATGTAATTATATATATAAGCAATTATGCTTAGGGCACCAAAATATCTAGCAGTGGCCCTTGGTCAAACTATATACTTAACAATACCATAAACTACAAACTACAAACTACAAAATGTCAATCCATTTAAACTGTCACATCTTACAGCTTCAACAAAAAACATCATTATGATCGTTACAAAAGTCATATTTAAGATTTACCGTCACAGGGCAGAAGTAGTGTTGGTAACTTTTGATGTTTAAAACATTTTTACTCATTTAGTTCATGTTTTATATGTATTTGTATTACATACTGTATATATGTATTGTATGTTTATATAGTGTGTTGGTTTTTATGTTAGCTTTATCATTGAAATAATCATTTTAATACCTGCTTTTAAGTTGAAAACGGTTGAGTTTTTATGTTTTTGGTTCGACTTCCTGCCTGAAATTTGCTGGACTGATTATCATTATTAACTTGCATCTGGTCAGACATGATTTTTATTATTTTAGGGCTTTTTATACCAGACAGGGAAGAGGGGGGAGAGAGAGAGAGAGGGAGAGAGAGAGAGAGAGAGAGAGAGACAGGATGCGCCTCAGCTGTGAATTTTAATACACAATGAAACCAACCAATCAGACAGGAGCGCTGACCCGTAATGAACCAACAGGCAGCTAAGGGGCGGGACGAAGCAGGTAAAAACACAGAAAAGAGCAGACACAACAAGAGGGAGACGACGCAGAGGAGAAGCAGCAGGAACAACAGCAGGTAAGGAAGCAGACGACTGCACCAGGCAGACAGCGGAGAACAGCGGAAGAATCCCTCTGTCTGAACCCCTCTTGGTGAAAAAACATTGTTTTAAGTTCTGTTTTAGCCCTCATTTTAGACTCACTCATCTTTAGCTATTGGGTTTTTAGGTCACTGCTGAATTCAACTGCTCTTTTTTTTATTATTATTTATCATATTTGAGCCTAGAGAAGTTAATGTGGGAAATTTGTGGGAAAAGCACAACAAATTGTTATTCACTTGCAAGCATAGGGCTATATAAAATCCAATTCCCCCCATGCTTATTACAGTGACATCTTTCTGTTATTTTGTCTGTACTGTGTCAAATTGTGTCAGAGTTTGAGCATTTTAGCTTCAACTAATTTATTCACAAATGTTGGGCGGTACCGAATACATACACTGGCCTTTCTATTAAACTATGGAGATGATGATGTATTGTAGTGTGTGTTGTCAATGTAGGCAGACAGCGCCACGTGTAACCGCCTGACATCATCTTCAATCTGACAATGCAATCACCTCCATTTTTACAACTAATTGGTTCGAGTAAAATAGTATTTTAGGTTTAGTCTCAATTGTAAAGACGATAAAGGTTCAATTAGGTTTTTGTATTCTCCTCCTTTTCCCTTTCAACAAAGTAGAAGTAGTGTTAAAACTAGCACTTTTTACTGATTCTGTTCAGATTCAGTCTATGGTGCAGCTGATTCTGCAGAGTTCCCCATGTCAGTAGACGGACCCTGTTCTGGCTTGTGTAATATCTCCATAGGTGCTTTGTCATTTTTACCAGGATTGAAAAGTGGGAAAACTTCACCTGTGAACTGAGCTGTTAAAGATCCAATGAGCCTCTCCTGTTCCACATTATAAAAGGAAAGCTCTCCTCTGTCATAATCTAAAAACACGCCAACCTTCTGCGGTCTTGAAGAGACAGGCAGTAAAACTTTTGGTTGTGTGCTAAACTGAAAGCGTTCTGCGCTGTCAGGGGACGAGGACAGGAACCAGAAACCATCAGAGGCAGTCGGAATCAAAATCTGACCTCTCAGGGATGACTCTCGCACTCGTAACTCCAAGCCACCAAGACACTTTGGGGCCTATACTGATATGCCCCAAAGATACCTCCCAGTAGTGTTGTCCAGAAGAGAAGCCACATCTTCCTTTGATCGCTGTGAGACAGGTAACCTCTTGTCCATCAGGAAAATCCTTAAACCGGGACGTCTCTCAGTCTACAATCCTTGATCTTGAGATACTCATGTACTGTCTGGTCAAGGGTAACATTTTCTGTTGAAAATTGAAAACAAAATTAGGATTAAATCAGAAAAAAGAAATGCATATGTAAATTGTAATTTACAATCAATTCCTAAGTGATTACCATAATACTTGCTAAATGCTGTTAGCTGGGTCCCTCCTGTAAAAAGTAAAGTGAGAAAAAGTAAAAACAGATTCAATACCAATACAATTATCTGTTTTGTATTATGATTCAATACATTTATGTGTCACAGTTTGACTTATAGAACAGCAATAGAGTCACTTCTTACCTTGTAAAAGCTTCTGCCTCTCTGGGGGAAACCAATACAAAAATAGTTTTAGTTTATGGGTTCTGTTATTTTGTGGGGGCACTCCATGGATTTTACACATTAAGTTAAATGTCCTTATCATGAGATGTACTATGCATTTTGGGAAATGTAGTGATTTTGGAGCTTGATTCCTAGGTGTGTTTTTAAAACATGCCTCTTGCAAGTCCTTCATACACATATAATGAACTTGTTGTGTAAGAGTATTAAATTGTGTGTTTAATGTTACTCTTACCATCAGTTTGGTCATCTTCTTTGTCTTTCCTCCCTGAAACATAAATGAACATTGTAAGGATTGGATTTCATGGTAATGTGGTTGTGTGGCCGCAGTGCACAGTGGACCTGACCAAAACCATAAGGCTATCTGTAACTGTCAAACCATTAACATGAATGTTGTTACTTAAGTTTATGTTTTTGTAATTTACTCTTGTTTTTGGTAACGGTAAAGGAAAAAAAATGCCACTGAACTTGACTCAGGTGCTTTTTTTAATTTGTCTCTCACAAGTCCTTCACAGAAGTTTTCAATACTAAAATCTAATATTAAATAGCTGGAGCACCAATTTTATACAAATATCATGAACTTTCTCTGAAATATAAGTAAGAGTAATAAATTAATGTCTAATGTGACTCTGTGGTCCTTCTTACCATCAACTTGGTCACATCCTGATTTACCTGAAACATAAAAGAACATTATCAGGATTTGATTTCAGTCAGTGCTCATATTTAAATCACCATGGACGCTGGGTTTTAATTTGATATTTTATCAGTATTGCATAATTGTATATCATTGTATGCCATCTAATAAAGCTGTCAGTGCTTGTACACTATTGGAAGTATTTAGAATTTAGGATACATTGTGGTCATCTGTGTCTGTCATCACATTTTAGGATTTTATTCATTTATTTAAGTTAAAAAAACAAACAGATAACAAACGTACCGAAAATCGGATATTTATGTTTGTTTTTGAAGAAAAACATTCCAAGTCCAGCTAACACGGCTATGAGGAGTAGAGCGAAGGCCACCCATCCACCTGCTGAGGATCCAGACTCTAAATAAAAAAGCAAGAAAGTTTGTATTTTTGTGTGTCGTTCTAAGTGAAATAATAAAGTAAATTCAACTGTTCAAATAATTCTCTTTACCCTTCCCAGGTGTGGAAATGTTTTCCAGGCGTACTTTGGCCTCCTTTGTGTCTTTATCAGAGGTACCTACTGAGCAGGAAACCTCTGAGGGCCTGGAGACGAGAAGCCAGCTGTGGACTGACATGAAACCAGAAGAGTCGTTGCTTTTTTTCGCGCTGAGATCCTGCTTTTGATCCATCCAGCGCAGACTAGGTTCTGGATACCATCCTCCAGACTCACAGCTCACATTCACCATGTTATCTTCTAGCCACACTACTGACAGAAGAGGGGGGGTTCCCGTATCTACCAAAGAGAGACAATAACAGAAGATGAAGCATCTGATGTAAAGGTGACGAGAATTTTTAGACCTTTAGATTTGTGGGCTTTTCTTTCACTCACTTGTCACACTGAGACTGATGGTCGCACTGTCATAACCCTGATCACTGCTCACGTAACAACTGTAATCTCCCACATCCTGAAGTCTGGCATTTTCCAGCTTCAGGCTCACATCACCTTCCTTCAGACCACCAGATGCTGAGTCCTTTAAGCCAAACGAGATCCGGCCCCTGTATGAAGACTCCTGGGATACATTCTGGAACTTCTTCGCCCGGTAAAGCATGATCGGGCTGTCGAAGTTACCATTGCGGTACCAACGTACCTCCAGGCCCTCCGCATTTTGTGGAGGATTGAGCCAGCATGGTAACATGGTATCGTTGCCGAAGTGCACTGAGACAGTAGACTTGACCAAGACCACCAGGTTATCTGAAACTGTGAAACGGACAACATGAATATTGTTAGTATATTATTTATTACTTTTATAGTAACATCTGGCTTGGGATAAAGGGTTTGTCCTTATCTGGACAGAGGCAGCTTTCCTTGGGATATATTTACACTACTCACAAAAAGTTAGGGATATTCCACTTTCGGGTGAAATTTATGGAAAATGTAAAAAGTTGATGCTACAGTGATATTATATCATGAAAGTAGGGCATTTAAGTAGAAGGTCAAATTAAGATCACCTGGAAAGGTTATAGTGCATTTTATGTACATTCTGAAATTTCATCCGAAAGCCGAATATCCCTAACTTTTTGTGAGTAGTGTGTGTATGTATGTATGTATATGTATATATATAAATTATATAATAAAATGTGACTTGAACTGAATTAGACTTGCCATGTTTCTTTCAAAGAGGACACAAATCTGTTCCACATATAAGGCTGGTTAAGTTTAAAGATAAGCGGAACATGTCTACAGGTTTATGAACAATAAAAAGTCAATACATCTGAATAAACAGTGGTCAGATACATAAAAAGGGGAAGAATGGTGAGTAATACATGGTGAAATACCAGCATAAGGAAAATCAGAACAGGTGATGAGATGTAAAGAAAACAGGGACGTACCAGGGGCGGCTCCACACGATGAAACCAGAGCAAACACAAAACATGTCTTCATGATCAGCGAACCTGTGACAGAATACAAATTATGACCTAAGGCTATTTGCGTTTAACCAGCTGTAACGTTAGCACACACAATCGCTATCCAGATCGTAAATCAGCAGCTCTTTGAACAACAGAACGAAAGCGTAAATGAAAACGTGTCGTGATTCATAAATCCAGCGAATTCAAAACTACATACCCATCGTGGTGTAACTCCAGGTCGAAATATCCTTTAATCAGCTCCAGGTTATAGTGCGTAAGGACATAAATTAGGAGGTAATTCACATTTCGGTGTAGATTTGAAGTCAGCTTTGGCTTTTTTTAATCGTATTTTGTTCAAAGCCACGTTCGGGAAAGGTCGTCGCCAGCTAAAAGATTCACTTTCACTTTTGAAAGGACGTCAGAACGAGGACACTGGCGCGGGCACATTCTGGGAAATTTGAATCTAGAAGCAGATTGTAGAGACCTGGACTGTCCCTTCTTCCACGTGTTTGTTTGAGGATATATATATATATATTTTTTAAAAAAAATTAACTTTACATTTATGAAGAACCCCCTATGTCATCACGCCGGTGCAGTAAGATATTATATCCCTTGGATCCATATGTTAAAATCCCGGAGTATGGAGTACCAAAGAGTTCAATATTACATGAATAAATATGAGATAATGAAATAACTAATCATTTGAGTAAATATGAGTCGAATATAAATAGATCCACCATAGTATAATAAGAGGATAATAACTAATTTAGGGAATTATCAAAACTGAAACCACAATAATGATAATAAAGAGGGGTTATTTTTATTATTTTTTTAGATTTCTTTCGTCATTGTATCGTATTATGTTGTTCATTTGTTTTATAGGAAACCACCCCTATATAGAAACAGAAAGCTTGTGGATGGGGGGGGGGTATTTGCCTTCCACTACAATGACCCTTGGACAATTCTGACATATCACCTGTGTTGGGCTAGTTTTTGTGAGACAGCACAGACATTTATTCAGAGTATCCTCTAAATCAGCCATTTCCCTCAATACACTAGATATGATATAGTGTACAAGACATGATCCAGTTTGTGTTTCAGGTAATTGCACGCTTGTCTGAATCCCCCAAATTACTATTCTATACTATTTGTTTTATTTTTTACTCAGTTCATTGATTCTGTTATTAAAAAAACATAATAAATGTATGTAAAATGATAGTTGGACGATGTTAAACAACACAGATGTGCCGCTATGGGACGGGAGTGTTTATATTGTTAGTTAATTCTCACGTGAGAGCGATGCGTCAAGGTAGACTGCAAACGGCAAAATGGGCCCGGATGTTATGAGATATAGGCTTCAAAATACATGCGCATAGTTGGTCGTAGTTGGAAAATAAAGGGGTATGTCTTAAGACTGTTCAATATTCATGATAAAAAAAACGTACCTGAATTAGTTTGTTAAGTATGAACAGTCTGCTGTGAAAGAAACCAAAAATATCTGTTTAATTTAATTCTTTATTTATCTTATTGTGAAAAGCTAAACCGGAAGTTACCATTTTAACTCTTTTTGGTATGACAGTATGTTAGCTGTCTGGTATCATAGTCCAGTTTTGTGAGCTTTTCAGTGGCGTACTTTCGTTAATTTACTTCACCGTCGATTGGAAACTACTCCACTTTCACAGTATGTGTGGTATTAGTTAGGTTAGCGTATATGTAAGGATGTACAGTGTTAGTTTGAGTTGCTAACAATAGCTGAAAGTAAAGCTAGCTCTCCAGAGCCTTTTCGGAAGAGTTGTAGTTATCGTTAGCTGTGTAGTTCACTGACCCTCGGCTACATGGCGACTTAGCAACGCTGCTTTACATCTCCAAATTCCGGGGAAGCGTCATAACTTTACGGGATTACTGTTTTTAGCAACCATGTCTCAACTTGTTGACTCTGACGATACCACTCCATTGCTCGGGGATGACGCAAGCAGGTGAGTGCAGAGTTCAATGGACTTGACAGGTAACCTCTGTAACCTCAGCTGGGGTTGACACAGGGTGCTGTAGTGCATTCAACAAGCTAGATCAAATATTACTAACCCTGTACTGCATGTTATCTGTGCATTATGTAAACCATTCAGGTCTGTGGTGTCTGTGAGCCTATATAAATAACCTCAAATCACCTTTACTGACCTGTCATATTGCCTGTGTACAGCGATGACTCTCAGGATGAAGATTACAAGAGTCGGTGGAGGTCTATCCGAGTCATGTACTTCACCATGTTTCTCAGCAGTGTCGGTGAGGATGCCCCAGATTAAAACTTTAAGAGTAATGTAGAAGGTCCAGTCAAACCAGCTGAAACACAAACACACAGCAGTAATGGCATTGCTGCACCCTGAAAGAGTAGTAGCTGAATGATGCATTTTAATGTTCGTCTGGCTTGTGTTTGGTATGCCATGATTGAAAAGACAATGTTTTGGACCTTTGACAGCATGTGAAGCACCTGTGTTGTTATGTGCCCTTTCAGGTTTCACGATTGTCATCACATCACTGTGGCCGTATTTGCAAAAGGTATGTATGCCGTGCTATTTTCTTTCTAAAAGATTCTTGTCTGATACCGCTGCCAATAATGCAAAGTAAGACACTTTTTGTTTGCTGTTCAAAAGCAATCTCGGTAGGGTAAACAGGAAGTGAAAGAAGCTACAATGGATATTTAGGGCACTTTAATTTGGATTTAGCAGAAGTTCTGCACTTACCCTGTACGTTAGTCAAACTGAGTAGTAAAGCAATTCTTAATACTGTAGCAGGGTTTTCCAAACTCATGTCAAAGACCCCCACAATAGATGCACATTAGACCACAGACCCCAGTTTGAGAGTTGTAAAGAAATCCCCTCTGAGTATTGTTTGTTATTCTTACGTTTGAAGATTATGAAGTCTTCATAATCAATCAATGATCAAACCGGGTTCACTATAAGTTACAATCAATAAAAGCAGCCTAAACTATTTCTCCCCTAACTAACTCTAACTTTGAAATGGGATAAAAGTTTATATATATTATATTCCTCCTTTTGCCATTCAAGGACCTGATTGGTTTCCAGACCCCAGTTTAAAAACGACCAGGGAACACTCAAATGTATCTGCATGCATCAATAATTTGACTCTAAAAGTTGTTCAACTGTTGTCTTATGTATTTGCATTGTAGCAATGTCTTCCATAGCACCGCTCATGCTTTCACATGTTTATTTTCTTATAGATTGATGATAGCGCCAATGCCACTTTCCTGGGCTGGGTGGTGGCTTCCTACAGCGTCGGTCAGATGGTGGCCTCACCCCTTTTTGGCCTTTGGTCCAACTATCGGCCACGCAGGGAGCCACTGGTGTGCTCCATCTTCATCAACGTGTCAGCCAATATCTACTATGCCTATGCATACCTGCCCCAAACCAATAACAAGTTCCACATACTCATGTCCAGAGCCTTCGTGGGCTTTGGAGCAGGTGATTTGTGAGGGCCTGAATATGCTTTGAATAATGTATTTTCTGTGTTTTGTGTTTATGTCCACATAACTGCATTTTAATACATGTATTCTCATTTAATTCAATCACATTTGCTCACAAACTGTACACATGGCCCTGCTCTACCATATAATGGTGTGATCCATGTAACACAGTTCCTGACATTAGCTTTTCATGGCAGGTAATGTTGCTGTGGTGAGGTCCTATGTTGCTGGAGCTACGTCACTGAAGGAGAGGACCAGTGCTATGGCGAACAGCAGTGCCTGTCAGGCCCTGGGTTTCATCCTGGGACCAGGTAAAGATGGCTATATTTGTTCATATTGTGTGTAAACCAGCCCAGTATGGACAGCAGTGATGCGAGTGTGTTGTGGGCCTGTTTGTGTTAACATTTGCATATCTTTATTTATGTTAGCTCTGCAGGCATGCCTGTCATTCATTGGTGAGCGTGGTGTCACGGTTCAGATCATAGACCTGCAGCTCAACATGTACACTGCTCCGGCTTTCCTGGCTGCAGCTTTTGGCATCATCAACATCCTGCTGGTTCTTCTGGTGCTGAGGTGAGGCTTTCCCTGCCTGTATACGCAATGAGTCTCCTTGTTTTTCCTGTAGATTTATTGGTTTGAGGATTTGAGCACATCAAATAGAGATCCACATGGTGTTTACTCCAACACCACAGTCGTAGATCCTTGGATTTAGCTACACTGCTGTCATTTTATGTAAAAAGAAGTCTCTCAATGCTATTTAAATCAGTTAAGATGTCTGTTGTGATTATTGTTAACAGAGAGCACCGAGTTGATGACCACGGAAGACACATTCGAGCCATCAACTACACATCAGAAGGTATTTACTGTCTTATTCTAAAATAATGTCCAAACAAAAAAGTTGGATGTAAAAGTGATCTACATAAGTGACATTACCAGGAAAGAAATCATGACGCATACAGCCGTAGTATAAGCCAATGCTCGTAGTACCACTGAGAATTATAGAGTCCAGATAATTAAGTAAATTTACAACGTTTGTAGTGTTTGTTGCAGGATATTGGTCTTTGTGTTTTAGCCTTTATCATCTTCTTCCCTTTTCTGTAGACAGAGTTGACGTTAGTGAAGAAACTGAGGAGACCATCGATCAGGTAGCAGTCCTGACTTCCAACGCCCTCTTCTTCATCGTCATGTTCATCTTTGCAGTCTTTGAGACGTATGTATTTCGTTACAGATTACCTGGCACCCACGTTAGAATACAACAAAGACTTTCATAATCATTTGTATAAAGTTTTAAAAAATCTGACTTTATATTTTTAGCATTGCCACCCCTTTGTCCATGGACATGTTTGCCTGGACAAGGAAGGAAGCTGTGCTATACAATGGCATCATCATCTGCTGCATTGGATTTGAATCCATACTGGTGTTTGTAGTTGTCAAAGTGGCCTCTCAAAGGTACCCGCCCTCATGCAATATATATATATATATATATATTTCAGCTTCTGCAAATTTGGTTATAATCTAGAAGTACATTTATTTCCTTGCAGGGTCGGGGATCGTCCTGTGTTGCTAGCAGGCTTGGCCATTATATTCTGTGGCTTCTTTATTCTGCTTCCATGGGGAAATCATTACCCTAAAATCCAGTGGGCAGGTATGCACTGTTTCGTTTTTTTGTTTTTGATTTTTATCCTAGTGTGGGGACTTTATAATATTTGTGTGTAGCGGTGCCAACTCTTGGGGGCTAAAGGAATACAGCTGAGCGTTAAACTGGACAACTGTTGAAAACGAACAGTTATGCTGAGAATTCAAGTGTTCGCATTCTGTTTTTCTTTTCAAAATACAGACCTGAAAAACAACTCTTTGGTCAGTCAGATTTCCAAAGCCACTATAGCCTCCAACAGCTCCTCAGAGCCAACAGGCTGCCCGTATGAACAGACCTGGTGCCAGTATACCCCCGCCATCCACCTGGCCCAGTACATCTCAGCTGACATCCTCATCGGGGTGGGATACCCAGCCTGCAACGTGATGTCCTACACACTGTATTCCAAAATCCTCGGACCCAAACCTCAGGTGAGGAGACTGTAGTGGTGTTTTGAAAGATAGAAAAATGATTTTGGTGCTTTAAACCACTTTGAATGTGCCCATACATCTCTCTGTTAAACTTTGCTGAACACCAGAATGTGGACGTTTACTGTTGCTTTCTGCAGGGTGTGTACATGGGGTGGTTGACAGCCTCAGGGAGCGGGGCACGGACACTGGGCCCAGTCTTTGTCTCCCAGGTCTATACCATCCTGGGACCCCGCTGGGCCTTCAGTCTCATCTGTGGTATGGTGGTAGGCGCCATCGTCCTCCTCAGCTCTCTTTACCACAGACTCATCGCGTTTTCTGTACGCCACGGAAGGGCTGCAGAATAACAAGTCAGGATGCACACCGGGGACACTGGTGGCTGTTTTTATTCTCAAAGACTTGAAGCCAGAACTGCTGTAATGAGAGCTCTGTTGCTGTTACTTACTTTATAATGTAGGAACTGATAAGCCTCCTATGAGAGTTTGTGACTCAGGGATGATCTTTAAACTCTAAGGCGAAGAGATAAGACCGGGGTTATTTCTCATGACTTGACATAAGATGGCTGCTTCGTGAGTTAACAGGGAGCTACCACTGCGGCAGCACTTTTACTCACGTGTGAAAGAAGCCACGTGACGCCTTTTTCATAATCTTGTATGGCATTGTCTTGTATGAGGTGGGTCCTTGATATCAAACTGATAATAATTTTAAATTGAGTTACTAAATGTTTGTTACTGAAAGCTCAAGTTTTATGTATTTGCATTGTTGGTCACAAAGATCAATTAATAATCATATTTTTTAATACACAAACTACTTTAGCAAAGCCTTTGTAAGACCTGAAAAGTTTCCCAGCATGTCTTTGCATTAAATTCTAATACTAATTTGTGAAATCTACGAGCGCAGGAGCAACCATGAACTTTTTAAAGGTACTTGAAAACAAATCCTATCAAATTGTTTGATATTTAGTTTGTCATTTGTCATTCATTAGACATTGTGACATTCCCTTTACTTTATATACTGATTAACAGCAAAAAAACTATTTCAAAAAATGTTCAAAGTGGAGAATATGAGAGAGGTTCAGTTCAGTTTTACTGTGCAATGACTGTTGTGCAAGAAATGACCCTTGAAAGAGAAGCAAACATTACGTAAATGGTTTAGATTAAAGATTTCCATTGAAACATTTCCACATTCAGCTCTTTTCCTATAAAGAATATATTGATGTTATATTTTTAAATATTGTTCCTATTTCCGTTAAAGGCTCCACTTGTGGTTGTTTCAGACTACAGGTTGTTGTCTACCTGAAATCATTCAGAAAGTTATGTGTGAATGTGTGAATGCTAATGATTTTGAGTGATGCATTAAACATTTAATATGATCTTAGATTCTCATTGTCACTTTATTTTCAGTTTGATCAGGACTGATGAAGCAATCAAGTAAGAAAATGCTTTTTCATCCCTTATGTGCAGAATACAACATAATACACTGTGTAAGACTTTCCTCAGGGGAGGATTTAAATGTTACAGCAGCACAAGAGACTGTCAAAAGGGTATAAAAACCACTGAAGAGCTATCTACATGAAATTAAATAACATTTAAAAATGTATAAACCATTTTAATTTACATTATCCTGTAAATAAATAAATTGTACACGTATATATGTGCAAAATAATGAGTCTAGTAGTCCAACTGCAAAAATATTATTGTCTTTATTTGGGTCAATATCCATAATATATATACTGCCAATAGATAAAGTAAATTACACGTAAGGGAGTTTCACTGTATGTGTATGTGTCCAGCAGGGGGAAGCACATTGACGCCTCATGACGGGCTGGAACGTATCCAGCGTCGCCGCCATATTGGTCGGGTCTCCTCACTCTATGCTAGCACCAGAGTCAGTCGGAGTCAACGGAGAGCGAGCAACTATGCCCGTATTTTGTGCAGCTTACAGTTGCAATAACCGGCGCAGTATTGATACCAGATGGCGTGGGATTACCTTTCACAAGTCAGATTGAACAATAATTTTGGTTATTTTACCATTTATAATATTATGTCATCGTAACTAACGTTACTTACGTGTAACGTTATTACAGCAGGAACTGGTACTCTCTCTCATTGTCTTGCTGTTTTTTTTCCTTCTTCACATTTTGAAGGTTTCCCAGTGATACAGGCCTGAGGAGGCAATGGGAAGTTGCTATAAGACGGGAGGGTTCGTCAAAGCTCTGTAGTGAGCACTTCAAGCCTGATGATTTTGACAGGACGGATCAGATTGTCAGGGTTAGAGATGCTGCGAAATCAAATGAACAATCAAACTTGTTTCTTTATTAAAATATCAAATTAATTCATTTATACATTCATCAATATGCCATAGCCTACCATATGTCTTTGTTAAAGAGCATAATACAAAGTCTTTTAGCATGAAAGCACGTATTTTTCAATGTGTGACCGCGTCCTGTATCACAACAAAATCTCTGCCGTTTGTAACAAACCAGACCGTGTGAAAATCCGGTAAAGATTCGGGGAGTTCTGATTGTTGTAGTTGGGGATAGACCTTCCTCAGTAGAAATAAATGTAGGGGGGGCGCATTGGGGACCCATCCAAGATGGCGGCAGTGCTGATACGTCAGCTCCAATAGGCAGCGCCACTGCGTCTATATTATGTCTATGGTAAGGGCACCATCAAATTACAACGAGTCGAGTTGTAATTACGACTCGAACTATTAGGAGATTAAAGTCATAATATTACCAGAATAAAGTCGTTTTAATGAGATTAAAGTCGTTAAACTTAAAGCCTTCCCTGTATGTCACAAACCGCTGTACGCCACTTGTCTCAAAGCTTGTACGGTAGCTTCTTGATCACAGTGAGCATACTTGCTGATGTATTGAGATCACACAAGTTATATACATCTTTCATGGCATTACAACATCCACGTAAGAACAGACTGAATGCTTGTAAAGCCTTTGCATCCTCTGATTTAATTGACGGCCATGACAATATTTTATTCGTGTAAGCAGATGCAATTACATGATCATATCCAAAATGTTCATGGAGCAAAGCCTTTGCTGTAGCATATCCATTTCCATCAGTCATATGTTGACAGCTTTTGATTAACTGTTGTGGCTGCCCCCTGGTGTATTGCTCCAGGTAGTGAAGGCAGTCAACTCCATTGTTGGCCTTTTGTTCTATTGTTTGTTCAAATGTTTGCATAAAGGCGTGATACTGCAGTGGATTGCCATCGATGATCTGAATGTCCCTTTTTGGCAGTGATGCTAGACTTTGCTGCTGCACCAGCATCGATGTTATTTCATTCTGTTTTTCCATTATAGACAGCATGTTATGTTCACTGAAAGAGGGTTAATTTATATCTTTGAGATGACACACTGGGGGGCGCTGCATCCTTAGGAGCTGTGCTCTGTGGTTTTGTTGGCACCAAGGGCCCCTTTTGTACATAATTGGCTCCTTCATGTTGCTTTGACCTTGCGCCTCCTAAACATGGATGTAAACTCCTTACTTCAGGCGGTGGTCCTATTCCATCGCTTCCATCTTTATATGGTACAAAAGGTTCCGCCTGGATATTAAGTCCCTTTTCAAAATAAGACTCCATGCCATCCAGTTTCCTAGAAGAAGCACTCCTCACACTGGCTCCAGAGGTTCTCAAGACTTTTGCCATGGATGCAGCTATGTCTGCTTCAAGTTGAAGCTGTTCTTTTTGTTTCCTTATTTGCTCTTCCTGCTCTTCAAGAGCATGTTTTTCCTTGAGCAACCTTTGCCGTGCCAGTAAAGCAGCCATTTCAGCCTCAGCTCTGAGACATGCAGATGCAGTAGATGACACATTAGACTTTGGGCCATGTTTAACGCTGCCTTGATTTGAAATGCTGTCACGTGGTGCTATTTCATCCTGATCATCATTTTGAAGATTTTGGTGAAATTGTAGCTCTTCTCCATTTTCCTGTGCATCCTTTTCCACTGATGATCCCTCCTGCTGATTGTTTTAAACCATGCTTCAACATCCTCAATGCATCCTTCTATATGTGTATTAACCTTTGAAAACCATAGCCCTTGTTTTTGTTGTTCATCAGTTGGAATTAATGGCATTAGAGATTCATGCAAAGCAGTAGCATCATCAGATAACTGCATCAAAACATCCGACTGAGGTTTGAACATTTTTCTCATCCCATGTTTTCACTGGGAGCGTGGTGACGTCACCGTAAGTACCGTAGGGCGGGGCACAGACAGGGGGAGGAGCTTTGCCAAGAGCGGGAAGTGGTGTCACAGCGCGCATGCGTACAATAAAAGGCAAGTTGCGTCTGGTGCGTTCATGAGATGCAGAAAGTGGCGGACAGCCTGCGACGAGCGAATAATGACCGCGGGCAAAGTTAGAGACTGTTAACATTAGCGTTAAACTAATGCAAGTTTGTGTTTGTTTAACTCGAATTAATGAGTATATGAAGCTGGGTGAGGGCGTGTATTACTAAACATGGATACATATACAGACGAGACGGGTGAGGAAATGAATGTTTTTTCCTGTTATAAGAAGTTCGTGGCTACTTTAGCTAACAAGCTAACTTGCTAGTTAGTTGAAAGTTACCACTAACTAAGCACAGATACATTTCTTCATTATTCTCTTGGTTTTACTCAACGCTAACGATATTGCAGTAATTTAACGTTGTTTCGTTGTCTTCTTCGTTTCAGAGTTTAGAGATATCGGGATGTTCGTAAGTACACATTTTTAAATTGTCCTCTCTGATGAGTGCCCAAAAGCACAGAGCTCATGGCGCCCACATGTTGGCGTTGTGTGAGTGGCGATAATGTCCCTCACATGAATATTACTAGACAGATACTGCTCTGCTCTGTGTAGCAGCAGCAGCAGCCTGTCATATAGCAGTTGTTTCATCAGACTGAATCTGTCTGGCTGACTGTGTTTTGAGAGAGTTTTTAGATACACGTACTCACTTCCTGTTTATATTGTGCATTGTGAAGTGCGCGGCGTGCCGAGCCTTCATGATACTAAACAACAACAGAGTTAGACATATCTGATACTTATATTAGTTAGAAAACATTCATATATTAAGACCTACGGTTAGAATTATTAAAGCAGCTACTTGTTTGCAGATAATACATTGAATTTCCATTGCAGATAAACAGTGTTATTAGCATGCTGAATGTTAGGCTCACTCACTCCTCCTTCCACTATCTCATATGATATCAGTTTATTTCTTGACCTTGTGATAGAACCAAACCCTCAGCTTGACTTACACGCTTTATTGTTTCACTTCATGAGGCTTCTTCTCATCTCATAGTGTTTTCCAAATAACATTACTGCTGGTCACATGTAGTTAATGACTCCATCACAGCAAATTACTTTAAAGGGTAGGCTTAGCTTTTAAAATGCAGACGTTTTCAGCCAATTAGATGCAGTCTCCTGAGTAGTGGTCGATCGATATCGGCTGTTAAATGGCGGGTACCGATATTTAAAAAACTGGGCTGCCAATGGCCGATATATAACGCTGATATCAAAACAAATAAAAGTCATGTGTGATTCTATTCTACACAAAATTCAGGCTTACAGCAGGATAGGAGAGTTATAGTACGGGGTTAAACTTTTTCACCACCTTCCCAAAAGGGGAGTGCTAATGTCGTTCCACGGTAGCCACACTGACGAGGCTGCCTGCAGATATGTGTGAGACATTTATCTGCCTCATGAGTACGGATATCACAGATACTGATTATCTCAAAATGCCAGATAAGCGTCAGACTGTTAAATCAGCCTATCGCTACTCTAGAGCTGTGTTTACTGTTAGTCAGTGCAAGGAAAATACCTTCTCTGTTGAGTATTCAGTGAGTCAGCTCACACTGGGTAAATGAAAGTGAAACCTATGGATGCAGTGCTTCAGTGTCTGCTTGAGGTCACAGTCAGTGCTGGCATTGGCACGTAGTATGTAGGAAAATGTAAAGTTTCAAGGCTGAAGGTGCTGAGCTAATCTGACGGTTGTAAGAAACTACGTGGAACTGACCTACAAATCCCTCTTTCTCTTGTCTAGCAAAGGGTTGTGGATATGTTTGAGAGTCGTCCTGGTTTTCAACGGATTGTAAGACTTGGCCTTCTTGGTAAGAAGACATCATATTACACATTTGACACACACAAGTCTGTTCATTTTTTGTTTTGGTGAATTACATGAACCCAGTGTGACGTTTGACACATTTATTCAGGAATTCAGTTTATGAAACATGTTGTCAAACTTATAAAATGTTCTCTTTCCTAGCCGAAATGGACTACAACGATGAGCTAGATGATGCAGGTGAGGATGATAATGATTATGAAGATTGGAGACATCGTGGTCATACTTCCCGTGCATACCCAAGGCTCTCTGACAGGAGCAGTGATAAAGGATTAAGTGGGAACCATACAAGGTCACCCACCTCTATTTATCAGGTTCCACTGCATTACTACGCCTCAGCTCGTGATGTTCCTCACCCACCTTCTGTAAAAGCTGAGGCAAAGGAGAGCGTAAGTTCACTTTATTTTGTCACTTTTGTCAAGTTGGCTGATTTCATTATGATGTGAAGTGATTCAAATCTATACAATGTTTTCTGCAACTCTTAGGATACTGAAAGAAGAGCCAGATTATTACAAGGAGCAAAGAAAAGCAAAGGAAAGGCTGAAAAGAAGCGGCTTAAGAAACAGGTAAATACTGCAATCTCCAATATGAGTTGATGTGAGTGAATATCAAATTGTGTCAATTGAAACTTCATTGTGTGTTTTCTTGCCATACAGAAACGGAAGGAAAGAAAACGGCTTGAGAAGTTGGAGAAGGAAAAACAAAACCCTGTAAAAAGTGAAGAGGTAGAGACCATTTGTGTATCGCTAATAGGAAATAAATCAATGTGCACAACAGGATCTTTAACACGTTTGGTTTTCTGTTTTACAGGGAAGAGACGAGGCAGCGCAATCTAAAGCAGAGGAGAGTGCATCTGTTAATGATAAATCCAATTCCAGTGTTAAAGACTCAGCTTCAGCAAAAGATACAGACAGTAGTGATAGTAGTGAAGACGAATCCAGTGATGAAGATAGCGACACCAAGAATGACTCGGGCGACTCTGAGGTACCAAGTGCGCTTCTTATTGTAATACGTACTCGTGTTTATATTTAATCAAAAAGAGGTTTTGCATCTTCCCCAAATCTTTGTGCGATATATTGCTGTCTACAGTTTAATTTGGCTGCTTAAAGATATAAATCCAGTATGCCTGTAATGTAAACATGGCATACTTTTGCAAAACATTAATGGTGAAGTTATTTAGACTGCTGCAGAGTGGCCATATTGTAAAGTAGCAACCAGTGAATTGTTTTCCCCCAAGTGAGAGGCATCGTTTCAGTTTTAATGTCATTCATCCACAGTTGCCAACAGGAATCCCAGAATTGTGACACTGTTTATTGGAAACGCTTTAAAATTAGCTCTTGTCATTTTACAGAATGTTAAATTAAAAGAAACTAACCCACCTCTCTTCTGTTCCTAATTATATATTTATTTAGGAACTAGATATGACAAGTTCTTTTGTGAGTAAAGCTGCTCTCATAGCCAGGAGGAAAATAGAGCAGAAGCCCAAGCCTGAGTGGAAGGAGAAAAAAAAGACCCCAGTTAAAGAAGAACCTAAAACCGTCCCTGACAAACCTAATGAAACACTGGAGGCAGAGAAGGTAAAGTATCTTGTATAGAAGTAAGATTCTTAAAAGTAATGACAGATGATTACTATTCTAGTGACTATATATGGACCATAATTTGTCCTTTTGATATATGGGATAAGCTCGCTCATCTCATTTCTCTTACTGTCTGAACAGGATGCTGCTGGCCCTACCAGCCCCACTTTTGAAGATAATGTAAGAATAAGTACTGATCTTGCAAGTAAGTTTTGTCCATCTCAAGTACACAAACTCCAAATGAGTTGATCATGAGGAAATAGTTATTCATATATGAACTTTGAAAAGATTTTAATTTTCTCCTTTTTTCCCCCCTATAGATACTGGAAATAGGTTTGCAAGTGCTGGAGACTTTAATATGGCTGTGAAGTATTTCACGGATGCAATTAAATACAACCCTACAGAGTTTAAGTAAGGACCTGTTCATTTGAAGTAAATTCACTGTTGGTTAAACCACCACTGATCTTTTAGCAACATTTTAACGCCCATTTCTGTCGCAGGTTGTTTGGCAATCGTTCCTTCTGTTTTGAAAAGATGCAGGAATATATGAAGGCGCTGACTGATGCAGAGTTGTGTCTCAGCATGTGTCCAGGCTGGGTTAAAGGTCTGTTTAGGAAGGGCAGAGCTTTGGCAGGTCTAAAGGTAAATTGTTTCTAATAATGTGTGCTCAACTATAAGTTTCATTTAGTAAAGTCCCAGTTGATGTGTAGGATGTATGCTTGTTGGTGGAAGGCAGAGTAATCTAAAAGTTACCAGTATGCCAATACCTTTGCAACAACTTTACCTGATTTCAAGCAACATCTAGCTCAGTTATAGATAGTGAAAATAGTTAGTAGTAATTGCGGCCCATGAGCCACTGTTTAGTGTAAACTGTGTAGAACTATGTCCATAAAACTATGGTATGTATCAAAGTGACTAACTTCTAAAGCTAAAGTCGTTTTTCATGTGAGTGTTTACATGGTTTACTCAGTGTTTCAGGTCGGAATGACTTTGTGATCACTTTGGCCTTGTTGCAACACCAGTGAATTAAATGTCATTGAGCTGCAGAGGCTCACATTATTTACTCAGACTTGTTTTGACTAGCTGTTGCTGTAAACATTAATAACTGGGCTGATTAGTCCAGCAGCATGACAGTCAATGAGCCTGCACTTTGATTTAGTCCTGAGGTAGCGAGTGGTGAAAGCTCATCCCCCCCCCCCCACACACACACACACACACACCTCCCTCACCCTCTCTTCTTCCTGCAGAGGTATGAGGAAGCTGCCCAGGCCTTCAGGGAGGTTCTCAAACTGGACAGTTCCTGCGCAGAAGCTGCCCAAGAACTGATGCGGGTGCAGATAACACAACTAATGGTGTGTAGTCGTCAATAAGAGGGGGGTCATTGCAGACTAATGGAGTAATCATTCACTGAAGGTGTTTTAACCTGGGTATCTGTTTTGTTTCAGGAGTATGGTTTCACTCGAAAGCAGAGCTCAAATGCTTTAATTATTCACGGGACAGTACAAAAAGCTTTAGAGGTTCTGTCACAATTAAACTATCAACCAGGTGAGTGTTTAATATCAAGGGTTAGATTTAAATACTGCAATGCATCAGAGGAAATGAAAATCCCATTTTTTTGTTGTTTACCTGTGCTTGAATCTGTTTGTACTCCGCACCAACACTAGTCTTTTGTGTTTAGGAGCTATTCAAAATGGCACTCTCCCACTGGCTCAAGTAGCGAATGTCAGCGGAGTCTCTCCAGTCCTTTCAGCCAAAACCAACCCTGGTCCTCCTCAGTCCAAGGACACGCCAAATACACCGTTTAAGAACAAGCCTTTAGACCCAGTCCAGAATATGTCGAATGTCAAGATTCAACCGAAACCTATTCCAAATCAGGCCATGAAGACAACCTGGCTACCACAGTGAGTACAGATTCAGAGTAAAGTAAAATGTCTACTTCTTCTCTTCATCTAGAGGGTTTGCCTCCCTGCTGATCATTACTACTTGTTCTCTATGTAGTTGAAGCATCTGGCACTGACTATAGCTGTGTCACCTGTATGTTTTGAATGTACATAACAAAGACATAGTTGGAGGGGGTGCAGATCTTTTATTTAATGCCAAGGGGGTGTGTGTGTGTGTGTGGCTGATAATTAATTTTCATATTGGACAAGCTCAAGTAAGCACTTTACAGACAGTATACGTACGGTTATCGGTATTGCTTCTTGTCTAATTAGACCATATATTCCAAGAGAACGGAAAATCATTGAATGCTTTCATGCAGTTCAAACTTTGTGTTATGACTGATGGTGTTTTTATCTACAAAATAACAACCAGGAGCTCTGCATAGGTTGTGTCACATAATCGGTCACCTTAATTTTCTTTTAAACATGTTCAATTAATCAATATGTTCTGTCAATAGGGAGCTGTTTCCAGTTTGGGTGGGAAACTTGGTTTATCCAGTAGATGAGGACACAATAACCAACTTGTTTAACAAGTAAGAGAACATTGAATCACTGTTCTGTTTTTAGTGAGACACTAAAGCGTATTTTTCATATTATGATTTACAGTTTAACCTTTTGTAGTAAGTGATTATTTACCCTTCTCTTCTCTTCCAGGGCCGGAGAGGTCTATAGTGTGAAGGTTCTGGCTTCCAAACGATGTGCCTTCGTAAACTTTACAAAACAAGAGTATTGTGATGAAGCAATCCAACGCTTTCATGTAAGCACACTCTCACTAATGGGCTTACATTACAGTGTTTACAACTACAGGCTGCTTTTACCTACTTCAGTTGCAGTTCATGGATACTGTAATGGGTTGCAGTCATTTGATTTAAAAAAAAAAAAAAAGTGATTGCTTTAAACTGTTTTCCTTCCTATGCACTATTTTTTTCGACACACAAGGCCAGTTGATAACGAAACAGGAAATGCCCCAGAATTACCCGTATTCAGTGCTACAAGAAATTGTAGCGCAGTTAGAATGAAAACCTACATTTTTAATATTGCTGCTCTTTTATATTTAGGATTTCAACTAGTTCTGACTTTCTAATAACAAAAATCTAGAGACAGTCACCTGTTGCTCTACAAGACTGGTGATATGTTTATTACATTGTACTTGTTTCAGCTACAACTACCTTACTACATTAGTCCTAATGAGCCCTGCTATCGGGTCACTCTTAACGACAGACACTTTCGAATTTGGTCCCTGAGATAAGCCATTATCATTCCCTCTCCTACATGCACACAATGGGGTTGTAGGTCTTTGCTTTCTTCCAGCCTATTGATATTTACTCCTTCTATAAAATCACTTTGTTTTTTGTTGACTTCTTCAGGGCTTTGAGCTTAACGGCATCAAGATTGCTGTGAGATACCCAGACAGGATTCCTCCAGGTATGGGCATTTCCAGATCTGCCCTCAAAGCAGACGACCTGCAAGACGAGGATGTCGGGTGAGTGAATTTATAGTCAAACATTTGGGGAAATATTCTTATTTGCTTTCTTTCCTGGAGTTCAATAAGAAGATTGACACCCTTCTGACATCTGTCTAATAAGTATAGACATGGTTAGCTCAGCTTATGTCAGCATAAAGGGCAGAAAGTGCTCTCTCAAGGTGACTGAGGTACACATTGTCACTAATTCTTAACATTTCTTCCATCTGCCCAGCATTTCTGTGCAGTGTCTCTCTGCTGGTAGACTCCAGGAATGTGGAGTATTTGGCATATAACTCTTACATTTCTCTCTGTATAGATCAAACGAACAAGATACAACACTTTTACATTTATAGTGAGCTTTAAAGTGGCTAACAAGCATATCTTTATCAGACAGAGAGAGACAGAGCCAGGCTAGCTGTTTGACTCTACCTCCAATCTTTTTGCCACCAGTATGGAGCTGCAGCCAGGATGTGATTAACTGAGCATAGACAGAGAGGTGGTGACAAACTTTTCAAGTAACGCTCAGCAAAACGGAATAAGCGTACTTCCCCAATGTTTTCTTCTTCAATATAACCATTGCTAGCTTTAATCAAGTGCTTGGAGTAATAACAGACTAATCACACTTTTAAAGCTTAGTTGCTGTTAATATTTAATGCTGAACTATACGTACTATTGTCAGAAACCCTCCTTTTCAAGCGGTCTCAGTCCAGTTGTTTGCTTTCACACCGGCCAAAATGAACCACACTAACCGGGCTTTGTTTTAACCAACCCAAACAGATCAGGTATCAAAGCACCCTTAGACTGCATTAGTTTAAGCTAGGTGTACCAAGAAACCTGGAACCTGAGTATAAATCTGTAACATCTCACATCTAATCCATTGGTTACAGGCAGAGGTACGTTGGTGGGGCGAATGCAGTTGGAAGCCGAAGACCCGTCCGCCCTTACAGACACGTCCCCGACTACAGAGGCAACCACACATACTGAAAGGAAACACGATGCCTCAGGGCTATCTGTCCTCAATAAAAGCAGAACCACTTATACGGTCTAATATACATTTATCAGTGGTGTCTAATACACATCAAAAGGAATCTATGGGCTTTTAAGGCTATGCTAACTTTTGTTTTATCAGAGTTTTTAATGTACTTTTTTTTTTTTTTTTTTTTTTTACATTAAGCTTTTGTTAGGGGTTAAGAGCGAAGCATTGTCTATAGTCATAATGACTTCATCACCCTAAACATATTTAAGTATTCAGAAGAAAATCCGTAATCGGATTAAATAGTTTGAAGGCAGAATGAGTAGGATTTGTCTGTTTGTAAACATGATTCAGAGTTGGAGACTGAGGAAGCGAGCAGTGCTCAAGTAAGAGTGAATGGAAAGTCGTCGCACTATTAGTGAGAACAAAGCAGTGGATCAGAAATAGTTATTTTTTGACTGTTTAACGGTGGATATGCTCTAAAGCACAAATTAACACTGCCACACCTCCGTTAAACCCTGCTGGAAGGAAGCACATTTCATTGCGTGTGTCTGTGTGCGTGTCTGCCTGCCTCACCCTCGGTCAGACAGAGTAGAAGAGAGACAGACCAACCTTGGTTGCTACATTTTTACCAAATGAATAGATATGCAAAAAACCCAAAAGCGGTGCAGCTGTGAGAATTTGAAGGTTCATTAATGAAGTTTTGAACAATTTGTTACAGGCCTTTTAGTATTAGTCAGAAAATGACTCCCACTGATTTAAAAAAATAAATAAAAGAATTGTTTTTGTTTTAAGACTTTTATGCAAGCTCATGATCCAGGTATAACAACCACAACTTTCTGATGCCAAGATTGTTAAAGCTGGACTAATATTCTGTAGGTTAATATTGGTACTTTTATTATACTGTCATATACATGGAAATCAATTACTAATTTACATGTTTCACTTCATTTATAAACTGAGAACATGGTTTGTCCAGCAGACGCCTATGTTTACACTCTGCAGTATGAGCCCCATGGCCATACAGGAATAATTACTGCTATACTTATTTACATATGGTGAACTTTAAAATGAGGTGTTACAAGAGCTTCAGATTTATGACCTGTATCTAAATGATCTGTATTCTCTGTATTATGAATGACCTTTTACTATTCAGTATACCGTTAATACAATCCTTACAATCTGGAATGCAACTGCATTATTTAGTTGCACTCTTTAATGTCTCATTGTTAATTCTTTATCCATAAGACCTTAGAGGATTACAGGTCTTCAGCGGTGGTTGATCATGGGGGCGGGGGGGCGTACGTTATATTTTTCATATGCCCTCATTAATGATGGAATTTGTATTCTTTAAGAATTAAATGTTATTTCATACCCTGAGTTCCTGTCTCATCATTTAAAACGGTCTTAAACCACTGGGGGCCCAGTATAGACAGGCTGTTGAGCTATGAATTGTGTACAAAATTTCCTTTTAATGCAGAAACCTCAAGACACACGGCAGCTCCTAATTGTATTTTGCCTACAGGCCAGAAGATAGAAGTTTGTATAATAAAGCATAATGTGGGAGAAAAGGTTTGATTTGTATGGAGCTGTGAAGTGATATGTACCACCTGAGTAAAACCAACTAATAGAACTTATTCATAGAGTTTGACACTGAGTATAGATTAATGCTGGAGCCATTCTGAGGTGCCTGACAGTTGGGTTGATGTATTTGAGCATATTTCTGAACAAAATTAATCCAATTATGGCAAACTAAGTGACTTACAGTGGCTTTCAAGGTCCCTGGGAACATTCGCCCTCTCTGTCCAGGTGATAATCCAGCTTTCAATTTGAGTTGATTGAATTTTCCAAACGTGGTCCCGACGTCCACAAGCCAACAGAGGGCAGCACAAGCAAAGTCTTGAATCCGGCAACTTGGAGAATCCTCCGAACACACACTGCCGTGTGGAGAAATAATTCTTCTGTGGTGGGAACTCTTCCTATTACAGCACGACTGTCTGATAGATTGGATATAACACACATACCGTTGTGGAGCTGGAGTCCTGATCTGCATACAGTGCGTTTCTCCTGCAGCACCTGGAACAACAGCACAGGCAGTTTTGATTTCTGGTTGTCATTATAATTTGACGTATAGGGTTTCTCCAACTTAATGTGAGACTGAAGTAATGAACAGTAGCGCTGGTAGATACTCTTAAGGGTTTGTGTACTTGTGCTAATGACATTTCCCTGAAGCCTCAGTTTGGATGAAGTTCACTTCGTTATGTGGCCGACTGCGCTGTCCAACAGCAGTATGGCCACCAGATAATACATAACAGAGGCACATTAGTAGAACCTTTAGTTCTTAGAAAACTAGATGAGATGGCTTCAGAACATTTCTGCCGTGGACATGTTGAGAAGTTACCTGTTTGTACAGTGTTTGATGATGCAACACCAACCATGAGGCAATCTGTGGTGTGATATCATCAAAGTATGGAAAGACACAAGACCGGCATCCTAATAGTATAGCTACACCTTATAGTTACACCTCGGCACCTTGACGTGGTTGTCTTCAACAGCTGTATGCTACAACATCTGCATAGAACAGTCCTTGAGATCTGAAGGTCACAGTGGAGAGTTTAATATGCTGACCTGACGCAAATTTTAAACTAAATAAACCGATTTAAAATGTAGTAAAGACTCAACTAATGTCATAAATAAGATACATTCCCCGCTAATTAAAATAATCTTCATTTATCATCAATCTTCATCTTATTTAATCAAAAACGGGCCATATCTTCAAATAAAATGCTCGGGAATCCAACTCATCATATCATTAATCCGATGCGATACCAGTGTGTCTGGTCCACGCAGAGCATCGCGTGAAAACTTGTTCCCCGGCTCTTAAAATAATCATATACATATTTAAGCTTTGGCACAAAACTTTCTTTTTTCCATGATCAAGATCAAACATTAACCACATTCAGTTTTTATAACAATATGCATAGAAAAAGGCACAAATCCAAAAACAGCCACAGTCTCCGAGGTCTTAAGCATCTGGTGCCTGTTGGAAAGCAAATTAATGTTTCAGCATCATCAGAAATGCAAAAAATGGAGGTCTTTAGCCAGCAGCAAAAACATTGAACTCCCTGATGTGAACTGATTATTGAATTTTTGCAAGTCTACACCACCTTTCACCTGTCATCCTGCTCGCTTAATATGGAGTTTGTGTATTACCGCCGGTGGAGAGGAGTGAATTATTAGTTTGGAGATCTGATGCTTCTTTCTAAAAAAAAAAAAAAGGCCCACAAGTCATGCGAATATGCAGAACAACCCTTTTGTCTCAGCGTTAATTAGGTAACTTGTCATGGCAAACAAGTTTGTGTTTCATGACTGGAAACAAGGTCACATTTATTCATTCATTCGGGTCCCACCACGGCATCTTTCTCTGGTTAATCTCGAACGAGTAAAATATACATTTAAAGTCTAGATTTACTTTATTTTATTTAAGTATCCCGAAGAAGCAGATCAGCCGGTGTCACATGTTCGTAACTCTTGATCCACTGTTTCCTGGTGCTACGGAGCCTGTTTCCACATGTTCTTTTATAGGAAATGAGATTAAAATACAACTGCTTCGATAGTTCTTTGCGACTGATCTGGCTTTTGATGGCAACTTTGGGCTTAATTAGAGCCAGAAAACTTGTGATGTGCACCCAGCCGTGGCTGTGCAGCAGCAGGCTACGATAATATCTGTTCTTAACCCCCGAGTCTTAAACACTCTCCTCGGGCTAGTTCTGTTCAAATTGCCTGTGGCCAAGGAAAGCTTGTATAATGTCCCAGCCTCCACCAGGTCCTTATCCTGTATTAGATTCACGTCGACGTTACAGCGAAAGAGGGGATAATGAAATGTACCAGGTGATACCCTCTGTAGAAAGTAGGGTTTTTTGCTGTACAGATTGGTGTTATCTCGTCCTGAGGCCACAATTAAGGCTACGCAAGACCTTGTTAAAAAAAACCCCAGACTTTGTGTCTATTCAACATGTTAAATCCTTTTTTATCTGAAACAGCCTACTTTGTTCTCAAAGCTCTCAAAAACTAACTCACTGGACTCACTTCACCTTGTCGACGTTTAGACTCCGTTAACTTTCAGTCACTTTACTGGATTCTTCTTTAAATATAGCAACGCTCTGTAATGTTGTGTTCATTCTGTTTTGCTTTGTAATCTCGTTAACTCTCATACAGGCGATGAGCGCTTCAATTTAGAGATGAAATGATTAGTTGAGAGACAGAAAAATGTCTGCAAAAATGCCAAAAATACTTCCCAGATGTGTGTATTTGCTGGTTTTCTGGGTCTTATTTGGTGTTAAACCAAGGCTATGTTCACACTGCAGGCAAAAGTATCCCAAATATGATATTTTTGCTCATATGTGAATCTTTTCTGCGTTGGGCCACTTTCATATGTGGTCCAAATCAGATACAGGTCTCATTTTTTTAGACTAGATCAACGTTGGTCACAATTCTCCACAAAATAAAATTGAAATTTGTCTCTCTCCTCATCTTCATCCGCTCACAAATTCCCTGGCTTCCACTGAACTTCAACTGAAAGATTTAAACCGTACTTCGCCTCCATGTTTTATTCCCGTACAACAATGACTGTGACCTGTTCACATTGAAATCTTATGCAACATAGATAAATACATTTCTAACATAAATAATGTGGACAGCCAAATTTAAAAAACAACCTGAGCAATAAATCTGAATTGTGCAATAAGGCTTGCAGTGTGAATGTAGCCTTAATATCTTTGGTTTTTAACTGTTAGTCAAAGAAAATAAAGCTAATTGTGCTGGGCAATTATTAAAATACAAGTATGCGTACACTTATTTATTGCTGCTTCACACAGTCAGATGAAGAGTATTTTCTTTATTTTTTCATTTAATTATCCTGTCAGCCAATAATCTTGAAAGTAACTGTTCCAAACACAGTCGGTCCTATCATTCTAAAGCTTATAAAGCATACGGTCTACACTTGCTCTGTATGAAAACTCTCTGAGATAACTTCTGTTATGATTTGACTGAATCTAACTGAACTCAACTCACTTCAAACCTATAAAGTCTATGCACATGACATTACCATAATGCAGGAGTTGGAGCGGTTCACTCTTCCCTCGGTGACAAACACAAACATTCTGCATGAAAACGTGGCTACAATCCTAAAGAGCTGCGCTACAATGGACAGTAAATATATTCCCATACATACATTTATACTGACCGCTGCAGGCTGCCTGTAAAGCCAGAGAAGAGAAGCTTAATGGATCTTTTTTTTTTTCCATTTTGGATCAAGACAGTGGTTCTCAACCTTTTAGAGTCGCAACCCCCCCCATCCAGAATAATTGGTCTACTCAGTGATTCTATCTTAATTGCTTTTCAGCTGCTCTCTGTGCGATTGTTTAATACAAATAAGGTCCATTAACCTATTTCAATGACAACAGGCCTCCAACTCTCTGGTATGACAGCTGTCCTTAAATAAAGTTTATCATCATTATTCCCATTCACAGCAGCCAGTGGCGGTGAGGGGCTTGTACTAAAAAGTGGCATCTATGCATGATTTACAGACCCTGGGTTAAATAATTCAGATGTTTTAAATCAAATACAAATATGTTATAAATTCATGTTTCGGATTTTGGATTTGTCACTTCATTTGGCTGGAAAAGCATCAATACAACATGTAACGCCAGAATGCCATTTAGGCTAATCTGCAGCATTTCAGTTAACGCCGTTCTGTTGTAGCCCCACTTACTCACACAAACAAAAACAAAAAAGCCTTTTTAAAGTGCATCTTTGAGGCATAGAAAGCATCACATTGCCATTTAAGGAAAAACTTTTGAGAGGGTGAGAGGGTAGTGGACAGGGCGGATAAGCTCTCGTTAGGATGCCATCGTGGCTCTTACCGAAACCAGCCCCCGTCTCTGCCGCAGAGCGATGGCGGAGGACGAGGAAGCGGAGCGGAGTGAGGCTTTGCGCCCCAGCAGGCGTGCTGACACATGGCTGCCTGCCTGCCTCGCTCTCAGCTGCAGCGCCAAGGTCAGCCAGCCTCTCGTGTCAAAGTCCACCATGGAGCGCCGCCTCGGAGAGAAGAAAGAGAAACAGTTCAGCTGAGTTTTAATGCCGTAATTACACGAGAACATTTCTTTACGCTTAGCCTGTAGACGAGTATCCAAACCCCGAAAAAGATGCAAAATAAAATCATTCTGTTATTAGACTATGTAAAAAAAATCCCTCACTACAAGGTCCATTTCGTTGCTGTTCTAGAGCTTTTGGTCACATCACATGATCCTCATCTGCAGATTGAGTTTTCCTTTGAATTTCCATGTTTTTCTGAGCACTTTAAGTGTTTCTCAGCCATGTTGAAGATGATATGATAGCACTGAAAGCTGCAGAACAGCTACTAAATGGACCTTGTGGTGAGCTCTTTTTCTCAGTTGCTGTTTCCAAAGGTCAAGAATGAAGCCAAAGTGGATGAGAACTCCCTTAGAAGTGCACAGAACAAATCTAATCATCTACAATTCCATGACAACTGACATCGAAGTCCATCTGCTGACGAAGATCATCCGATATGCTTGAACGCTCCAGAACAGCTGCTAAACTGACCTCATTGTGAGATTGTTTTCACAGCTAATTCTCTCAAGAAAAGGTAGAATATTTACCTTGAAGTGGAGAAGTCCTGCGAACCTTTCAAAACAGCACATTCAAATGGTTTTAACTGATCACAGTTCAATTTCAAGTACAAGGTGTGCCACATAAAAACATGTTTAATTTTCATGAAACAGCTTCTGACATAGTGGAAAAAAACTAAAATATCTATTGTGGTCATTTAAAAAAAATCTTAAAATCTGGATTTTTTTTTTTTGGGGGGGGGGACATGAAAGAATTGTGCTTACTTGTCTTTCTACCACCACAACTACAAACCTTTAACTATCTCTCTCCAACTGCACAGACAGGTTCAATATTAATCACAATACGACTTCTTTCAAAGCTGAAGGCACCTGTGTGTTACCTTTTCTCGTCTATTCTTTCAAAATAGTCACTGCATGTTTTACGATGAACCGAAAGTAGAAAAATAAAGGGTGTGTCTTCTGACTCTAATATAAGGTAGTGGGAACGTTCCTTTTCGTAGGTCATATTCCTGATTTCAGAGAGCTGCTCTGACTGCCATCCCTCGAACACCGTCAGCGGTACGAGAGTCCTGACCACTGCAGGCGGCAGACTCGGATGCTCCCGCGCTAATCTTGAACTCAAACAGCTCAGACGGTGAAGAGGTTCGAGCTCCATGTCTTCGTGGCGAGTTCCGCTCCAAATGTACCAACGGGAGGAAGTCTCAATCTCGGTGGGCTCCGGAGCAGATGTTGTCCTCGATCACCGACGCTGCTCCCAGGTCAGCTCCAGAGGCAGATGTTGCTCATGGCCTGGCAGGTGGAGCTGCTCTCTGCAGGAGAGAGGTAGATCTTGCCACTGGGGCAGACGCACACCTCGTACACTGCCAGTTCCTGGGAGGCCTGAGTGGGCGACGCCGTGTAGATGCCGAGCGGGAGGCTACCCAGCTGAATGGTGTTGGCGTCTAAAAGTATCTGGGAGGGAAAAGAACATCAGAGACGCGCTGGAAGTCATTCAAATAACATCGCCGGAGGTGCCCTGAAGTGATGTATTACCAACTGGAACTGATAAATGAGTGTGGCAGTCAGTAAATACAATGCGACAGGTGGAGTGAAAGACAGCAGCACTGATCTGGTGAGCTAGGATAAGCAGTGAAGGAAATAAATCTCTCTATTAAACCGTTTGATTTGGAACATATACTAATAATTGCTCATTTTTAGCCATGCTCGCTGTAAGGGATGGCAATGTAAGTCGGCTGGGTCCGCCACTGGATTGGATGGATTACAGTGAAATCTCATTCAGACATTCGTGCCCCCCCCACTCCCCCTTCAGGATGAATTCTAATAACTTTGGCGAACCCTTAACTTTTTTTATCTGTTGCCACCATCTGGTTCAAATTTAAAATTTGTTCAATACTTTGCTTTACAACCAAATAAGCAACACAAAAAACATTGACATTCCCATCAGCCTCAGCGGTACTTTGTGTTTAGTGGTAATTAAAAAGATGGTGAACATGGGAAACATTATAGCTGCTATCAGTGTGTCATTGTTAGCATGGTGGCATACTGACGTTAGCATTTCATTCTTGTTAAATGAATAGTTATATGAACCTATTGTAGGTCAAAATTATTTACAAATAAATAACGGCATGAGAGAGGAACTCTACACCCCCTGCGTAACATCCTCACCTCTCCCTCTGTGGACTCCAGCTGCAGGTCCTTTCGCCCGCTGACCTTCAGCGGCCCCTTGGCTGCGCTCACTTCCACCCCTCTGGGAGCCTCCATGGTCAGGGTCCGCGTCGGAGACTCCAGCCTGATGAGAAAACGCGAGCTCAGAGATTCAGCGGGTGTGAGTTCATTGATCACTTCTGTTCGCACTTTCAGGATGTTTGCTTTATAGCAACTTTTGCCCTTCAGTACGA
This sequence comes from Dicentrarchus labrax, assembly GCF_905237075.1. Lineage (NCBI taxonomy): Eukaryota > Metazoa > Chordata > Actinopteri > Moronidae > Dicentrarchus > Dicentrarchus labrax. Next base: position 11,190,582 of record NW_026136717.1, on the reverse strand, counting down.
TTTGACAGCTGATGCTACGAGATGTGTTCATGGATAAATTGATTGTTACTCAGTTCATAGTTTATGGTTATCCCTGTGTAATTACTTGTTTAGGGCAGGGTGATGAAATTCAATCATATTATTTGTTTCACAACAGACCCCAGGCAGAAAGGCATTTAAAAGTTAGTCAAAATGTTTGACGTTTCTTGAATTTCCCTCGGGATAAATAAAGTATCTATCTATCTATCTATCTATCTATCTATCTATCTATCTATCTATCTTTGAGAAAAAAAACCCATCTTATTGATATTTCTGTATGACTCCTGCAGCATAAATGTATTTTAGGTGTTAGTTATACCGACGACATCTCCACCTGTGGAATATTAAAGCTGCCGTTCATGTTTAAGCAGCTCTTCTCATTATTCTAATCCAGTATGGCTCCTAAACAGCCCATAATTGTACCAGCTGATTTTGACCTTCAGCAACACTGGGGCTAATGCAATTTGCATTTTCCTCCTGTGGACTATTTGTTTACACGGGGAAAGATAAGTGTGAGAGCCAATCAATGTGGAATTTGTTTTCATAACTCATAACCGTTTCAAATTGATCCCCCCCCCATCTTCCCCAAATCTGTTTTCAATGAATTTTAAATGGAAGACTTTAAGGAGCCATCTTGAAATCACTTAAATCTCCATACCCTCTGAAAGTGACACACATTTCGGATTATGCACTATTGGAATAAGGGGGAGGGGGAGAAAAGCAAATGAATTTCATCTGCATTTGAAAAGCCTCTTTGACTTTAAATCAGCTTTCAGTAGATACAGTTTGGAGAGGATCTGTGAAATGTGCCTTTGACCTGCGACTGGTTATGCCCTAGACCTGTGGAAAGAGATTGATGTCTGCTCGGTTGTTGTTTTCTTTTTACTCTTCCACAGCTATTTATTCTTTTCTCTCTTCTTTATTTTTGTTTTTCAGAGTAAAAATGTTTTTGTGGATAAGTGATAAGTGATTAATTCATTGTAAAAAATTGTTAGCATATTTTACTTTTTTAATTTTATTATTTTTAAAAAACATCCTCAGTCCATCTCCCATAGCAACACAACATTCCGTTTCTTCTCCCGACCCCCAGCCGTTCATTAGCGCGCCACAAGAATCTGTGTTCGAGTCCTCCTTAGCTTTCGCAATAATTATTTCTCAACCATCATCTGATTATCTGTGGCTTGGATTGACGAGTCATTAAAAGACCAATTTAAAACACTCTGCACTGAGCTGTGCAGTAAGAAGTTAGTGATATGTGATGCGTCTGTGATTGTTTCACTCCATTCTGTCACCACCCGCTGCGCCGCGCACACGCACACGCACACACAGCTTCGCTGATTCTGCCAGAAGACAAAGTGCTAAAATTTCAGAGAGTGCTTGTTTCAGCACAGTTCAAAATAAAGCATTAAATAAATTAAATTAAATTAAAAAATGTCTCTTGGATTTTATAACCATCTCAAACTGCTTCTATTTTCATGTACTGAACGCTTATGGCCTAGTTCCTGGGGCTCCAACAGCAGCATGAAGCCATTTCAACTTACTGCTGACGGGTAAACATTACATTACAAGTTAAATTAATATAATTTAAGATACATGGAACACATGAAATTTGTGAATCATTCAACTGCTGTTTCCACGGTGAAGAATGAATTCCTCTTTTAAAGCCAACAAGGACAGAAGTCTCGACAACTGAACAAACTAAATAGCATGCGGTATCATTGAGAGCCTCAGAGCAGCACCGAAAAATGTTGATTTGTAGATGGATATCTTTCAGTTCTGCTAACATATCGCCATTATATTAATTAAATATTAACTGTATGCTTGCCTGTAGAAAGATTCTCAGCTGCTATCCACTGCCTAGACTACTAATTTGGCTCTAACTCATGGAAAAAGGGGGACAGTGTTCACTTCTTTTCAGAAACCTCCTACGTGAATCTACAGTTACATTACCTGTCAGTCAACTTCTAGGAAATGGTTGGAAAACTGTGGGACCCGTAACGTGTTATTAAGACTATATTTAGTTTGTTTTTGAACATCACAATGTCCAAAAACTTTTAGTTTCCTGAACAAAAGCGCCATCTTTTCCCCCAGTAAGAAGCCAGTTGTTCCCTGAATATTTCAGGGCTTCTGGCTCCATCCAGAAAACTCTGATATGTAAAGCCCTCACTACAGATAACCTATGTGGTATTTGCAGTCATATCGGCTGTTGACGACAGGCTCTCTCCCATTCTCTGGGAAATCTGACCAGCTTTTCTTGCTGCATTCAGGTTGACCTTTACATCCACGGAAAGGTCATCGCATTGCAGAGCTGTACAGGACCAAATGTGCTGATGGCCATCTCTGAAGTCGCAGTCAATGAGGGGGGTTTTAAATACTGCATATCTACTGTGGTAGCTGAGGGGATTCCAAAAGGTGAAAGCCGAGTTTATTTTTATATTCCACTATCACATACAGTCTCTCAGTGGGGCTGTACAGTGTACAGACCCACAGCAGCACTTCCACACTGGGTACGTGTTCTCTAACTAGTCTGGGGCATAGAAAGCAATCTCAGTCTAAAAATACAGAACCTGAATAGCACTACCTTTGCAGTGACATCCGCCAGCAAAGCTAGATATATAATGAATATAACGAGCCTTCAGACTCGGCTTTACTTTACTTTACTTCACTCGACATTACTTAAAAAGGGCCAATTTGTCATTTTTATCTTTATGTTTATTCTGTTTTATCTAAATATTCTGTCTTCTTTCATTGCCCTCTGTGTCCTTTATATCTTGTCTTAATGCTTTTTGTTGTTTAAAAGTTGTAGACGAATAAACCTGCCTTGGCTTCCCCTATCAAGTGCAGGTTTATTGGGATATATCATCAAAGAGTTGGATGTACAAATGTAAAAAAAAGTTTTTGTGGTTCTTGGTTGAAGCCTGCTGAGTCCTGTTTTGATGGTATCATTTAAGACCGTACTATAGCTCAACCAATACAGGACTTTTAAGGCCAACATTAACTTAAATATTAGATACATCAAACATAAAAAACAATATGTTTAAACAAGCTCTTTATCCGTTGCGCAAGCTCGCATAAAACTATGAACATCAAGTAACGGCATGACATAAAACCATCCAGCCATCAACGTCTATCCATCAACGGTCAGCATCAAAACCTGAGAATCTTTTCTTTGTCTTTTATGACAGTTAATGTCATGTTTTTTGAGGTTTTGGACTGTTGGTGAAACAAAACGAGACATCTGAACAATACACAATAACAAAGAACCACCATATTTCCCTGCTGCAGCCAAAGCTAAAAAAGAAACAAAGAACACACTCAGGCTGCACAACATCTCAATCCCACAAAATTGTTGGGAGAAAAGTCTGACCAGAGCTAAGTGGGACCAAGAAGAGTTGTTCTGTTCTGCCTTTATCTTCTTAATGAACCTGTCACTCTCGCGTGGACACTGCCACTGCAGAGGCTGTCCTGAAAATTGTGCGGCTCAACTTGAGAGGAGTATGTGGCTGGCCGTGCTGCAAACAGACTTTAAACCTGAAGAGGAGGAGAGCTCTAGTAGCAGAAAGTTGCAGCGAAAAAAAATCAAATGAAAAGCTGTTTTCCTGCTCTCTGATACTGGGCCTGGAAATGTACCATGTGATGTCTGCAGTGTACAAGAGCAGAGAACCTTCAAATCCAGTCTGCCTTTGCTTATTAATGTCAAACTTGCCTCACTTCAGATTCCCATGTGCTTTTTAAGAAGTAGTTTTATATACAGCTTGCAAAAAAATTGCAAAAATTCTTTGTTCTTGACACGATTGAGACCTGGAGATTTTCTGTCGCAGTGATCAGACGTCCATCCACCATCCGTCCCCCATACACGTCAAGAGAATCGAAGTCTTTCTGAATGTGAACAAACTAGATGACAGGAGTATCACAGTGAAATCATCAGTGATACCACGTTGCAAACCGAGCTTCACAGCATTTATCACGCAGCTTCCCCCGGCCTGTTCAGATGGATTTGGGACATCAGGAATCAGAGCACCATCCTCTAGAGTGGGATACAAAATGATCCGATTATGTAATTGACAGAAATATTTTCATATTTAGGCCTGTAATTTCTGGTTGGAAGCTGCAGCTATTATCGCACTGAGTGGGCAGCCAAAAAAAAAAAAAAAAGAATCCTCTAAGGCAAATTTCCGGGAATTAACTATCTTGATTTCTTGTTCTCAAAAACCAGCACCGGAGGGGTATTTTGAGAGTGAAACTGAACCGCAGAGGTGACTGTCAGGTGAAGGAGCTGATCAGAGCCTGACAAGAGCTATGACTAAAAGGTAATGAAGCTGTGAGAAGCGAGCAGGACGTGACAAACTGACACGTCTCTCCTGCAGGACTATATCCACTTTATAACTGCACTGTCCTTGTTTTAGAGACCTCAACATGAAGGTCTCTATTCCTGATAGCTCCTCAGCACAAGTGCAATTATTCACGAGTCGCCATGCAGAGACACGTTTCCTAGTTTTTGGGGAGCACAGCTGACAGAGAGGATGGACTGAGGAGGAGAAAAAATAAAGTGAAATATAAGTCGTAGAGGGACCAAAACAACTAATGGACTATAAATCAGTCACTCTACTTAACTGTTAACCTCCTGCACTCCTGTCTTTGTATTATAAAATACACACTTCACTTAAAGCCAAAACAACTACTTGATTAATCTTTTAGTCAAGTGACAAAAAAATAAAGATTCTTGTGTTTTAGATTTGAAGACATCACCTCGGCGAGTGGGAAATTAGTAATTGTAATTGATTAATGGAGGAGATGATCATTAGCTGCAGCCCTACATTTCACACACTTTTTGCTGCGACAGAGGAAATAACAGACATAAGAGACCTTACCCACCATCCGATTTCGATTTCATTACATTTTTAATTGCAACTTTTTGTCTCCTGACTTCATGGTGAGCATTTTTCTGTCAATACAGTATCTCAGTACATTTTACAGTTTTCCTTGCATCATTTTGTGTATAATAAATGCTCATAATTTATATAATATTGTAGTTTTTTTTAAAGTCACCAATCTATACAATGCCTCTGTCCTTGTGCTTTATCTACTGCTAATAGTTAACTTGCACCAGCAATCCTTCATATAACAGTACCTCAATATTAAAACTGAGTCTACATGAAAACAAGACGCAAACCAAAAACTGGAAAAGGTTTGTGACGCACCCAAAATCCTGGTTTAGACCCACTTTAAGCATTTTGTATTATCCTGACATTAATGGGAACACAATCAAGTGAAATACAGTTTAAACTCAAGTGTTTTTAGAGTCTTCACATTTTTTAGACTTATTTGAGCACAATTATAGCATACGGCAAATATTTAAATAATGCGTGTTTGACCAGCACCTATACTGCTCTGCAGAGGATTAGTGGGTTTCCCATTGAATCTGCATCCCTCTGAAACAGCATTCAGCTGTTCTTGTGCAGAATAACCCAGTAGAAATATAAACCTGTACACCTACAGCTCACAAGCCTTAATAGGGTAAAACTACAGGAGAAAATGGAAGCAAACACTGACAATTAGGTGCACAAGTAAACTTTAAAACACTAAATGTAAAATGTGTAATTAAATGCCAATGGAATCATTATACTCAGTATATTCAGTTATTCGGAAGCAGCATGATGATGACAAATATAGACAAACTTGAGTGTGAGTGTACACAGATAAAGCGCTCGGGGAGAAGAACAGGTGCTTCAAAGAAAAGGAAGATCTCAGGTGGGTTTCTTTGATTTCGTCTCTGCTCTGTTCTTCTCCCAGATTACTGTTGGCATGCAGAGAAATAAAACACATCACAAAGAGGAAGATACTTCTTTAAAAGAGGAAAAGAAGGGCGACATGGACGTGAGCCAAGCCGTATCTGTACCGTCCAGAGAGGTTTACTGACAGGTGCCGAGTGGTTTGCAAAGAGGATTTGACTCACACTTTCAGGGTGGTGGGGAGATGGGTAATCTTTATTTCAGTAAGAATCAGTCTTTTTCTGGTACTGTCGCCCTCATTATACAGTGTGATGTCATCATATCGGATGATAAATTCGATTTACACTTGTGTAATCAATCAACAGGCTACTCCGGCTCATAATTTACTGTCTGGCTTTATAATGAAAAAGTGTCTGCTTTGGTACCATTAAAAGGAACCAGAGCTGAAAGAGAGTTGTCACAGGTAGTGCTGATTTTCTGCTCCATGACAGTGACTGGATCTTCATGTCAAATCATATTAAAGAGGAAGTAATCTGCCAGAAAAGGAAAAGAACTACTAACTGTACGGCCTGTCGTCTGACCATGTTGGAGGGCAAAAGTTTATAGTTGTTCCGAACTAACAAACTCGAAGGTGGAGATGCAATATTGTTTAAATATGGGAATAACTGCGCACATTTCACACAGATTCTCCCTGAAGCCATTTATAGTGTTGCATTCTTTTTTTACACATTGAAAGTTGTGTAAAAATACCATGTGGTCGGATTGTCGGTCAGACTTTCCTCTAATTTTTTCTTTTTTTCCAGGCTATTTTCAATGAAATTATCCAGATAAAGGGGTGGAAATCACTGTTTGGTTGAACTGATCACAACTGGCATATGAAACAGGTGACGACTGGTCGGCATGACTCTTTTTAATGAGTCCCAAATCGTGACGTTGAGAAGCTCTGGCCTAACTGCATTAAAAAAAAGCACAACGGTTCAATTTCAGGGGTTGGCAATCACCCCCTCCAATGGCTGAATGTAACTTGTCTCAAAACTCAGGTCTGAAATTGGATTGGGAAATAATATTAACATATTTTGTTCAGAGCACACAGGATGAATGCAAAAATGCTAAGGAGTCACTTTCTCAATTCATAGAAGTGATAGGGTCCATATAAAACCACATTTCTTTGACATACATGCAAGTTTATTTCCCTGAACTTTCCCTCTGATTATTGCTTATTAAGTCAAGAATATCTAAACTTATAGAGAAATACTTTTTTGGGGGGGGTTAAACTCTAGCCTGCTTTACTTTTTTAGAATTTACAAGCTTAAGAATTTAAATAATCAAACTCCCAATTTATGATACCTTACCTTGCGATAAGACAAATTACATCATTCAATAAAAATCTGAAACATAGAATTCTGAAAGTGAAATTCACAGCCAAGAACCATTACTATGCAGAGAATGTGGTTTGGGTAAAATGCAAATGAGAGGGGAAAAAAGACATCTAGGCATGTATTTAAACTGAACAAAATGTTGCTGGAAAGGTTGGAGTCTATCAAATTTACATTACATATAACCTTTGTTTCACTATATATTAACATATCACATGATATGGGGCAATCCCTTATTGATCCAACAACAATATAGTACCACTGCAGTAATGGCAGCCTGTGTACTTTGCCCACAGCCAAATTAGTCTATACACAGACGCTAAGAATGTAAAAAACAACATCATAATGATTTTAAAAAAAAATGTTGTTAGGCTTGAATTCATATCATTAATAGCCAACATGATTGAGTTTTCTCCATTTTGCTTTTTTTTAATACTACTGTATGAAGATTCTTTGACATGGCGTTTGGAAAATAAATTGGGTTTAGATAAAAGGAACATTTATTTAAAGTCCTGACAGTACAGTTTGTACATCTTGCTTTGCAGCTTGTTTGGAAATATTTCAGTGAGGGAAGCCAGTCATTTCTGAAGCAGCCTGAAAAAAAGATGGATTTTCTTTTTTAAATGTTGTTTGAAATATGATTTAAATGAAACCCCACAAACAGAATCAAACTTTGACAATGCGTAAATTAAACATCTTTGATCAAATATGCATTTAAATAGAGGAAAATCTGAATCCCATTGAAAGCAAACAACATGTTGGAGCTTTTTGAGGTTTTAACTGTCTCCCGTTCGGTTGCCTCTTGTTAAAATTTTGACCACATTGCAGATGGTCACCCCAGAGCTGAGCCTGTGTGTGTGTGTGTATGTGTGTGAGTCCTGTGTGTGTACGTGTGCTTGCTTTAAAGTGAACCTCATCAGTATTCCTCTCACTCTGGAGGAATTAGATGCCAGAACACTGCTTTTTCTGCCAACTTTGATCCCAGCGCTCCCTTCAGGACCAGTAAGGTGGACAACAAACCAAACTCGTTATAGCTCGTTAATGGACCGACACAGGGCTCAGAGCCTCAGGCGGAGTGCAGTGGGGATCACATGCACGGGCGTGTATGGGTCTAATAAGCATCTCAACCTTACCCACTTTCTCCATGCTCTCTCGATGCTTTAATCAATTCCTGACTGCTATAGAGAATAACTAACAAATTAGCTCATCCCTCGGCTGTGAAATTAATATAATGGTCAAATCTAGTTTTAAATTTGTGTGATAACGAGCCCTACCAGTAGTAGTTAACAGGACGGTGCTTGAGAATAATGATACTGGTAAATAATGGTTCCTGCCACGTGTTTTTTTTTTTTTTTTTTCACACAGCGTATGCATCGACTTTGAAATGCCATGGAACATTTATCATCATCATTTAAAGATCTTCATTTTAATTGAACAGGATATGAACATGTGACATTAAGCTTTAATGAATTTCTGTAAAGTCAATGAATATGAACTTACTTAAGGTCTTCAGAAGCCCTCGCCCGGATCAGGGGAGTTTCTACTGAATGTCCAAACACGGCGCCTTCTGAGCCTGCCGATAAAATGTACTGTTATGATTCACAAAAGTCCAGCCAACATTTACTGAGGCTTAGTATCAAACCTCAATACTTTTTTGGCACTCAGTATCAAAAACTCTTAGTTCAGTTCAAACGAACTCTGGAACTTCTCCTACTATGACGAGTCAAATGTCTGTAAAAAAAGGAATATTTTTTCTGCTCTGGTGTCCCAAAGAAGAGCTCTTGAAGAAACAGGCTATGAGCATCATTAGTCGAGACTGCTGGAACTCATATGTGATGACTGACAACTAAATACAAGACGGAGGGGACAGTCACTGTGTGGCCTCCACATTTCACTTTACTCACGTTTTAATGGGGAACTGCCAAAATACACACCTTTGTTTTCACTCCTTTTCCCTTTCTGGGAATATCCTTGCAATTAAAATTCAGATGCTCGTTACTATGGTTACCATCTCGATTGCTTTCCCGGCAGTCCCCGTGGTCAGCACATGGATCGCTGTCAATTTAACTTTAGCTTATGAATTCCCGCTTAAATTGTGCCATCACAAACGTACATGGTTAGTCTATTCTGAATTTAAAAGCAGGAATGAACAGCACTGCGATCCGTTTTTGAGTTCGCCCCAGAGTTCGATTGACAGCTTTCTCATCAGCCTCTTTACATCTATCAATAAAATTGAGGCTTCTGCGATATGCATATTGCACGTGGCCGCTTTTGCAATTTGCAGTCGTAAAGACAACATATAACATTTGATAAGTTTGGCTTTTGTTTTGTTTTGAACAGATTTACATTTCTCAGACATCAGTAGTAGAGAATAGAGAGTAGAGTATAAGTTGAGAGTACAGCATATTTTACCTGTGATGGTGAACTTTTCGGTTGTCATAATGACCTCCTCCTCATTTGCGGTGAACAGCAGTCTGCCTCCATCTTTACTTCGTACCTCCAGCCTCTGACACTGGGCCTCCACAGCTTCAGGTCCTGCAGAGAGAGAGAGAGAAACGTCCAAACTGGAGCTTCTGGCTTTCACCAAAAAAAAAAAAAACCCCACTACAAACACTGCTGATTGCACTTAAGCAAGGTGCTGGGCGCTGAGAACTCAACCTATTTGTATTGGTTTAGCATTGTTCAATATTTTATGAACATTTGCAGGACTACATTTATTTTAGTTTGATAATTAAAAAGGATTAAAGAACAGCTTTCCAGCTAAAAAGTTGTATTAGTCTGCACTGCTAACAATAATGTTCTTTTTGTAAATGATACTGTCAAATAAAGGTTGCCTTGTGTTTCTCTGGCCTTGCAAATCAGCTTTGGGAAACTATGTTTGGGCATGTAAGACTATTAGCAATCTGAAATACTGTGTGGAGTGCTTGCTCTGCAAATGAAAGGCGTCTAACAAAGCTGGATAAGCCATGCTTTTACAATGGATGAAGACAAATCAGTAATCTGTTCCGCTGGTGAGGAATATTAATTCCCGTTCTCCAGACTTTGGTGTTTTTCCAGATGTGCATGCAGAAACTTTTAACGTCTCCCTTTCTCGTGCTCCCCTCCTCTCTCTTCCATTAATCCACGGGCTGCGACGGCTGGGGAATTTAATTATTCTCGCCAAGTTTCATCTCATTCCAGACAAAATGCAGTTTCTACAAAAGCAGGCACTAATTTTCGGAGGAAGGTCAAGCGTGACCAAAAAGTGTCATATCACCAGTCTTGTCAAATCAGCATCAACTCTCAACTTATGTTGGCTAAGATCAATAGCTATTAATGTTAATAAGCAGGTCATTTGCTTTCCAGTGGTCATTAATCATGTAAATGACTTTGGTAATTTGGACTGACTGATGGTTAAACTTTCTGATAATAAGAAGAATCCATTGTCCTTTCAATAAGTGCATCAAAGGTTAGTGTCTGTAAGAGAAAAAAAAGTATTTTTAAAGGCACTGAGACGATTAAAGAGAGTTTAAAGATGAATTGTTGCGCTAATCTTGATTAAAGTCATTAACAAAATAAGATTGATCAGGCAATTTACAGCCAAGGCCAGATTAATCTACGATCACTTTTAAATAAGTTGTTTGTAGAAAGAGAAATAAAGGCGGAATCTAAGTGTAAATAAACCAGTAGCACATAACTTTAAGTGACACAAGGGCAAAAAAACAGTTCAACCACAGTTTAAACAACCGTTAGGCCACAAAATGATGTAACGGTACACAGTACGCATCTCCCATCAGCTGTTGAAGGCAAGTAGTGATTTATTATCCCAAATGAAATGGCTTCCCAATGAATGTTTACAGTAGTAAAAACTAAAGACTCACCCACTGTGAGCTGCCCAGTCAGCTGGCCTTGGTCGTTCCTGACGTTCATCGTTACGTTCTTTTCTGATCGCAAGACCAACAAGCTGTCCTAAGGGAAGCATGAATGGGGAAGGAGAAAGACAGAGAGGGCGACAAAGAAAGAATAAAAGAGAAAAATTTTATTAGGATCCTAAATCTGATATTGGGATCCCTTTAACGGGAGGGAGAACCTTAGCTTTGTGAATTCTAATTTGTTATGATCCCACTGGCTTATTTAAACTTGGGTCTTATTTTAGCCATCATTAGAGGTCTAAGCAGTGAAGCTTGCTGCCTTCTTGTTTTTCTCCACTAAAAGTGCTCGTACAGCAAAAACCGTAAGACCAAAAGTCACCAAAAGTTCACCCACTTCTCATTGACCTTAAAGTGGTGCTGTAACAATCAAGTTTACGTTATCTCAATTATCTTGAAAGCAGCTTGGTTTAGAGTCATTAGTCACCTTAAGTTGTTAAAGAAATGTCAATATGCCAATCCATTTCGATTTTACAAGCCCCATCAAAATAGGTACATTTGATAATAATAATTGTGTACCTACGTCAATGCAAAGAAGGCTGTATTGTAATATAAAAAACCCTTTCCAAGCGAATATTTCCTAGATATAAAACACTGAATTACACCACATTAAGACTAAAATGGAACGAATTAAAACTAAATTATCCAAGGATGAGTAATGAAGTGTAGGTAGAGTCTGAGGAGAAGGGGGTGGCAGGGTGGTTGAGCTGAAAATGTGTATTTTCCATCACTGACAGGCGTAGGTGTGTCCTTTCTTCACTGCAGACATTTTAACTCTGGACCTTTTCTACTTTCTGGCAGTTTTGCATTTTGCAAGTTTATGGCTGTTTGACATTTGAATGATGGCACACGTGTGTAACTGCGTGCATGCTGAAAAGGCTTGCGCTCCATGCAAACGGTTTTCCCTTTGTTTTGTAGAGATTCTAGTAGGCTGTGGATGTTTTGCAATATGATAACAGCATTGTTATCATATGCAGTAAATATGCAGTGAGGTACCCAGTAAATCCACCATACTAAGGGTTCATGTATGTATGCATGAGTCAGAGGCTTACAGCAGTGTTTGTGTACATAGCAGCAGTAACTGTGAAAATGCAGCTGCTGAAAGTATTGCTTCTTGATGTCTCTGGATCACATCTGCTTGACCAAACGTTTGATGTGCTGCAGCTTTGTTGTATATAATGTTAGTATACGCTCTAATTTAACTGTGTAATAATGATTGAGTGGGAATGAGTTTATTCTTATGACGAGTGGTGCTGAAAGCTTGGCGACATAATGAGGACTTGCACTCTTGGTTGATAACATGACAAATTTTTTTAGCTATAAATGCTCCACTATTACTGAGTGGTGTTTGTTGCATACAATTGGTTCATCAGTTTTATGTTGGTACTGAAAACAGCTACATTCTGTGTCTATACTTATGAGAAAGGTGAGAAGTAAACCAACAGTAAAGTTGCAAACTGTAAATCCAAAACAATGAGCTGAAAGATGCTAAAATGCACTGTAGAACTGAGGGGTGACAATTCTCTGTGGGTTCATTACCACGAATAACCCCTTTCACATTACACAGTCATTTGACCTATTGTAAACATAAAAGTATCAATGATAATGATTAATGATGATGTATAAAACATTTTTTAACCCAGCACAAAAGCGCACAGCTAACTCACTGATGGTGCACGCTGCTGTTGATTTGAACTCCCAACCCCCTTATATCTCACAATGTTCAGTTCATGTTAATGTTTCTTACTGTTGGATTATTTGTAATTAAAAGTGACATTTGTTATGCATTTAGTCATAGTTTCACATTTGAGCTAATAACTATGCTGTGATGCAGTCTAATAGGTTTGATTAACTTCATGCTCTCCCAAAAGAGGCGTTAAATTGTAGCAGATCAGCTCAAGTTTGTGCGGCGTGTAACTTTGCAGAGGTCAGTCGGTTCATTTTCATTCCCTGCTTGCTCCTCCCCAATAGAAATGTGCATCATGAATGGAGGTTTGCCAGAAAGCACAGCATCATGAAGAAAATTTGAGTTCCTCATTTGAAGTATCCCTTTAAAGACTTTATAGGTCTTAAACAGTTTCCTGGGGGGCCATGACTGAGATGCTCCTGCTCTCCTCAACACTTCTTTGGGATCACATAAAAGGCTTTTTAGTCACTGCGCCTGTTGAGGAAGGTCAAGTGCAGATCAGAGTGAATGCACATAAATGGAGCCCGTTGTTGAAGGTGCAGTGGGCCCCGTCAGACTGAAAAATTACCATGGCTGCTGTAAGGCAAAGGATGCTTCCCTGCATACAATGAATAACATCATAGCTGAAAGTAAGAGCACAGCGCACTGCTTCAATGAACTTGTTGAAAACAAAGTTACCTCATGTGATGCAAATATCTTTCTGAGTGTTAAATAAAATGCCTTTAAAGCATAGATAAAGAGCTCAGGGTTTAACTGTAATCCGAAACAAATATTTGCATAAATATATTTAAATTTTAATTATATTTGATTGTTGTGCTTGAGGCCTATTTGCATACTAAGCCGAACAAGTAAATATAATGAAGAAAACATGTCATAAGTTGAAAAGGTACGCCTATTAAGTCTTAATTTCCTCATTCAAATATCAAATCTTGCAGGAAGGCCCTTTGCATGCAGGGTATAGGCTGTTTTGGAACATGTTTTCAGGCATATTTAATATTTCTCATATTAAAAGGCCCCTGTATTTCAGTGTAATACTGTTAGCCAAATTAAATTGGTTCTAGCAAACTGGGTTTGAAGGATGTTCAGATCTCTGAGGCACTGCTGCAGCTGCAAAAAGCTTTGATTTTAAACTGTGAGAGTTAAACAAGTGGATGGCTTTAGCCCTCATCTGCAGACTTGAATTCAGAACTGGTGCTTACAATCATTTTTGTCGTGCATCTCCAGTGCAAGTAGGTGAGACTCAGTGAGGCGAAAGTTTCACCCCAATAAAGATACACCTGCATCTGATGCTATTTATAGATCATTTAGGGTCCTTGGGGAAAATAACGAGAGCCAACCGTCTGAACAGCTGAGATTTGATAAACTGTATCTGGGCAATGTGTTGCCTCATACCACATTGTTTTTCAGACTAAAGCAGAGAACTAAATTCACAGCAAAGATGCAATTTCAGGGTTTTTACTTCATTTAAAATGGCAATACTAGTGTCAACAGCAAGAGAATAATTGGAATACAACTATAAAGAGTTAAATGTTAAGATAATCAAAACTGGACAATTCTTTATTGGCCATTTCAATCCAATAAAACAGTACATTCTAGGTAATAACCACAGTCAAGTCAATTTTTCTTTAAAAAGTATATTATTGTATACACAAATCCCGCGACTGATTTGTGTGTTCCACCTTCTAGCAGCGCCGCCATTACTGTGGTGGCAAGTCGTAGTGACTCTATATGCTAAACTAATTCATGTTTTTTCTTTTCAGCTTCTCCAGATGTAATGTGTTTGCCATTTCTCTCAACCAAAAATTATATGTGGGTACAAACTAGTTTTTTTCACACTCGCAAGGAATAATAGAGTCTGTGTAACATTTAAACTGTGTAAGACTATGTCTGACATTGACCAAACAATCATGTTTACTCTCAACATTCATTCCAAACCTCGTCATTTTGCTCTACATTCAGCTCGTCCGCCCACATCTGTTAAAATTCTGCTGTGTTGAATAAAGCTCTGTTATGCAAGATCTGATTTTTAAAAAAAGGAAAAAAGCATTGTGGGAAACAGGATCAAATGTATTTATTGCCTCCAGAGACTTATGCTCACCAAAGATGTCAAAGTTAGGCATATACTTCCTGGCATATAGTCTCAAATTTGTAAATCAATAAAAAAAAAAAAAAGAAAAGGTGCAGGGATATTGGAAACTCCTCGTAACACTAAAAAAGGGGCAAAGGTCCCATTGATCACCTATTTTACAGATATCTCTGTTTCCAAGTGGAATGAGGAATGATGTGTCCACAGATTTTTGGAGCCTTACTGTACCATTTTATCTGCTTTTAGATTTTTATAATACTGCCAACTACAAAGCTGTTACTAAAACATCACTTTTAAGAGGAGGCTAAGAGCTTTTTGCAAACCAATTGTTCTATTAGTAACCATGCTGCGCAGGAGTCTGTGGAAAAAACCTTTTTTCCACCTTGCAGGAATTTATAAGTGGGCAGTCCAATAATACATTTAAAAGTTTAGTAGGGTAAACCCACCTGCAGTGTTTTTTTCCCAGAAATTCTGAAGGCTTTATAGCTCCAAATAAGAATCAGCAATAAAACATTGAATTGACTCAAAGAGATGGAAAAAGTGCTGCAGCCCCAACATCTTTATTGTATTGATCTTCCCAACCAGAGATTGGAAGGGTTTTCCAGTGTTACACTTAACTTGCTGAAATTTGATTTGCCAATTCATTCATAGGAGATCATGGGGATTTTCTGTTAAGTCTACGTAAAGATATAAGTTAAGTTATTGTAGGTTATTTAAAAGAAATGAACTGTACATATGTCACATTAACCACTTTAGAAATTGGCATTATTCATACTCATCCTATTTTAAAGACATTACCAAAATTATTCATTAGAGTGAATAGGGGCAGTACGGATGTTCAGGTTTGAGATGTATAAAAGGATGTCATCAGCATATAACGACGTCAATGGGAGATATTAGAGGCTTCTGTTTTATGCTAGCGTCCAATGTTTCATGATAACTAAAAAAGAAAAAGGGAGCGAGGGCTTTATTATTGTAAAAGGAGATTACTTTTTTATAATGCTGTCAGTTAAATGCGTTATTAACGGCGTTAACGCAAACCCATTTTAACGGCGTCAATTTTTTTTATCGCGAGATTAACGTTTGTTTAACTTTGTAGTTTTTTTCACATGCTGTTGCAACAACTAGTAACGTTAGAAAAAGTACAACACCACACCGGATCTAGCTAGACTGGAAACAAAACAACAGGCACGCCGCACACACTTGTTTAAGAGTAGTAGACGTTACGTTGGATGGCGAGCCCGAGACGCCGAAATGGATGCCAATAATATTCTGAATGGAAAGTTTACTTTTAAAAAGTTGCCAAATAAAGTTGACAAGACCAAAGTGATCTGTGTTTTGTCGCTGTGAACTGAGCTATCATCGCAGCACGTCCAGTCTGAAATACCACTTGATGGCCAAGCACACAGCTGATGCAAATTCTCCGCCCCCTCGTCAAAGCCAGGCGACAATGGATGATTTTTCAATAAAAACAACATTTGCACAAAGCAAGCCGATCCACTTTTCCATGTTGAAAAAAGCATTAAAATGAGAAAAATAGAAATCAAGGGATGTTTAGAATAGATAAAAATGTGCGATTAATTGCGATTAATTGCGAGTTAACTATGACATTAATGCAATTAATCACGATTAAATATTTTAATCGTTTGACAGCACTACTTTTTTATCTCATCCAAATTAACATCACTATCTGTACATTAATTGAATCTATTGAGAGCTTGGGTAAATTTACATTTTTTTTAACAATTTTCCATCGCTTCAAGATCCGGTTTGCTCTGTGATTGATATTGATGAAATTTTCATAAAATTCTGCAAAAAAATGTTTTTTTTCCAGGGTTCGTCAGTACAGTACCTTGAGGACCATAAAGCAGTCATGTTATTAAGTCAACCTGGTTTATGCTTTTTTTGTAGGGTATAGAAGCCTCCAAATATCAACTAAAGTTTACTGAGTATTCCACTGTTCTTAAATGAGCTTCTTTGGGGGCGGCCGTCTCAGACAGAATCTAAAGTAAATTTTGTGCTCAAGTTCGACTGGTGGACCTAGGATGCCCATGAAGGACATGTGTGACATGACTATTGTCTTCTTTAGGTGTGTTTCGTGGACGTTTCTTCATGGTAACCAAAGTTAGACAGGGATAGATGAACACCAGGGGTGCCCGTCGTAATGTAGAGGTGCATTCAAGTTGAAGACACCTGCTCACTGACATCAGATAGAGCCGATTTAAGGCTCGAGGACCCATTAAGCTGAGTGAACCTCTTGTAGACTGTGCTGTTCAGCATGTTTATCGCTGCCAGGACATCCTCATTGGTAGCTGGAATCAGGGCACTGGAAGCAGGGCACTGGAAGCATTAAATTTAGTTTCTAGTTCTCACTGGAATTTTCTTCTTTCTTGTCTCTTTCCTTTATCTGTTTTTTATTTATTTATTTTTAGAACATTATAAATGGTAAATGGACCTGTACTTGTATAGCGTCTTTCTAGTCTTCCAACCACTGAAAGCTTTTTTTACACTACATGCCACATTTGCCCTTTCAAACACATTCACTCAGTGATGGCAAAGCCCATCGAACAGAAACTAACGCATTCATACACATTCACACACCAATGCACAGCATCGGGAGCAATTTGATGTTCAGTGTCTTCCTTTAAGGACACTTCAACACATGGCGATAGGAGCCGGGGATTGTACCAACAACCTTTGCGATTAGTGGACGACCCACTCTGCATCCGAGCCACAGCCGCCCTGTATAAGTCATTTCAGACACAGGGAAATTAAATGTAATCTCTTTTTGGTGAGGTAAAAGGTGAAGTTGAGGTTGAGCTCCCCCAAAACATATGTACTCAATACAAAAGCAAACCGGAAACCCCCTTATGTTCTTTAATAAAGCAACAGATTGTAACTGGTCACGTGTCCAGATACAGTACACTTCAAAGGCTGCAGGCTAAACACTTGAGTGGCTGATTTTCTTTCTCTGAACACATTCAAGCAGAGAGGAGGAACTAATCAGTCAAATCAGCTCCCGTAATTATTAACATCAATAAAATACTCAGTGGTCCATGAGTAGAATTCACTAAATACATCAATTTAGAAAACACTAAAAACAACAAATCTGAGTGGACTGACCAATCTCCTAAATATGTATCACTGCTACTCATCGAATCTAATTTTACCTCCGTTGTCCTAATGTAGCAGCAGACATGATTACCCTAATGCATGTGAACAGAAGCTATTCCAAGACAAATCATTATACCCAAGACCCATGCCTCATTTGTGCATTGTGCAAATCTACCAGAAATCAAAACAATGCATTAGCGAGTAAAATATGACTTTTGCAAAAAGAAACAATTTCTCTTGCATTTTACTCTTGAACAAAACAGACACATAGTCTGTGTTAAAAAAACAACACTTAGTGGTAAAAATAAAACTTGAAAATAGACAAAATGACAATAAAAAGTTGAAAGCTGGAACGCAAAACAAAACTGAACAGTAGTAAGTGTAGTGACGTATCTAAGTGGATAGAAATGTAAAATTTTAATGTTCTAGAGCATCTGAAGCTTTGGCCAATAAATAGCCATTACTCCACTGTTGCCAGAAACCAAAATGTTCTACAGCCTCACTAAAGGCTCAAAAACAACATATTTGTAATTGAATAAGCATTACTTGATCCACCCTGTTTGAAGTTTCTGTGGAAGGAAAGTGAAAGTGGGTAAAGAAATGCCTGCCCAAACATTTCGTTTCACAAACACTTGAAATTTCACCTGCCAGAGGAACATTGCATCCATAATTTCAAGTCGGACACAGATTTTAAGCCTGAAATTATACCCGCTTTGTTGCTTTCAGGCGGGTGAAATTTCAAGTGTTGAACTGATTTCACAAGCCTGAAATTATAGTAGTATTGTGGCTTTCACAGGTGTAGGTGGAGCTGTCGTGTGGAAATTATCTGCTTGAAATTTTAAGTGTAAGCTGGATTTCAAACATTTGATATTAAGTTCGTTCCGCTGAATCTTTTTCATGGGCCCCATTATTGGCCTCTTTTTGCCATTAAATCCCGAGTGTGTTTGTGCGTGCTGTACCATCTGTAAAAGCTGACAGACGGATGGATGAATGGATGGATAGACGGACTGACAGACATGCATAGGGGAAGCCCCCAGGGCGAAGAAAAATAATATACGGAATATTCCATCCATCCATCTGTCAGATTTGACAGACAGCTCAGCAGAGGAATAACTGAAAGCTGCTGTAAAAAGAGACCAACATTAGTCACACATATTCAAACAATCATAACATTGAGTGTCTGTCGTCCAATTTACACTTGAACTTTCAAGCAGGAGTGCCACACAATGCCCATCATTTCACAAGTGTAAGCAACAATGGGGCTCTAATTTTTAAGTGCTTGAAATCAACTCTGCACTTGAAATTTCACCTGCCAGAGGCACACTGTTACCAAATCAGAGGTTTGGAGAGGCAGTTGTGACCGCCTGGGTTCACACTCTGCAGTGCACAGCAGGCAGGAAATGTGAAGCATCAACACTAAAGCAGTAGAGCCTGTACTTTGCCACGATAGTGTGGAAAATACATAAATTATATAATGAAGAATATAGTCGTATAGTATAAGTTGTAAACATATTGACATAATTGACCTTATATTGTTGACAGAGACAAACTTGTTAGCAAACAGTCTATTTACATTGTTATGAAGCAGATATTGAGTAACTTATAGAATCATGTTTCCAGTTACTCTGTAATTTTAAGTCAAATGTCCATTCTCTACTTAAGTCTACTTTGGTCTCTATCAACTCCTGAATGAAATAATCGGGTTTTTTAGCCACTAAATGCTCAATTATGTTCACCAGCTAGTCCATAACTTTGTCTGCTGTTCAGTGTTGGGAATGTAGCATACAGGTTGTTTATTAAGTTTTTGCCTAAAAACAACAACAACAACTGACTGCTGCCACTGGAAATTAAGCAGATGAGGGTGGTGACTGTGAAACAAAGCAGTAATGTTATTGTAATTAGCTGAAACATGCTAAGCACAATGTTATAAAATGAGAAATGAGACACATTGCAATACAATTTCACTACATAGCTTTACTCAACCTACTACAAGGAGCTTTTAACTGGTTATGAAAGTCTCAATTTAATACTGATGCCTCTACATGACCTACATAAGCACACCATACCATCAGTGAGAAGATTGGCTATTTGTATATAGTCATTAATGCCTGCTACCGGCTTTGATTCAGTCAGATTCCCCTTGAAATCAATAAAACGAGTGGGTGGAAAAACTTGCACTTTTGTCCACAGGTGTGATTCAGTGTCTTTTCTTTGTTCCCCTCTTTATTGTGTGTCCATTTGTTGACCTGGTTGATGAACGGCTGCCTACAATTGCTCCCTGTTGCGATATATAAGTATATATATATATACTTATATATATAACGTTGTATTGAACAGAAAATACAGAATTATTGCCAAATATAAGTACAATATTGGTCTGTAATAAAGAATGTGCCTGCAAATTAGACATACATAAAAACATGTGCACCACAAAAGAAAAACCAGCACAAATAAAGAGTGGCCTGGTTTTTTTGTAGGGTACAGAAGCCTCCAAATATCAATTAAATAATAATAATATAATGCGATTGCAGAAGTTTACTAAGTGTTCCACTGTTCTTAAATAAGCTTCTTTGAGGGCGCTGCCTGTATCAGACAGAATCTGCATAATTATATATTTTGACCTGTAAAAGTATCTGCAAAACAGGACACATTTGTTGTATGCACGTTTTTTTGGAGTCTGGCAATGATTGCAAGCAGTGTAAACCGTATGTGCAAAGTTACCAGCTCTCATTTAGAGACCGCTGGTTTAAGGGGCTACTTAGCCTGTAATTTGCTGCCAGCTATCAGAGTTCCTGCCAGAAACACTCAGAGAGCAATTTCCACTTGGTATTCACAGATTTTGGCTTCAGTCATTGATGAGGAAAGATTCAAAGCACCAATTGATCCATGAGAAGTAAAACTAAAGCTACTTTGAGTTCAGCCTCGACAGCAGATTGGACGTGAACATAAAAACAAAATCATACTATATTTAACTGTAAAATATCTGTGGCACTACAGAGGTCACTGCTGTTTGTGGTAATGGCTTATTGATCAATGGTGGTTATCTGACTGAAGAACAGCACTGTGCACCGTGGTGTAAACTCATTGGATAACCATAATCCCCGCTCTCGCAGTGCTTGACATATTTCCTCAGGTGAGAAATATTGAGTGACCCACAGAGATTTTTGTCCTGCAAATATCTCTGGTACCGGTAGATAAGGGGGCCACTGCACAGCATGTCTGTAAAACAAGACAGTAAAAATGTCTGCAGGTGGTATTGCACCAGGGAATGAAATATTGGCTTTGTCCAATGTTCGGCTTGGGCGTCTGCTATGGCCTTGAGGCGTTTGCTATTGCTAAGCATGTGACTCTTATATTTAAATCAACATTTAGCTCCAACTAAAACATCAAAGGGCAAGAGTGGGCAATTCCGAGTTGTTTCTCAATCTGCTGTGGCAAATTGTACCCACTATCGAGCCACTTCCTCCATCGACGTCCCTCAAAAAAATCAAATTTACATGGAACCCCAGCTTCCAGTGCTTGAAATTGCTTTCTGCACCATGCCTAATCACTGAAAAAGGGGATGATCCAACTGAGCGTCTGTGATTCGTGTGGGAGAAGGAAATTTGGATCAACTTTCTACTGGAGCTGTGTTGGTTAATCTACTGAACATCAAAGAGGAGAAAGGGGAGGGAGGAAGTGGAAGAGGGGAATTTATCGTGTGGGCTTGATTGGAAATCCAGCGGGGGGACTCTGGTCCCTCTGTAATCGCCTGTAATCTCCTGTTGGGTCGTATGTGGCTTGAGAGGAGCCGCGAGGCAGCCTATTACCCATCTCCTGCCGATGGGAGGCCCTGATAGTGCACTGTTGGAGGATGACAGGAAATGAGGAGGAGGAGGAGGAGGAGGAGGAGTAGAGGAGCACAGGACAGAGAGAGAAAGAGTGTAATCTCTCCTATCCAGGCACAAACATAAGGTAACATCAAAGTACCGTCAAGCCAGAGCTCAGAGGGAAGTTGGCCTTTGTTGTTAATGAATTGATCATAACTTCCTCTACACTGTGAGATCAATACCAGCCTGTCTGCAGCTTTGCAGCTTTCCATGTGAGAGCTTTTCACATGCATTTCTGTCGATGGTAGTTATTCCTAGTTCATCAGTGCTACAGAGTATTGATCGATAGGCGAGTTGAAGTTGTTGAGAAGAGCAAAGGGAGCAACTTACCCTTCTGGACTGGATCTCATTCACGTAGAGAGGCAGAACAAACTCAGAGATTCCCTCCAGGCGAATACCATCCTCGCTCAACTGAAGGTTTCCCATTCCACCCTGAAACATAATCACGATTATTAGCGATGTTGTGATGAGCAGTGCAGATTTCTCCTGATTTCCTTCATTCAAAAAGGAATTATAGTTTCCCAAATGCATAAAAAATTGAATCCTGCTTGTGTCTGAACTGCATTAGGAAGAGCAGGAGCTGCTGCGTGCCAGACGGGCCGGTGGATGGGTAGTGGCGCTGAGTGACAGCGAAGAAGTAGGACATGACATCGAGGTGACAATGCCACATACACTCAGTGGTGTCAGGGTGACAGGCTGCATGCAGTGGGAGGCAGACTGAGGAGAACCAGGCTAATGTGGCAGCTGCGGATGTGAGTGTTGAGGAGACTCATGAAAATGACAGAAGAAAGTATCAGATAGTCGTGCAGATTTACACGAGTTGGTTTAGTACTGTTTACATTATTTTAAGAATTATTAGTGGTAATAGTTGCTGTTGGAGTTTTAATAAATTTCTTTGAGCATACATACAAAGGGTCTAAATGTAAGAATAATAAATAGGTATCAGGGTTGATGCAAATCTTATTAAGCTGACTGCTATCAACCAAACCATACCAAACATGAAATTTAAATTTTTGGGAAACAGAGAGCAACCATATTGGATGGGTACTTGAGTTAAGGTATCAGAATTAATTTCGGGGAAAAAGTTGGATCAGACTATAAGCAATGAAGGACAATACCAGTGTGTTTTCAGGTGTCCTTTACAACAAACCATGTATACTTTCCAATTTTTTAGAACACAAGTTTTTTGGTGTATTTTTACTACTTGTACAGTCGTTGGTAATTATGTAATCCGTCACAGTGAACATCAAGCCTGTGTTGACTTTTACTTTACTTTTAAGCTAATTTTAAAAGGACCATTGTGTACGATTTAGTGGCGTTGAATTTTCAGATTGAACGGTCAAGTCTGTATTTGACGAGCTGGGAATGAGAACGGGCCGTGAAGTGTGTAGGAGAAACTATAGTGGCCACGAAACTTGCAAAATGCCCTATCTACAGCCAGTGTTTGGTTTGTCTGTTCTGGGCTACTGTAGAAACAACAACATGGCAGAGGCCATGGAAGCGTCTATAGATAAAACCGGGTCATTCTAAGGTAATGAAAACAAAACAATTCTTATATTCAGGTGATTATACACTAATGAAAACATACCTGTGAATATTATATTTAATTTCTGCGAATAGATCCTCCAAAATGTTACACACTGCACCTTTAAGCTCAGTTGTAATTGGTAACACTAAAAATAACTGCACTCCATTGAGGTGAGCTAGTTTTATTGTGCAATACTGGCTCACCGGGACACTTTATGGAACTGAGCCATTGTTAACAATATTTATTTCACCTCTGCTACTTTCTTGCTATGACAAGTCAAAACATCCGCCATCAAGAAAGGTCCATAAATATTAAAATATCCCCAAACCTTCCTGGAAGGGACCTCATGCTGCTCTAGTGTGTGTGTGTGTGTGTGTGTGTGTGTGTGTAACTAAAAAGTCCAACCAATAAAAGTCACCCCAGCTTTTCAACAATCCTTTCAGATGGTACTTTAAGATCAGACTGCCTTGCTCTCAATAGCCTACTGGTTTACATAAGAACCCTCACTGTACTCTTTCAACAGGAAATATTGAAAGAATATAAAATGTGCTTTCTCGTCTTGCAGGTTCTCATGGATCCTGGTGGAGCCTCCTGCCATGGTCCTGCTTGACGGCCATTGCTAATATCACTGATATTATTGTTTTTATTATTATAGCTACTATTATTACTATTGTCACTACTCGTTGTCCCCCATCGTTGCTGTTGTCGTTGTCATCGTCTTCTTCATGTTCATCATCATCAGTCACTACTATTGGTGTAGTTGTTGCTACTGTTGTTGCTGTGCACCTGTCTGTCTCTGTCTCTCTCTCTCTCACTCTCTCTCTCTCTCTCTCTCTCTCTCACCCCAACTGGCCGAGACAGACGACCACCCACCTAGAGCCGAAGGATCTGTCCTAGGTTTCTGCCTCTTAACAGGCAGTTTTTCCTTGCCCTTGTCGCCAAGTGCTTGCCCATGGTGGTACTGTTGGGTCGCTGTAAATAATGTTATAAGGAGTTCGGTCTACACCCGCTCCATTTGAAAAGTGTCCTGAGATAACTTCTGTTATGAATTGGCGCTTTACAAATAAAATTTAATTGAATTGAATAAAATGGAACATGATTCTGCAACTTCACTGCATATTTTTCACCTAACATTTAAATTATTCAGGACCTGATTCTGCTGGTAGATAATTCTGTATAAATTGGACAAGGTTATGCCTTGCCACACCACAATGAACAAAGTGAGGTTTGAGGGCAGCTTTTTAAGGATGTGTGTGAACAGATGGGCCCTGAGGGACACGTTCAAAGAGTCCATAGTGCTAGCAGCACAAATGGATGGAGATAGTGAATTATGGAGGCGGAGTACAGCGAGGAGAGCTCCATCATACATGGTAGAGAGCCAGGACTGGGGACAGACAGCAGGACAAAGTCAGAGGAGCGGAGGAGGTGGGTGGAGCAGTATGGAGTTCTTTTTATGTCAGCAACCAGACGTTAAAGTCACTGCTGTGCTGAAGTGGAGGTGATGTGGTGGGCGTGGAGAGATTGCTAAAAGCTGCAGTCAGTCAGACAAGTGGGTGTGAGGCAGGACAAACAGGAGGGCGTTACAACAGTCCAGTCGTGACGCACTGAAGGCATGGAGAGATCTTCAGCATCAGTGAAAGAAATAAACGAACACATACAGGCGATGTTTCTGAGGTGGAAAAATTACAAATGGAAGATTTTGCTTTTGTTAGAAAACTGCAGAGATATCGCCCAAGGTTACACTGTTGTCCTTAACAAGCAGGCAGAAGTTTGGTGATACTAGCAGTACAACAGCCCATGTGATAGATTTTTCAAATCAATGAATAAGTCAAGAAGGAGTGACATATCTTTACATGCAGGTGTGCTTGTGAAATATATGACAGGAAACATTATCATGTACCATATCTATGGTTTTTGAGCATGAATTAGCAGCATTTAAAGCATATAAATAAGCATCCCATGTTTATTAGTGCTGACATTATGTGGTCACTTTATTCTTTCGGACGCTATTGGAAAATCCTACGAAATCCTAAAAATTTTGAAGGACATAAACAATTTATTTGTACTGTGATCTTTCTTTTCTTAGCCAAGGACTTTTTCTTTTGTCCGTGAACACGAAAGTAAATTTTTTTGTGGCTGTGGACTAGCTTTCTAAAGTTGGAGAAAATAACCTTGAAAATAACACTGGGGTTGAACCCTGGGTTCAGCTTTTTTATGTGGCCATTGGGAGCATTTATGCAATGTCGGAAGAATGAGAAGAACAAGAAAAACAACCCTTGTTCTGACTTGGGATGGATCGTGAATTATTCCAACGTGGTTAGCCCAAGTGCGAACCTCGTAGTAACACCAGATAAACAGCCTAAATGAGCTACTTTAGTTGTGTTGAATTACAAGTCGACCACTGATGCTTCATTTCTTTTTTTTTTAAAACAGAAACTGTCTCGTGTGAGCCTCCTAACATTACGGATATGCAAGAAGTGGATTACCCTGTTAAACTAGCTCTTACTTTGATAGAGAACATCTTCCTCATAATCGTCACAAGTGGTGCTGTAGCTCTTGCAGTTTTGAGAACAACTTTATTGTTGACACTGAGGCTTTTGGGCAGTAGCTGTCATCAGATTTTGTGTGTGATGTCAGACAGGTGATCATATACCAATTGTGGCAGCTTTTTTGGAACAGAGTGGTGACTTTAAAACTAGGAGACAATGTTCTCATGCCAGTAGCCGCTGAAAACGGTTTATAATACCAACACAGCGGGGTGTAGTTTGGCTGGTGTTTTCTTATTGAGCTGCCTGAGTCCTGAGAGATGGGGAGCAACGGAGTACATTTTCTGGAGCGACACCAAAAGCACTGATAAGGTCTTTTACTCATGACACAGATTGATGGGAGGCGAAGGAGTAGAGGAGTGATAGCAATAGTCAGGGGACGTATCCGTCACAGAGGGGGGATGCTGCCATCGTGAGTTTGTTGACAAAATGGTAAATTGTGTGCATTGTCCCTGGAAATGTCACAGGAGCTCGCAGCATCTGCCTGTTTGGTTTTCGTTTGAGATGAACACATTCTGTGTCAGCCGGTCCCGCTGCCAAGTCTTTTCTAATTCTTTATCAAATCCAGATTAGACAAAGCACACAGCATGAGAGATGGTGCCTTTGACACATTTCAAATGGGGCCGTGTGAATAAATTCTTCCACTAAGGCTTTTTGTATTAAGGTCAAAATAAAGAACAAAAGAGAAAAAGAAAGAAAAACTATACTTGACCAACTTATTGTAAAACTCCTTCCTTAACCGTAAACTACGCAAAGTAGTAGACTGACAATCATTATTTAAGCAGTATTGATATTAAATGTTGTACATTATCTGCAATTCAGCATCATATTCATCATTCTATTTATATTTGAAATCCATGTTAAATTTTCTGAGAACACAGTATGAGACTAATTGTTTTTCTCTCGTAGCATTTCATTTGATATTAAGCCTTGCTGTGCACTTGATGCCAAGTACTTACGGTTTTAATTTTCTGATCTCCAAACACATTTCCAAATTTAATTTCTGAGCTTATGATTGTATTTTAATAAATGTTATGTAAGAGCAGTCTATAAGTCTTTTTGATGTGTTTGTAAAGACTTTAGTCAGAATTACCAAACTAATCATTATGCGTCATAATATTACCCACCAAAAATCTCTTTAAAATGTTATCTTCTTAATCGTTTCTGTACTGTGTGCACTTTTCTTCATCCAGCCATCCAAGCTACTGCTTCCCATGCTTACTACCCAATTGTTCTTTTATTTAACCTAAAAAATCATTAACTGAGGGTTTAAAAGCTCCAGTATGTAGGATTTAGTGGCATTTAGCGTGTAATTGCAGATCGCAACTTCCTCACTTCACACACGTGAAGGAGAAGCCCTATCTAGAGCCAGTGTTTGGTTTGTCCCTTCTGGGCTATTGTACTAACATGGCAGTTTAATATAGCGGAATCCATGGAACATGCAACCCGCAGCATCTGCAGATATAAAAGTATATGTATATAAGTAATATGAACCTTATATTCCATTTATGCCACTAGATCCTCCTAAACACACTGAAAATCATGTATCAAGCAGAAATGCCAGTCACAAGCTGCACAAGGACTTGCTGCTTCTCTCGCTCTCTTTTTCTTTTAAATGTAATATCTTTGGGTTATAGATGGTTAGTAAAACCAAATGAGCAATTTGAAGACATTTCCTTTGGCTTTGGGAAATTTCAGTGGGCATATTTTGCAGTTTTCTGACATTAATTCAGTACTACAGCGGAGCTTTTTCCAGGAAAGTCATTCATAAACTGGGTACAGCTTAAACAATTGTTGTCTCAGAATTAATGATATTTCATAACTTATAATTAATTGAGAAGTTATTTTGGACGATGCTGTAACTCACCACTGAGAAATTCATGACCTTTATGATCCAGACAGTGAGGGCCAGGTTCACTATCATGGTGACCAAGAGCAGCAGCAGAAAGAAATAGAGGCATCTTTTCCTCCAGCCGTACAGACCCACTGGGTACACGGCATCGCAGCCTGGTCGCTGGAGGTGCAGGGACTGGGACGCGAGGATAAACTGCTCCTGGGTAATCTGGAAAAACAAACAAACAAACACACACGCACGCAGGAGTCTTTATGTTAGCTGGCTGTCAAGAAAATTTTCACTCCACAGAAGCAATCACATATTGTAAGTGGTTATTACCTTGCAAGCACCACTAAAAATGACTCTGGGCTGAGGCATGGCTGTGTACAATTTTTGAAAGTGGTGCCACTACATAAAGAATAAAAGGTGAAAGCATGGCGTGAATATAAGACTGAGTATTATTACAGTCTTAACGATCACGCTTGGTAATTTAAGTGGAGAAGGGGGTATTTTCGATCTGTAATACACTAGAATCAGATTTTAAAAATTTTGAATGAGGGTTTACAGATTTATTTTGGGAAAAATTGCTATTTTCCATGGTTTGCAATTTTTACCTCCATACAGCAGTCCTACGCACCTTCAGAAATGGAACCAGTGGCAGAGTAATTCATCAAGCTCTGTGCCTAAAAGACAAGGTCATTTGGGTGAATTTATTTTATTAAAAGATTAAGCCAAATCAGAGTGCCCAAACCTAAAAGGCGGCATGTTTCATTCCACTGCAGGAAAGGGGAATCATCACTCAAGATTCAGCGATTACAAGTTGCATCAGTTGTGGGAATACCTAGCCCAGAAGTGGAAAAGCTCTTTTACATTTTTTTTTTTTTAACATTTACAATTCTTTGTTGAATCAATAAACAGAAATCTGGAGCCGAATCTAGATACTAATGAACTTATCATAGCGATTGATGGAACATGATTGCCATTTCTGCTTGTATTTCTCTACTTTACAGTGAAAATTATTTTCTATGAATTTAATAACATGTCACAGCTTTGTTTACAATGTTAATTACTTGTTGACATTTTGTCAAGCTGGATCCCTGTATTCACAAACAAAGTCCCCATGAGTGACAGCTTCCTGTTTACCGTTCCCGCCTGGCTGAGATCTTTATAATGTTACTTGCCATCAATCTTCCACAGGAAATATTTCATGTGCCACCTGCACTAGGCAGGCTTTATGGAGCCATGTCCAGCAGAAGCTATGGAACCAAAAGAGGCGGTTGCCACAGGGAGTCAGTCCATCTTTAAAAGTCCAGCATGAAATTTCACATTAACAACTCATTACCGGCTACTCTTCTTGCTCTCAGCACTAAAGAAAACGGGAGGTGGATTATGAGACAAAGGATCAATTTGGTGCCAGAGAAATGTTCTCCACTCTGGCTGAGTAACTGAGTGCCTGCCAGCGACTTGGAAGCTGCTACATGCAAGCTCTGATCTGGGATCAGAGAGGATGATGTCTGTCAAGTGTGGTCGTCCGGGCGAAGGCGAGCAGTTGCTGTTCTCCAGCCGATCGTGACTGCGGGGCTGACAGTGTGAAACTCCCTACTTCGTACTGAGGCCGCCTGCCATCCCACTCTCTTGCATAGATAATGAAAAAAAAGCTCGTAGAAACCAAAATAAAATGTCCAGCAGCAGAATGTCCAATTATATCAAAAGATCTCTTAAAAAGTTGCTCCCACATCCAAGCAGCAACAATTAATTCATCCTGCCGGTATAAAATACTTCAATTGCATGAAACACACCTCTATAATTGACACACCTGTGCACGGTAATACCCAGAGGAGTAATGCATGCATAACTCAACTCAGAACCCATGCCCCACATGCTTTATTCACACTCAGCACATCATTAGCATAAGACACCAATGGCAGGTATCATTAGATTGTATGTTTTCCTGACAGGCTCTCATTAACCGCGGCAGAGCAAGCAAAGGCTCTTTAGTTCAGAAAGCTAACAACTCTTTCCTAAGAGGGACTGAATTACTTGACAAAGGTTTAAGCAGAGGAAGAATCTGCACCCGGGGCTCCTCTTTACCTCATTGGTTCAGATGTGGCTGCTGTCAACTTACAGAAGGAGGAATGCTACAGAAAGTGTCTGTTTTAACAACCAGGACGCAGAATCAGCCGGTGATGCTGCTCATTGTTGTTGCAATAAATCAATATCTCTAATACAAGTTGATGGGGTTTTTTTTGTGTGTGTTTATTAACCACAGTCAGAGTGCAGCAGGCAGTGTGTGGTGTATCAGCTGGTAAAGCGCTGGTGCCAGAAATAGGCATTATAGAAACACCTGCTTTTTCAGATATTATTAAATGAGTCCATGAAACTAAAAATCGACTAAATTTCACACAATCTGAGACCAAGGAAGCAGCAGATTTTCACATCTGAGAAGCTGAAACCAGCCAGCCGTTATCACAACAGATGCCAATTCATTTTCTGTTGATTTACTAATTGATTATACAACTAATTGTTACAGCTTTACTTTACATAGAGCCATCTAGAGCTGAAACTGATTATTGATGAATTGTTCAATAATTAATACAAGCAAAAGAGTCAGACGATTTGCTGCCACATGTGATAGCAGACTGAATATCTTTGGGTTTTGGATAGTTGGTTGGAATCTGGTAAACTGTATTGAGCCTGTGCATACAAACAATTACTCAAATGAGGTGGTCAACGGTCAAGCATTTTACTGGCCTATTACGTGAAATTATGCAATTCAAAATTTTACAAAGCCACAAAAATACATGTATGTGCCTTCACACTGATCTCCAAATCTGTACCATGACATTAAGATTGGACAATCCCTAAACCGGAACAACAACAACAACAACAAATGGTAAAGCACTTCAAACATGGCATCTAACAACAGTCTTCCACAGCTTTACCACTGCCTCTCAACTTGATCCACTGTTTAAGTGCCTGTTTCCTTGGACGAGCAGTTTAGGTCAGTGGCGGCAGATGTCTCACAAATGGATGTTGCGACTTTGCAGCAAATACAAATGACCCATATCGCTGGCCTAGAAATGTCAGTGATTCCAATTTAACCAGCGATACAGCTGAGGGACAAGAGTACTATGAGAGGTGCTTACACAAAGGCTGAATATAAACTCCAAATAAAATGTAGTGTCACAGGAGACTCTCTTTTATTACAACGACAACTTTGCACTACATTGGAAGATGCCTTACACACAACATTCAGTAAAAACCACACACTGAGCTACCACAGATCATCTTCGAGACAATTCTAAACATCCTCGCACTTGAACGTGAATCCAAGACACTCAAGAAAAGTCTACAAACATTGAAATAACACCAAGAAAAAAAACTGTTTCAAACCACTCTTTTTGCCTACAGCCATACCCCTGCTGGACAGATTCAGTCTATTTTCAATCCACTGTTGCTAGGGGAAACTTCAGCACTTGTAATTTCTATGGCAACCCACTGTTCCCAACGCTAGTGGATCCTGTGATTTTTGCAAGAGTTTTAATGCATATATTACCCCCGGTCGAGTCATGCCTCCTAAAGCTCGGTTATTCACAGAGCAAATGGAGGAGTGCATAGCGGCTGGCGTTTTGTCAATCTGTCATTTCAGCATGCCGGTCACAGCTGACTCTCACAAACACGCTGGACCGGACTGATTGAGATGTGCGACTGCGGCGGGAAACAACTTTGACTTTTGAGAAACAAAATATTGATTACACAGCAAGCTGTGCAGGCACGTCACACTGAATCCCATTTATCAGTTAGTGTCTGCTTCAGTAGGTGTGACAATTAACAACTTTATGCAGAAGAATTGTTAAGCAGCAGAGTGACTACACAAACGGCCCTGATAATAATTAGAAATTAGGAGCAGCGGTCAGTTAAAAGGTCACTGCAGGGACAGATGGACACATGGCAACTCTGATACAACTGAGCCAAACAATAAATAAGTAGAAATCTCTTACCATACTTATTTATTCATAGAATTTTCAATAAACTGTGAGGATACCAAGTCTTGACATGGTCAGATTATTGCTCAATTTGGACAAACAAATAAGAAATGAGCCATTACAAGAAAGGACGGGTTATATTGTCTGGCCCAGTGGTACCCAACCTGGTGGTGGGACCGCCACAAGGAGTCACAGGTTGACATTTAAGGGATCACAAGCTGATTAACTGGGCAGGATATAGGAAAACCAAAATTCTAAAACATAGGATTAAATTGAAGTTAGCAATTTTTCCTAATTTTGTTTGTGGTTGTAAAACTGTATAGTTTAAATATTACTCACATGAAACACTCCAAGAGGATAAAATGCTCTCCAACTTCAACTGAACTGCACGTAAACTCAAAAAAAAAAAAAAACTGCACTTGGGTTGGCGAGTCGTCCATCACCCCATTTCCTGCGTCTGGGTTGCCTGCTGCCGGCTGCAGATGCTCCATTTTCATCTTACAATATGACTGTGTCCCCATGCATATTGCTAAAATATTCAGAAGTGTTATCATGAGATCAGGTGGACGTCTAACATCATTTAATACGTCTTCACACACCAAATAACGGAGTAGATATTTGCTTTTTTTTGTTTTCACCTTGCCATTCATGAGCCAAAAAAAGGATTAAACACAAAATACACGCTGAAAGAAAGAATGGAGTACATCACTGCTGCATTATGCATTACATTCACAGTCACTTTTCTTTAAATATAAATTACAGATCTTTCACACAACATAAGTTTTACTTTGGAAGAAAAACTGTGTGTTTCTTAACAACTTATAATGTGAAAATAAAGCCATGTTTTAAAAGTCAATACTAATTAATAACCTGTATTTAGTTAGTAAATTGCTTTTCTTTTTAAAAATATGTCCTATATCCTGTTACGTACTGTAACGTTTAGTACTAAGCTAGTACTAGGCATTCTACTTTTTAAAGGGTTAGTTCAGATTTTTTGAAGTGCGGTTGTACAAAGTTCACCTGCAGTAGATGGCGGTCAGCACTGAGGGCGAACTGACTGCCATCTATACACCGACTATGGATAAGAACTTCGTACAATCCAACTTAAACAAATTTAAACTAACCCTTCAAGTAAACTCATTAAATGTCAACGTATGTTAAGTATTTGGTTAATTTAGTCCAATGCTTGTGATTCAGAGTTATAGTGTTTTGCACTCCGGGGGCTGAAAACAATGAATTAAGCTTAAATAACGTAAATGATCCTGGTGACAACAACCACATGAATGAGTGGACAATTACAAGAATGGGACTAATTCAATGCTCAGAACTTCATAGAAAGTCTGAAGACCGGTTTCTTTCCCCACTCAACCAAGATGAGAACACTTTTTTCCAGTGAAAGTGTCTGTATTCCAAAAAGGTTTGTTTAGGCACAGTTGTGGAGCTCCACCTATGTTGAAAAAAAAAATTAAATCAATATCTGTTCTAGTACGCAGCTCGAGACAAATGCCAGCAGATTATCACGAACAGATGGGTCTGAAATCTACTGAAAGCTACAGATGGTTTACCACCTACAGCGATTACATGTAGTTTCTATTAATAGAAAACACCTACACAGTAACTTGCCTCTCTAAAAGGTACAATAAACTATAAAAACTGCAGATCATGTGCTGCGCTGTAAAAGTCCTTGTGGATTAGTTGCACGACCATATTTATCTATGCATATGCTACTTTATCAAACCCTTTCAAGTTAGTGCTGCGATCTATGTCACTTTCCCTTTTTGTAGGGGGGTGGGACTAAGGGGGTCCTCAGAGCTTTGACTACAGACGTTGCAGCTGGATCCAGCCAAGGCCAGCAATTACCCAGCAGTCCCTTCCCACCGCCAGCACGCCTCATCTTCACCAATTAGCGTTGAGGGTGATATTCTTCATGCTGTTTTGATCAAACAGTGACATGCGGCAGAGGCAGCAAAATGCAGCTGAGAAGTCCCTAATGAAAGAAAATTAGACGTTATTAACGCTCGATACTGTTAATCAGCAAATCGCCGAGCGCTTTCTCGCTTGGCGGTGGCACGAGGGCCCCACAGGGCCTCCTCAGCTGGAGGTAAGAAAACAATTGAAATGCACTAATGACTGAGAAAGCTTGTACTCGTCCATCCTGCATGCCAACGCTGCCCAATTGCTGAGGCAGCAACTAGGGGAAAGGGATGCACACATCATGTTGAAAGTCTGATATACAGTATCAAAGCACCTATTCATTTAGCTATTGTGGGCTTTTTAGTTTGACAGAGAGCCCAATCAAGGAGACAGAGGAGGCTGAGTGCGCGGCTGAAACTGGGGAAGCCAAAGTATATTTCTCAAATGTGCAAGTCAATGCATTGATGCAACCATTTCACATTTCGTTGACGTGACAATCGAGCATGTTGGCGAGGCTGCTGCTGACAATAGCCGCTCCACTTAAATGTGAAATCCAATTTTCCATCATCTCTGGTGGAGTTAGAATAGCGGCGGAGCTCGTTGATGGCTTTGTTCGCTGTGGGGTTGCCCTTTGTGGATGGATGGCACCGCACTTCCTTCCACCGAAAGCAACAAGGTAACCGCGCCGTATGTACGGGGCACGGCGGGGATCAAAGATCTCCAATAAGACCAAGGAAAGGTCGCAGCTGTTCAATCAGAGCACACAGCCAACAAGACTGAACATCACAGAGCGTTTGAAGACGGGGGTTTTTCAGGGAGAATTTCCTCTTGCTGTTACACGCTCTTTTTGATGACGCTTTCATGGAAAATATTTGTACTCTGCAAGCTCGCTGGCACGCCGCACCTCTGACCTTTGCATCGTTTATTAATGCTGAGAGCTGGTTTTGTTTTAAAGTCTGCCCCGTCAGTTCCTTCCTCGCCGTTGATGATGTCTCTGGCAACGGGGGAGAAAAGGACAAACTGCTGATGTAAACAGACAGACACTTCTCCACAGCACACTAGCTTTCCTTGCTAATCCCTAACAAATCCTTGGAGAGCCAACGGGGCCATTTTGGACAGCACCCCATAGGCGTCATTTGCATTCATCAGTCGAACGCACACGGGAAGTGCCAGACTGAACGCAGCACTATCAACAAAAATAATGTCACGAAGGAGTCTAAAACAAAAAAAACAACCTCTTGTTTTAATTAGAGGAGATAGCGGATTCTCACCTTCCTGGGATTAAAAAAAAACAAACATTAAACATGACAAATTAGCTTCAACTTGCAGACTTGTCACAAAGTAGGAAGTGCTGGATCAGCTGTGAGCCAGTGTGAGCAGGGGTGATTTCTTGACTGATAAGCGTGACCCCAACCACTAAGCCCAGAGCTGTGTCTCTGTGTGTGTGTGTGTGTGTGTGTGCGCGCGTGTGTGCAGCAGACCAATGGATGGACCTGAGTGCACAGCCAAACAGTGGCTCTGCTGTGAGGGTTTCTGACACACCGGGCTGCCTTTTTTTATTTTATTTTTTATTTATTTATTTTTTGCACTGCAGCAGGGAGACGAGACGCACATACTGTACCCAGAGGTTACTGCCTCCCCCTGCTAGACTGGAATGATAATGAGAAACCATGCAGGCAGAATATTCATAGGCTGTCACATTACTGTGATTTCTTCAAGAGGGGGGGATGCATATAATGTGCGGTACAGTGGCGAGATGGGAGATGACATTGTATGTAAAGAACTCTCCGGGCAGGCTTCCTGGGGTGCCTGGTTACTGGTTATTAATCATCATGTTCCTGCTTTGGAGAGGGGGGGGGGCACTGGATGACAAACTGTGAGCAGACACTTCACATTCATCTTTAATTAGCTGGGATTTTTTAATGGAACAATTGAAGTGCACCTGTTGCAGGGAGGGCTCACGAGAAGTGTGGACTGCTGAATAAAACACCAAAAAGCTAGATAAATCATTCATAACGAGCCACATCAAGTTTCCCGCCGTCCCTGTGAAGGCTAGGCTAATAAAACTCACTTTCCTGTTGCATAATGAGATGTGAAGTGTCAAACTATTGCTCCAAATTCCACCGCTGAAACTTAAATGACACAAAACACCGTTGTTAGCTTACCTTCAGCGTCTCTATGTCGAGAGTAGCCGACTGCTCCATGTTACAGTCTCATTTCTCACTGTTACATATTTCCACAAAGTTGACACGAGCTGAAACGCACGAGATTGAGCCGAGCGGCGCGAGGCTAGCAGTACTTCTTCTGATTCGCTCCCATTCAGAAAAAAAAAAAAAAAAGAGGAAAAATCCAATGTTTGAGACGAGTGATATTTTATTTTAATCTACATTTATAAACAGCACTTTCGAGATATGTTTTAAGCCGTATTGTGGACCGTGACGAGAGTTCAAACAGGCTGCGGTCTAATTAAGATACGAGGGCTCAGGTGGGCTCCAGCCCGCGGCTCACTTTTCCTTCGAGGAGCAGATGAGACGAGTCGCTCCCCTTCAAAAACTCAACCAGCCGTCAAGTCGCACAGGGTGGCCAATCACACTTCCGCTGCTGGATTTCAAAATAAAGGTCTGTGCATACGCGTGCATTTCTACTATATATTTTTTTAATAAAAAAAATGGGATGTTTTTGTTTTAAACAGTGGTGGAATAAGTGAAGTAAAGTTTTAAGGTACTTTTTGTAGGGCTGCACCATTAATTGCATTATTATACAAATCGTAACATGCAATAATATAAGTGCAATATCCAAATAGCAAGACGCTGCAGTTTTCTTGATAAAGATGAAATGTGTCAAAACAGCATTATAATAAAGTACTCTAGTGCTGTAAAGACTACCTGGCTAACAAATATTGTTCTCCATATGTATGAAAACATTTTTGTTTTGTTTGTGGTACAGACCTTAACACATATCACATCATCACAACTTTAAGTTTTTTTTTTTTTTTTGATGACAAAAATTATCATTCCCACTAATCATGAATCTTTTTTTTTTAAATAGTCGCAATGTAATTTTACCTTGTCTCGCAGCCCTACGTTTTACTGATGATGTGTTATTATAGATTTAAGTACCTAGTAGTATATTAAGTAATAAGGCACAAAGCATCAGTAATTATAATTCAGC
The DNA here is from genome assembly GCF_905237075.1 of Dicentrarchus labrax. Classification (NCBI taxonomy): domain Eukaryota; kingdom Metazoa; phylum Chordata; class Actinopteri; family Moronidae; genus Dicentrarchus; species Dicentrarchus labrax. The sequence continues at coordinate 11,153,813 of NW_026136717.1, read as the reverse complement.
AATATAATATATATGATTCTGAAATGCAGTATTGTGCATAATGAGTGCTTTTGGTAGGAATACTTTAATGCTAATACGTTTTACTTTAAGTAACATTTTGAATGTAGGACTTTTACTTGTAACAGAGAATTTTAAAATTTTAGTATTACTACTTACCTAAATGCCTGTTCCATAACTGGTTTTAAACCCCCCTACAGTACACGTACACAGGTGTTTCCATTTACTCTGACTGAAATGAACTCCAGTTAGTTATATTCTGTTAAAATTATATTATTTTACAAAGAAAGTGACTCTGTTGTGTTTTTTGTCACTCACGTATGCATTTTATTCTGAAAACGGGGCATCGTGTAATTTCCTGTTTTATCATAGTGAAATCTGGTGTATTTGACACAATTCAACCCCCATTCAGCAGTGCACATATTGGTTAAACACTGTTTAAAACGAGAGTATGCGACCAGAATCTGCAGCAGCAGAAGTCACTCTTAAAAAGCTCTCTCTGACTCACTGTTTCAAACTAGACCGTAAGGCTTTTAGATGCCAACAATGATCATCATTAAACGAAAATAAACTAAATAAATGTTAAACTACTGCCACGAGAAATGTACATATAGATCTGCAGAGGAATATTAAAGCGGTATATTTCCTCTAAGAGCACATACATTACATTTGAACTGCTTTATTGGTCGCTGTTGCACCCTGCAGGGGACAGGGTGACACTGCAGTAAGAGTAAATATGTAGTTTTTATTTATGTATAAACTGATGCTGGTCAGAGAATGAATTGCAGGTCTGCTTTAAATTGTTTGCCTTGATTGGTAATGTTACTTAAGTAGAAGTATGTACGTATAATCAAGAAACTGTAGTGAAAAGAAAAAAGTGGTAAATGCAGAAAAATGCCCCCTGTGACTGTTATACTATTATATATTACATCTTTGGGTTATTAATTGATGTAAAAGCAGGATTTTACTGTTATAGTTGGTTGGGGTGGAGCTTATATGAAGTCATTTGTATAGGACTGCAACCAATGATTATTTTCATTATGGATTAATTGGCTCATTGTCTTCTCAATTAATCGATTAGTTGTTTGGTTTGTAAAAAAAATCAGAAAATGGTGAAATATTCCATCACCCAGAGCCCAAAGTGATACCTTCACAATGCAATAAATAAGATTTATTAAAAAATCTAAAAGAAAAAACAGCAAATTCTTACATTTGTAAAGTTGGAACCATGAAATGTTTTTGCATAAAAAATGACTAAAAGGATTATCAGAATAGTTTCATTAGTCCATTGTCCAATTGATTAACTGACTAATCGTCTCAGCTGTATCAGCTCCTCGCGTATTATGTAAAAGTCTTAATATGTAAAGTCACTAGTAAAAAGTAAATTTCCCTCTGAAATGGAGTAGGGTAGAAGTATAAAGCATGAAAAGAAGATACTCAAGTAAGTACCTCACATTTGTACTTAAGTAGCACTATATAATATATATTGTGTATATGTTATATTGCACCATTGGAAAAGACAAAAGTCTTTTTGACATTTTGAGGAGAAGTGTCAAGAAATTATGGCTTTTCTATAAGCTGTATATTTAAGGCTTTATTTATTTCATTTTTAAAATAATTAGGTAACCTTTTTTGTAGTGAAAAAGAATATAAATGGAAGAATATTATAGTTTATATAATCATGAATATTAATGAAAATATAAAGGACTTGTAGCTAGATAAAAGGTAAGCTTATGTGTAATTTATAAATATAATTTGTCCTATAAGTTAAATAGGTTAGTTTTCATTGCAGTATCCTTAAAACTACAGCAGAGGGCAGCAAAGTCTCAGGCTGGCTGTCTCCAGACAAACCCAATCAACCCCTGAGCTCCAATCCCGAACCAGGATTAATAATCGAACATCGATACATTTATTCATCATCGCAAGGATGTCAGACGCCAAGCAAATCATGGCACAGAAAAGGTAGATATCTACATTTGATCAGCGTCACCCTTTTATATCATGAGATCTTTTATCAACTATTTTAGCTTTTAGGGGATAAAAAAAAAAAAAAAATCGCTTCATCTTTTAATTATTCTACCCATGGCGACATCCATATTTACAGCTCGGCTTATAATGGAGATACTTTTAATTTCTGACACAGTAACAGTATGTTTATTGTGTAATTGACTGATTTGAATATAACAGTATGTGTGTGTTCTTGCAGTGCTAAAATAGCAGCTGGAGCTGTCGTGTGTGTTGAGAGTGAAATGAGAGGAGATGTGACCATTGGTGAGAATTTCCCTTTAACCTCACTATCAGCGCCATTTTAATACATTTAGGTTGTTTTTTAATCCAGCTGCTGCATGCTTTCATAAAATAAGACTTTATTTTTATTTTTTATACAGGTTCTAGAACAGTAGTCCACCCCAAAGCACGGATCATAGCAGAGGCAGGCCCTATTATCATTGGAGAGGGCAATCTAATAGAGGAGCAGGCGCTTATTATTAACAGGTACAGTGTATTACAACATAATGTCCCTATTGTATCATTGCACTTTCACCTTATCTTACCTGTGTGTGTTTTTTTCCCTTAAGTTATCCAGAGAACATCATGCCGGACACAGAGGGAGTTGAGCCAAAAACCATGATAATAGGCACCAATAATGTGTTCGAGGTTGGATGTGGTATCCTTTACAAAGCAAGTGAGAACACACACTGTGACTGCAGTCTTACTAACTTTGCAGCCTATTATTGCAGCTATATCTGGATTCACAACAGCCAATGAGTAAGAAATGTCTTCATAAATACCAAAGATGAGTGGAAATAGTGTTGCCACTGTATAGATTGTCCACCAGAGAGCACTGTTTAGATTATTTAAGCAGTAAAATGTCCCACTGATCTAATAAATATCAGCCATCACTTATAGTTGACTATTAACTGTTTTGAAATGCTAATTCTTAGGTTTAAATCCTCAACAATGCTGCTACAGTCTCTCAAGCTTTGAAAATTGGAGACAACAATGTGATTGAGTCTAAAGGTAAGTATTGTAATCACTCACTGTATTCCTATTAGGAGTGTGCAACACGGATCAGATCTTCTATTATGATATATACATTTCATACCTCAGTAAGGATATCTATCATGATATAGTAGATCAAATTGAGATGCCTTTTGTTGAGGAAATAAGCAGTAAGGAATGGTTGTTATTGGCTAATACAGCACATTTAATACTCTAATGAAGGTACGTCATCACATTGATGTAAAAAACAGATACAAATACAGTATTGTTATAAAACCGCTGCTCATTCATTTACAACATCGCACACAATGGTGTAAATTACCCAGAAATACTGAAGGTATAACAGTCCGGCAGAGTGGATCATTTTATATAATCTCACAGTGAATATTATCATATTGTTCTATAACCCTTATTTCCATATTCCCATAGTGTAGATACAATATGTTTGCTAATGTTAAATCCCAGCTGATCTCGGGAGAAACGTGATCCTGACCAGCGGATGCATCGTCGGCGCGTGCTGCCAGGTCAACACGTGTGAGGTCGTGCCGGAGAACACGGTCGTGTACGGTTCAAACTGCATCCGGCGTGTGCAGAGTGAAAAACCACAGGTCAGTCGACGCCCATGCCCGTCTTTGGCTGTGAGTCACAACGTTTTTTGCTGTAACCAGGGATGTTTTGTTGTTGTTGTTGTTGTTTCCCATCTTGTAGCCTCAGACTCTGCAGCTCGACTTCCTCATGAAGATCCTGCCCAACTATCACCACCTGAAGAAGACGGCCAAAGGAAACAGCACGCCTGTGAGGAACTGAAGATGCGACCCAAAGCATCTGCACACACTGACACTGACACGTTCCCCTCAACTTGCACTTGTCTTACACTTCTACACGCGTCTAGTAGAATACCTCTGACACTGCAAATGACACATCCCAAACTTTATTCCTTCCTGCATCTTCAACACATGACACAGTTTCTGGTTTTGTACTTTTGCTTTCAGATTAATATTAACTAAGTATGACTATTTCTGTGCCATTTTTATGTTATGTCAATTATACTTATATATATTTATAATTGTTCCATTAAATATTGCAATAACAATTCTAATAAAGATTGCATTCAAGCTTTTATTCCTCCTAGTGTTGATTTTATGTTCCCTATATTTATTTTACCACAAGGAGGGGCTATTGAGCAGCTGTTTATACACCCTCTGTACTGTCTGCTCTGAAGGCTTTGTTTCATCAGGTGATATATAATATCCAATTAAAATAGTGTCTATTAATAATACAACTAAAAATATCTATATCATCATGTTTTTGCACTGAGAATAGTCCCAAAATAAAGTTTTTTGGGATAAAAACAGTCACGATAACTGACGTCTTGGTGACTGGCTGTAAGCTAATTTACTGTTTTAAAAGTGCAATTACTAAGCAAAGATAACTTTGGGTGTGGTAGTCCCCATCTTGGATTCGGTGGGTTGCCAGTCCTGCTCCCTCCCACCAGGGGTTGCCAAATTGGTGCCCTGGTTACAGTGGGAATTCCACACAATGCCTGGTTTATTCTAATTGACACGGGTGTGGTTGCAACTTGCATTTCCTACTGCAGCATGGGCCTGAATAATCCCCGGTGCCCCCCCTCCCACCCATACCTCCTCATGTCTGAACCCCTTGGGCTGTGCTCCCATCTGTGCCTCAGGCTCACAGATTTGGGTGTGCATAGATGTGTGCGTGGTGGAGAGTTAGTAGCACTTCTCCGCCTGAGACACCTGACATAACAAGTTCAGATGTCACATTTAACAGTTGTTTCCTTTAAACTCTTGGAGCTGTAAAACAAGCTCAAGGCTGCCGCGCTTGCTCTACAGAGTTTAAAGGCTTTGTGCCGTGCTGTTCAGTGGGCAGGGCGCTGCACAGTACAGCAGCTCCCTGTAGGAGGCCCACAGCTGGTGTCGCACACTGCCAATACTCATTTGAACATGTCACGGTGGAGTCCCACGAGGAGTCCACATCAACCAGGGGCTAATTATTTCAGCAGTGGAGTGCAGCCGGGGCCACGTCTAGGTTCCTTCCCGTTCTCACTTCTTCATTCCCCCCTCTCGACTACCATCATTTTTATTTTGGGGTGTTGCCAAAGCGTCAGTTTACTTAATATGACAAGGAAGACAGATGCTGGGCACAGTTGCACGGATGTGCAGAGTGACAAGGACCTCGTTGGGGGGGGCAGTGGGAAAGAGGCAAAATGGCTATGATGATAGCAATGGCAGGAATTTGAGAGGAAGTTCAAATGTTGTTCTATATTTGGATGCAGTTATTTTTACCTCTCCCTTACTGTACTGTTGTGAAACTGAATTATCCAGCTTCCACCCGTTTGTTAAAGCAGACTTATGTACATCAGAGTGGTATGTGCTTTTCTTTTCACAGGATTATCTCAAGTCAATATTTGGCCTTTGCTTCAATATGCAGCATTCTCTCAAGAGTCAATAATGTCTTATCATAAACAAAGAAGGAAGCATGAGATTTTAGTTTTTTTTAATAATACAGCAGTGGATACTAAGGGGGTTGCAGTAAAAATGTGAGTGAAACACAAAAAAAACCTCACGTTTCTCCACCATTTAGAAACATATAAAAAGGGTATATAGGGTATATATAAAAGGGGGGGATAACATCAACTCTTTATCTTTAGTGCACTGGTTATGGTTTGTGCGTTTTCTGCAGCACATACAGTTCAAGTCTCAGCGTAGTCCACTGCAGTCAGTCATGGTCAAACAGGCCACCAGTTGGTTTGAGAGGATAAAGGCTTTCTGACAGCTGACCTTTGCATCCAGGTCCACTCCACCTTTGAAAAGTGAAATGTGACCTATAGGCCGCAGTGATTTCCATTGCAATCCCACGGAAATAATTAATTTAATCACAACAGGGACCCTGAAACACTGGATGTCATGCCTTTTTAGCCATGCTAGCGGCAGGGCTCTGTGGATGGCAATGTTGGTCGGGTTGGTCCACCACTGAAATATCTCAATAACGGTTGGATGGATCACCAGGGGAATTGGTGCAGATATCCATATTTCCCTGAGGGTAAATTCTGTTGACTCTGGTGATCCTCTGACTTTTCCTCTAGCGCCACCATGAGGTTCACATAGGTGGTTTTGAGTGAAATGTCTCTAAAACTGTTGGACCAATTGCCATGACAATGGCACACAGATTCAAGGCCCCCTTAGAATTTATTGCAATCATTTTATCATGGTTAGCTACATGAAAAGTTAAAAAATATATAATTTCATCAAGCACCATTGTCAGGTAAAATTTTCAACTTGTCCACTACTTTATGTTCAAAAACTTTCATAAGGTTGTTACCAAATACCTGCAAAATCTTCAGCTTCACTTTATGTTGGTGCTAATTAGCAAATATTATGATGTTAACATGCTAAACTTAAAAAGGTGAACATGGTAACATTGTAATTGGTACTGCGCATGTGAAACTTTAATGAGAAGAAAACAGGATAGCTCACTCGTCATCTACATCAATTATCAGCTCTGCAAATGCATTATTTTATTTTTTAAAGTAAAACTTCCTGACTCAGTTTGTCCCTTCCGAGGTACTGTAGAAATGGAGTGGTTACACATGGCTGTTTCAATGAAAGGCGACCCTGGCATCTGTATAGGGGAGACCTGGGCTTGTTGTCACACAGGTAGCACATTGTGAGCTGAGATGAGCACCAAATAACCATTTTGCACAACCCAAAGTAAAAAATATCAACTTTATATATTTCAAAATAAGCTTCGTTCAGATAAAAGTCCTAACAGTGATACATGTGGACTTGTTAGAGGAGAGATTAAGGCATCCTGTCATACCTCAGTCATTGTTCTGTTTTAAGCGAACTTTAAGCTAGAGCTAGTGTTAGCGAACATGGTAGTTTGGGGCAACATGTCTCAGTCATTCTGGGGTTAGTTGTCACACGCATATTGTGATTGACTTGCAATTTTTTATTTTTTATTATTATAGTGCATTATTATATTATGCACTATTATAATAATATTATGCAATATAACAATAATATAATATATAATATAATACAATATTATGCAAAGGATGGGCCCATGAAGAATGCACCCATTTGTTTGTCAGGTTTTGTTTGAGTTTTTATGAATGGATCTTCCAGTTGTTGCTGGAACTATGTCCACATTTCAGGACTGGTTTAAGTTTGATAATGAACCAATGCTTTCTTTTTTTGTAATTCAATCTGGAATTTTGAGTTTAAGAAAGGTAAAAGGCATTTGAGTCTGAGAGCCATAGCCTACGTGCCAGTAGTTCCTAAGGACTTTAATCCTGTGCATGTTGCATAATATTTTATGTTAACGTTTGTTCAATGGCTTTTTCAAGCTCAATGATAAACATTTTCTGTGCCTGACTTCAATGTTCACTTTCAAGTAAAAAAGAACAACAATAATTTTGTCCTTGTTTTATTAGTTACAAAATCCAATGTGACATTTTACCCCATATAGTGAGACAACTTACACGATGGTGGGGCAACATGTCACATGTTCACACTCTCTATTTGATTGCTTATAACTCTGCACTGACACAAGATATGAAAATGACATGAATACAAAATATATACCTGAGACTTTGGTCTTTCATCTGGTACACTTTTTTTTTTTTATGTATTGATTCCAAGAAATATATAAAAGTGTTAAAAGTGTGACAACAAGGCCCGGTCTCCCCTATATAAAAGGCTCATTCTAAGGTAACAAACAGACAACTATTCTTATTTTCAGGAGATTATAGACTAATGAAAACATAGTTATACATATTATATTATTTCTGCCAATAGATCCTTCTAAATGTTACATGCTGGACCTTTAAAAAGTCTTAATCACAGTTCAGGCACTGACAAGCATGTTAGCATGCGGATGTTAGCATTTATATAAGTACAGCCTCACAGAGCCACTAGCATTGCCTTAAACTCTTGATCTTGCATTTCCTGCATTCGTGCTATTTTATTTTATGAACATATAATGGAAACTGCAGTAAAATAAATTACAGTTTAACAGACAGAAGAAAAGTGTAAAGCTGTAAAATAAATAAATGAAGTACACCATAGATGCATGCATGTTTGCCTGTGCACGTGTATAGATTTATGTGATGTATGCCAACTACAGTATTTGTAGTAATCTTTGATCCTTTACTGCAAAGTAGCCTACCATAAAAACTAATAACATAACATAAAACGATGACGCCACAAAAACTTGACAGGACAATTACAAGATGTAGCAAAAAGAGAAAAGTTACAAATCAGAATACTTAACAACTTAACAATAGAAGACTTAAATTCCTCGTGACTGAAAGGTCAATACACAAAGTTCTGCAGCTCAAACCAAACTGCACACATTGTTCAATAAAGATTAAAGGTTGTGGGAAAGACAAAGACCACATGGGCCGGGTTTTAGTTTAACCTTTTATTGGTTCCAATGCACAACAAAAGAGAAGATATAACTTTACGTACTTCCCCTTGACCTGCTTTAAGACATTTTAGGACCACTCAACTGCATTCAAAGGGAACATTATAGTCCATTACATGGACCTGTGTCAACATTTTGGGAATTCAAGCCTAGGAGACATACTTAGCGTGGTCTCTGCTCTCTACTCGACCTCTTCCTTGGCCCACTGAGCCATGAAAACTTACAGTCTAATGACACAGATTGTGCCTCTTTCGTGTGTTTCTGTATCTCGACACAAGTTGCAGGTCTTTCCATATATGACAAGACAGAGAGGTGGTTTTATGAGTCGAGCTCTTGCTCAGAGCCGGTTTTCCTTCTCGTGGCTTGTCAGATTTAACACACGGCTGCACCTGAAGACCCTGAAATGCCCTTGAGGATAAACGCACGTTCTACCTCACTACTCAGTAATGCAACCTAGTTAATCACAAGAGCTCCTGCATTCTCTTTCTCTGAGCCCGTCCAGCAGAGGAAATGGGATGTAGAACAACAGCAACTCATGATAAAGATGATTTTACTCAAACCAGCAATTTTTCCAGACATCTGCCTCATCCATTTGGACTTTCTGGCCTTTTTGAAACATTAATCTAACCTTTTTTCACTTTTGCTTTTCCCGTTTTCCAGCTAAGCAAGACACCCCAAACAAACAGACACTAAAGTTTGTAAGGCGACACGTTCTTGAGGGATTATTTCCTGGCAGAGGCTTGCATTTCTTCCTGTGGGTGTTCGGTGATTGACAGTAAGCAGAGCAGCATAACATAATGTGTGCACCGATATAAAGACACTCAACTCAGGCACAATGTCATAGTGATAAAACAGGGAAACTTTACTAACTGAAGTTAATTAGGGCTTGTCATTTGTTATTGCTCAAGTTTGCTATGCTAGTGTAACTGTCCATCCACCACTTTGGTCCAGAATGAACAGTTGGATGAATTGCTATTAAATTGACCATGATAATGACAATCATGGTCCCCAGAGAATGAAGCCTGAACCCCTCATTCTCTTGCTGGTATCACCGAAAGGTTGTCATTTTTTATTGAAATGCTTCGACAACATAGAAGTGTATGTATAAATAAAAATAGTGACGTCACCCATAGGTTTCTGAAGAGCCGTTGTGAAGCTCAGTGCGGTCAGCTCTGGCTGTCGCCATCTTCGTGGTCCTGACTCCGCCGGCTCCCTGCTAATCCACAACCAGGAAGACGTGGCCGTGGAGCATGGGTAGAGCTGAGGGGGGCTGAATGAAGCCTGGTTGCTGAAACCAACCACCTGTGACGACACTTCCTTAATTATGCATAACTTGAAACCTTGATCTAAGCAGGTGTGTTGTATAAAAATCCACCCCCTGTACAATTCGTAAAGTTGGTAAAGTTGGGCATTTTAATATGAGGCCTTATGGAGACTGACTCGCTTTTGGAGCCAACCTCAAGTGGCTGTTTGAGGAACTGCATGCTGTGTGTGTGTGACAGCGAGTAATAAAAAAAAACGCAAGACCCCTCGTTCATGTTAAAGAACCATAATATTCGTAACTGCGACAACTCAAGTTTTGTTGCTTCCCTATTAGCTTCATGTTTCAGCCACAGAGGTTGCTGCAAGCTCCAACAATATAAAAAACTGACATGGTGGTCCCTAGACGATTAATCCTAATAACTTTGGTGACCCTAATGACTTTTACTGTCGCTGGTTTAGAGTGAAATGTCACAACAGCTATTGGATAAATTCCATAAAAAACGATATGTCCTCATAATGTAACTTTGTTGAGCCTATAGTTTCTGTCCAAACTTATTCATGCCAAATACCTGCAAAAATTCTAAAAGTAACACTCTAAACCAAGAAGGTAAAAATGGTACCTTATTATACCTGCTTAACATCACCATACTAGTCATTCTAAGATTGTAAGCATGCCGACATTAGCATTTAGCTCAAAGCACCGCTGAGTATAAGTACAGCTTCACAGAACCGCTAGCATGGCTGTAGAGTCTTTTGTTAAGAATTTATTGCAGCAGATGGGATCCCTGAAAGCAAAAAACTCTGCAGACTGTACAGACAGCACTTGAAAGGATGGAAGGAAAGAAACCTATACCATTAAAAAAGTACTGTTATTATTGTCATTTAATGTGATTTTTATGTCACACAGAGGTTGAGTAAACAGCACTTTGGTTATGAAGAGGCCACTGGAAAAGACTGAGCAAACTAAAACAAAGTACCAAGCCTCTTATGGCCAATTAGAGCGGGTCAATCTGACCACAAATTGCTCATTGGTGATCTTAGAGGAAGATCAAAGGGCACTAAGCATAAGGGAGGTACACTGTGTATCAGTAACTCAAAGGAATGGAATGGCTTGGCTTGGCTCTAAGCCCAATGAGAGCCACTTACCCCACATCACTCAAAAGGGTGAAGTGTGTTGCTCTGCCAAACCCGGAGCTGCTGTCAGGTCTATAGGCAGGCCTGCTTGTTTTTACAGATGACCTCTAGATAGATTGCAACATTGTTCTCGCTCTCTTATTTTCCTTTTGGGTTGTTTTGGAGGAAGTTAGTAACCGTGGAGAACAGGGATGAGGAGTTTGCTTTGATACTGACTTGCAGGAATGCAAAGAAAGAGTGAAAGGAAGAAGAATCAAAACAGCACATCATCTTCGAGTCATCTGACTGCCGACTGAGCGTATTGCAAAAACCGCGGGGGTCCTCCCTCGGGGATCCACCACTGGTCAATACATCGGCATTGTGTCATGATGGATTTTTGTTTTGGTGCTCATATCAAGCTGGCCTTTTAGCTATGAGTCAGTGATCCAGAAGACAATATTAGATAATCTGATTTGTGTCTCAATCTCCAGTCCTGCCTTTGTGTCAGCAAAGGTTCTTGCAACATGGCCTATTGAAATGTTTGTTATGTGGACAACAAAAGATCTGGTTCTTAAAGCAGTAGTTTGACATTTTGGGAAATATGCTTATTCTTTCTTGCAGAGAGCTAGGTGAGAAGATTGGTATCACTTTCATCTTTAGTAACATTATGCTAAATGTGGGACTACAAACTGCAGCCGGTTAGCTTAGCTTAGCATGACAACTGGAAACAGTGGGAAACAGCTAGCTAGGAAACTTGGGACAGCAAAATTCCTGTGTCAAGTTCTTGGGCAACTTTTACGGAGGAGCGATCACAAAATCACAAAAAACGCAGAAGGCTCTGTCTAAAGGCAGTGTTTAGTTTGTCTGTTCAGGGCTACTGTAGAAACCAGCAGGTTCAACATGGAGGATTCTGTAGAAGAACTGCTCCCTCTGTAGATGAAACACAAGGGTTCTTATTTTCAGGCTGCACAATTAATCGCAATATTATCGAAATTACATTATGGCCAAGGGCAGTATCCAAGCTGCAATTTTTTGTTGAAGGTAAAATGTGTGACAGAACAGCATTATAATGTAGTGCTGCAAAGACATCCTTGCCTACAAATCTTGTTCTCCAGATGTAAGAAACATGTTTGTTTGGTACAGACCCCAACAAATTTTTTTGTGAAAATTAAATTTGTGATGCAAAAATGATCATTCCTAATCATTAATATCTGCAATATGATGTTTTTTTTACCATGTCCTGCAGCCCTGATGAAAACATACCTATGATTATTATCCTCCTAAATGTCCCACACTGGACCTTTAAGGTTAGGGAAAGATCATGATTCCAGTTAATTGTTAATAAAAAATCTTCTGTCTGAAGTCACTGCTGACTTTTTCTGTATTCGTGGCAGTACCTAAGCAGTACCTAACCTAACATAAGCAAAAAATGTTGAATAATGCTGAAGTCACTACGATTGGACAGTGTAGTTCAGTATCAGCATTTTTGCCACTTGCCAAGTACGTTAATTAACAACATTTCCTCATTATGTTAACAACAGAAAAATTTAATTTGGTTGGCATTAGGTTTCCCTCACAACGTATTTACTGTTACAAGTTAGTTGTATAAAAATGTAATTTCCAGGAGACAGGGCTGTGCATACAGACACGAGACTGGTATAGATCGTCTCATCTGAGCCAAGAAGCATATTGCCCAAAACGTCCAAAACTATTCCTTTCTATCACGTGAAATTAACATGCGTGCTCTCTTTTGTCTCCCTGTCAACTCGAACTGAAATAACAAGGCTCCCTCAACCAGTTTAGCCCACGCTGTTGCATTTTCTTTAACCAGCCGTCTCTTGATAACACAAAGATATCTTCATGTAAGGCTGGACCATGTCAAAGCTTGCTGACATGTTACCCAGGACACCGTGACCAGACTGTCTCCTAGCGGCTCCTCATCCCCCCCACCAACCCCCTCATTCCTGTGTGTGTGTGTGTGTGTGTGTGTGTGTGTGTGTGTGTGTGTGTGTGTGCCTTTGAGGGGGGGCGGGCACCCTCCCTCTCCAAGCATCAGACCACACAGCTCAGCCCTGAGACCTGTCAAACACAGCTGGGACATCTCCCCCCCTCCCTCCTCCTCCTCCTCCCGCCCACCCTTCCGACTCCTATCCTCTCCTCCTCCTTCCCAGCTCTCCTCCTCCTCCTTGCTCCCCAGACTCCGGCAGGAAGCTTTGATACAGGGGTGTTGAGCAGCAAGGGGAACATTTCCATTTTTATCTGCTTCGAAAAAGACTCCAAGACCCTCCTCCCTCTCCCCTCATCCCGAACTGCTTCTCATCAGCATAAAAAGACTCTGCCATTTTCCTCCTTCATTGTGTGTGCTTCAGATGCATTGTAATTGATATAGACATGATCTGGGAGGGGAAAGAGCACACATCTCTAAGACCGATCCACGATGACTGTTTTTCCTTCTTTTGTTGCTTTTGAGGTGCAAGTTCAGCAAAAACGACTCGCTGTGTCTTCCACACTGGCTGTCACAAAATGCGAGCGTCTGTCCTGTGCAATAAATGTCATGCAACATATAGTCAAAGTCCCCACTACCGAGCTACTGTCAGCTCTTGAACCTTTCAACGCGAAAAATTCAAAGTGAGGCAGTTGCTCAAAATAAATGTTTTGAAAACGGGGGAGCGTTCAAGGCTGCCTTGTCACCTGATCGCTGCTTTTAAGACTGTTTTGCACCCTGCCCTGTAGACAATAATAGGTGTGCCAGTAAACTTTTTAGTGTTTGCTCATCTCCTCTGTTGTTGAGACATCACTTCCATAGCTCCAGGCTCTGGCTGTTTCCTCACACAAAAAAGGTCATAAATCAAATAGAGTGTTATCATATGCAAATCTTGAACAATTTACAGGTGTTGTCTCCAGTACCTCTTTACATGCACACCCTGCCACGGTCATTGTAAATCTTGGAAGAAATAGGGTGTATCGGTGACATCGGTGATGTCTGAGGAGAAATATTTGCCCGAAACCACAAAACTACTCAGAGGCCTTGAAATGATAAACCCAGAGACACGTGAGATGTATCAAACAGTCAGGTTGATAATTGTCTGCGTCTACTGCTCTGTGCGTCTTTACAGATGATGGATTATGCTGAGTGCTACATTTCAGGGGGTTGACGCGGGGAAAGAAAGAAAATACTCCTGAGTGTGCAGGGTAACATGGCATCTTGTGATGCCAGATTTATGGCAGAAACTGACGGTATGTAACGCAGCTTGGTTAAAGATTAAACACTCAACAGGTTCAGATATAGAAAAATGAGTGACTCGTTGAATACAGTGGTAAGTAAAAGTGAGTGACAGCTTATTTTTTCAAAGCAAAACCGTGTCGCCATTGTTCCCAGGAAAGTACCTGGTACGATGCGAACAATTAAACAATCAAAAATGACTCTTAAATTACAAAATCTCCTACAATATGAGTCATGTGTGCCCTGATGTGAATCAGGACAAACTGTATTATTTCTTCCACATCCTATCAGGCTCAGAACAATTAAATTTAAACATAATTTAGACCAACCATTTATAAAAGTGTTTGTATTGGCATCACAATATATTTTATATACTGTGTGTTTCTTCTACGCAAACCATGAATAAAACAAGAATCCCAAGCAAGGAAAGAGAAGCATTGTTTCAGGTTAAGATTTCCATCTGTAGTCACTTGGCAGGTAAACGTTATAAAATACAGTAAATAAATACATGAATAAATACATTTGAGATGTAACAACCTGTATTAGGTCACAGCAAACATGTGCAAATGCATGGAACAACCAGAAATGATAACCCGTGTTCAAAGATACCATTGACACTAAAGTCATATACTCAGTATCTTGGAATTTGGACTCCTTTTAGCAACCTGCAAACAGTTTAAGTTCAACAATTTAAAAAAATTACACATTGAATTGGCTGATTCTAATAATTTTTTGTCATATATATATACACAAGAAAGTGACATTGTGTAAAAGAAAGTTCCTGCCCACTGTCTGGTTTATTAGAAATGCAGGTGTCTATTAAAGGTTCGGTCATGACCAGAAATAATAAACTTGTTTAACAGTTTAACTGTGTGAATTTTAACAATTTGTCTCTAACTCAATATTAAAAAATCCATTCTCAGTGTATGTGCACTGGTGGCTTCAAGTTTCCACATTACATCATTGCAAGTTGAACACTGGTGCAGGAGTGACTGACAGATGGAGTCATGATGTCACAAATCATGCTCGTAGGTCCCGCCCCTTTAAAGAAAATAAGATGTTCAGCGGAGGAACTTTCCAACTTTCTGCAGATGAATGTGAAAACATCCTTCTGGTGTCAAACTCTGCACATACATCATTCCGCACACCGTAGATCTAACATCCAGCTGTAGGAACAGGAAGAAAGACTCTGACTGGAGGGAACTTTTTAAGACAACAAAATGAATAAATAAGAACAAGTTTCACTCTCCAACAGAGCTGTGGTCCTGACTGTGTAAAGCTGGTTTGAAACAGCATTTAGACATTAATTCAAAAACAGCTGAATAAATAAGAATTCATATAATAGGTGGTTAGGGATTGGAGAAATGTTTTATTTGTTGTCTGATCAGACCTGTTTAGGGTTTTTTTTTGTTTTTGTTTAGGGTGTTTATATTAAAGCAGCCATATAATAAGACAATAGATAACACAAGGTTATAGGATAGACATCACACTGTAAAATGATTACAGGAATGTAACAGTGACCGAAATAACAGCTGATCCAAAAGGCGATCGGTGATTGGCACCGGTTTTCCTTCCACTGCCGGTCTTACAGCACTTGATAAAACTTGCTAAAGCCCCCGGTGCATCCCACCCTTTACCCCACCCTAAACCCCTCCCTCGCTCCCTCCCTCACTCCCTGTCTCCCTCCCTGTCTCCCCCCCGCGCGGATGAGGAGAGAGAAGTTTGCCTGCGGCGCAGTCCACTGAACATTTACTGTATTTCATTTTGGGGAACAGCAACAAGCCTCCGGAGAAGCTTTCCAGGGAATGCTGAGGAATATCTGACTGCACAGAAAAAAACCACCCACAGCTGAGTTTCTCCTTCTTTTTTTTAAAAAAAACCAAACAAACTAACTAACTAAATCTTTACTTATCATTCATGTCGCCAAAGTAGTGGGAAGCTCGGGTCAGTAGGACAGCGGCCGCACGCGGACTGTTCGTCTGTCGGTGGGTGCTTTTTTTTAAATCCCGAGTCCTGGAGAAGAAGAAGAAGGAGGGAGCGAAGCAGAAACGAAAGGCGACCAAAGACGAAGAGGAAAAAGAAAAAGAAGAAGACAGTCCAAGTGAACGAGAGAAAAGAGTCAGGCTCAGAATGAATAACAACAAAATCGAGAAAGACAACGAGCCGAGTGAATTCACCAACCACGAAGAGGAGGTACGTGTCCGCGAGCGAGCTGCCTACCTGCTCTCACAGCTGTTCTATCAATTTTAATCTTTTTATTTTTTTTTTAAATGGCTCGTCTTCAATGAGAGATACATGCTAAAAAAGAAACAAACGTTGCGTGTTTTTAACCACGCATTGGCTACTTTGTCCGCTACAGTATCCCCGCAGTATCCTTATGATGTTCTTATATACTGTTAAACGTCTAAATGACTCAGTCTTGTAGCGTTATCTGATTTTTTTTTTTTTACCTTGTAAAAGTTGCTAACTGCTGTTATGTTACCGGACCTAGCTCCTGCATCACATTTCTTATCCGGTTTTCCCGACGCAGTATCTCGTTCTTTCGCGAATTTGTGCACCTGTCATATTGTTTTAGACATATATAACCTATCTCCCTCTTCTTCTAATGTGTCCACGTCTAAGTGTTTTATTTTTTTTATTTTTAAAGCAGTCCAACAAACCCATACTCACCCATGAACAAGTGAGGAACCAGGCAGGACTTAATAATTGATGAATCCCCAATAAGCAGTTCCCGGGTAACTCTGAAGTCAGGAATGTATTGTAGATAATGACAAAAAAAAGGCTAAAGTCTTTGTTAGGTCTGGCTTACTGTACTGTACAGCCAGATTTCACACAACACTGATAAGCAGCGGCATAAAGGCAATTCTGAGCCAGGAGGCAAATTAGTTTTCAAACAACTGACTGCTGCAACATGTAGGCAATAAGTGTTTGTAACCCAGACCCACTGCATTACAGTTAAGGGAGAGTAGCCTCTCTACTAATATGACTTAATTACAGCTTAACACACCAGACTGATGTTGTTTGTCTTTAAAAAAAAAGGGGGGGAAAGTGATCTGTTTAGTTTCTAGTGAATGCGTTTTTCTCTCTAAACATGCTGGATAACAGCCCAGTTTCTTCCTTTTCTCCTCTGTAAACATTGCACAATCTGAATCCATAGCGTCTCCGTCTTGGTAAATAAGTTTGTAGTGGTGGTCTTTGCGTGGGGGTGACTTTTATTTGGCACGGAAGCGTCTCTGCTCCAACAACAGGGCTTGTTATTTCAGAGTTGCACGCATTCGCCGGCCAAGTGATGTAAGAAAAAGGTATATCAGATTATATCAGATATTTCTCTTGGAGCAATTTGATTAAGGCTCGGTGTTCTGCTCGTCGCTTTTGTAACTGAATAGCCAAACATACCCGTCCTGATTTATCACCATATTTGGCCCACGCAGATGAGGTAGAGACTGAAGAATTAACTTCTTGGAAACCTGATGGAGAGAGTGTAAAGCTTCATTCACCTTCTGACCTTATGTGCTCACAATACAGCCTGCGGCGCCAGTGCATGACTCAAGGGCAGCAACTAATGATTATTGTTGTTAAAAATACTGTATATTAACAACAGTACAAAGTGCAAATATATTCAATTAAAATCATATAAAAATGGAGCAAATGCTTAATAAATGACTTCAATTGTTAATAGTTAGAAAATGTTCTGTTGATCAGTTCATCATTAAAATTATGTAAGCATTGCACAGCTGAACATCTTTGCTTTAGCTGGAAGAGGGATGGTTGCTCATCATTGTGACCAAAGAGGACAAGAAAGAAAAGAAAATGGATTCATTTCCAATAATCACCTTAATACGCGACTCATAATAGCATCTGACAGCTTTGTTTACAGCTGAAACTGTTTTGATCATCATTTAGTTAATTTTTTGAGCACAAATGCCAACATTTGATGATTCCAGTTTCTGTTTTGGCTTATGAATAGGTTGTCGGACAAAAAAAGCAAACTGAAGGCGAGGTCATCTGCGGCTCTGGGAAACTGTGATTCGTATTTTCATACTTTTCAACAACTAACCGACTAACGCTGAAAGTAAGTACCAGATTAGTCAGCGATAATCAGGGAATAATCATTAGTTGCAGCTCTACTCACTCTCTCCACTAAATCTCTGAACTAGCATCCGACTTAAATAAGTTTGAAATTCTGTGACGTCCACAAGCCGGGGGACGGGACGAGAGCCTGTGTCTCTCATTGTGTAGAAGGCAGACGGAGAGATTAATGGCCGGAGAACTCTAATGGTTGTGGGAATGTTTGGAAGTCATCCAGACTTAAATTTACTCGAGTGAATTAACGTAAGGTTGGACTGCACCACTTTATCTTTTGTCTAATGATGTGTGTTGTATGCAGAGGAGCAGTGAGTTTCAGGGAGACTGTACACACACATTCACACTCACTCTCACATGTACGAGCAGGCGCGGAAAGGTGCAATCAAACACACACACACACTTTTGCAGGCAGGTGTGCATATCCACACAAAAACACACTTGAGACTAAGAATAATTTGACTAATTCCTGAGTATGACTTGCACTTTTTCCACATGACAAATGAACATTAGAGTTAATTTGCTGTAGTAGACTTGAATATACGTACAATACAAACAGTTTTAGTGATATTCAAGTAACTAATTGGACATTTCCCCCTCTTGTGTTCAAGTCTTTTAACTCTTTTCCCATCCCTGTCTCCTGTGCACAAACATTCGCAAAGCTCACAAAAGCATTTAATGCAAAATGTCAAGCAGCTTTGTGCTTAACAACACCAAAGTAACCATAAACTATGACCTTATGAGATCCAAAGTTTAACAAGCATGCTGGTATGACTCTCACATGCTGAACAACAGCAGCGTCCCCCCCCCCTCTTGCACAGTGTAGTATGCGACTCAATGGATCACTGATTCGCACCAGTAAAGCACCGTAGCGAGCTTGGCTTGCCATGCCTGCTTCATTGCCCAACCTCACACGCCATCATCACTGTACACCAGAGCTTGACGATGCTTAATGTTTATCTTCTGTGGACCAGTGCTCACCAAACATGGTGTTGTTGCAGACAAGGTATGCAGGTTTCAGCCCGCAGCAGCATCTAATCTCGTGAGCTGGTTTGATAAGCGTTATTATCAGGTGTTCTGGATGCTTTCACATGCTGTGCCACTCAACGGTCACTGATGCAGTCGAGCTGACGCGCCGGCTCTTACACGGCGAATGTCAAAGATACGTTTCGACCAGCTGTGGTTTCCACGCCTTGTATGGACAGCAGACCTGGAGGGCTCTTCAGAGTAAATTTTTTTAAAGAATGAACTCAAGATGGTTTAAAGAGAAGAATATCATGTTTTTGTGAATGTTTTACACACAATTCAAAAACGGTAAAGGTTGTGAAGTTTATTCATAATGTCTTATCAGGATCTCAAGTTTTTATTGTCCAATTAGCTGATTAATCGATTAGCCGTTTGACGGAATTTAATCAGCAACTATTTAGATAGTGAATGAATTGAATCTGTTTCACAAAAACAAATAGAAAACAAAGTATGTGAAGACATCACATTGGGCTTTGGGTAATTGTGATGGACATTTTCCTGTATTTTGTAGGGCAAGCAATTAATCAAGCACATAAGCAGCAGATTAATCGATAATGACAATATTTATTAGCTGCAGCCCAGATTTTAAGGATCAGTTAAGTCATCTATCAAGCAAAGAGTGCCACAGATTTGGTTCTCAACAGTTAATCCAGTTGGCAGAAAAAACAACAGACAGTTTAATGGGTATGGAAAATAATCATTTATTTATTTCAGATTAGTTTTAGGCCTGTTTTGTGTTAATGGATGGTGAAGTGAAGAGAGGGACTGATGGTAGTGAGAGAAAGGTGAGGACCTGCAGTACAGGTTGTGAGTACAAGGGAAGGGAAGTACATGGAATGCATCATAGTTAACCAAGTCACTCGACTAAGCTCGACCTTTAACCTCCTTGCTGTCAATTTCCCTCCAGCTAACTCGTGTTTATTTAAGCCGAGACCTGCCCAGACTTTTCTACCTTGGAGGTCTTCGTTAAAACCGCACCTGATTTTCAACAAATGAGTGAACACGGTGTACCCTTTCAATGCAGGATGGAAGTATGTTTTACTTGCAATCATGCTCATAATCATTTTCATAGTAAAAGTGGATTAAACAGTCGAATGCAGCAGGAGTTTGAACCTTGTAAAACATCTGTTGATTCTAGTTCCTGGCTGACCATAAACATGTAAGTGGATCTTTACAAGCGCCCAAAGAGAAACAGAATATCACTCAAGCAGAGTTCAACAAATGTGGCGTATCTCCCCAGGGTGTAATTGGATTGTGCTTGGCCTGCTTTGGGTATCCACCAGGTCCTCTTCAAATAGCAGGTCATGTGGCCAGCGTGACCTTTTCCATGAAGAGATGTAGGTGGGGAGCTGTGCTGCCGGAGAAGCACAGTGAAGCGGAGGGAGGCCACGGCGGTCCGTAGCACAGTGGTGTGGGCGTGTGTATGTGTGTGTGTGGTCCGTACTTGTGCATGTATCTATGAAAAGGGCACGCAGATACATTAACGCTCTGTGACATGAAACGTTATCAGAGGGGAGCTTAGAGGCTGAAGTGGCCATGATAGGGCAAAAGACAATATACGCAGATATTTACCGTGAGACTATAAGTACTCTCAAACTCACAGATTTACCATGAAATATACCTTTAAATACACAATAAAAAGCCTTTACACAGGCTGACACAAACAGTAAAGCCCTGCTCCATCTACGCTGATAGGTAGGGGTTTATTTATAAAAGCGCGGGGGGAATTGTCATCTTATCTTAGCCATTTGTCAGCTGTGCGACAAGAGGTATTTGAAAAGACAACAACAAGGCTTAGCGTCAGGAACGGCTGGCAAAGGATCCTGCTAGACTGATGTGAGAAGAAAAGGAAAGATAAAAGTCAGAGATAAGGATTTATACTAGATATTTAAATATATATATATATATATATCTACAGCTATATATAAACTATTAAATCTAATCATGAGTTAGGAGTGAAGTGTCTTATATGGTGCTGCTTTCCTTAAAAGGCCTTAGTTGTCAACCCAGAGTTTGCTTTGTAATTAATGACACACTACACAAGTGAGCCTGTGCCTAGGCAGCGTCAGCCATCTTGTCTTCCTTCGTCATACTGTATTTATGTGCTTGTTCTGTCACCTCCACTTAATATTGCTTACTCACGAGCTATAATTACCCAACTTACAGTGTACAGTATCTTTTCTCTGAACCTGCCTTCACACTTCTTTTTTTTTTTAACGCTTTTTCAGTCAATAATACTCAGATTCATCTAATTTATTTTTTCTAAACCCACCTCCATCCATCTTCCCCCTTCTCTCCTGCTCCATCTCTACATTTTTATCTCCCTTCCTCTCCGTTTCCTTCCCTCCTTCCTTTCGTCTGTCCCACCCTTTTTCTTGCCTCTCTTTATCTTGTTCTCTCGCCATTTCCTCCATCTTTCCCTCCCTCCCTCCACCCTGATACTGTTTATAATTTGCCACTCTTCTTCTCCTCTTTCCTACCACTCCCTTCTTTTTTTCATCCTGCTCTCTTTCTCTCTTGCCCATTTTAGTCCCAGTAGACAAACTCCTTATCCCTTATCGGCCCATATGTTGAAAGCATGACCCTGAGATCTCTGAACAGAAGCACCGTTTATGGTCATGGGGAGAACCAGGCAGAGCGGTAATGAGGAGAAACCTGTCTGTCCAACTATCAAACTGAGTGCCAACAGCCTGGCCAGCGAGGGTTAGCCATCCAAGGTCAACCCGCTCAAGATTAGCTTGAAAAGGTGGCACCAAAGTCGAAACTAGCAAAGTCAGTGGATAGGCATCAATGGATTAGCTCGCTAAATGTTCTAACTGGGGCTAATTTCTTGTTTTGTTGTCCATTGTAGGCTGTTTTCTGGGAAACGAGATCAGCCAGATTTTATCACATAATCATATAGTATGATTGGCCTGGATCAGAAATGATTAGTCGATTCATATATTTGATCGCTAAAATGTAAAAAAGGAAGATACACTTTGTAAACCACACTGTGGCCATAAATGAAAGAAATTTGTTTTCTTAAATTCTAAAACGTCTAATGTAACAGTAGCAAACATTTGCTAATATTGTAAATTGCTACTGGTCATACCAAACAATTTAAAGCTGTAGCTGTACTCAACTTTCTTTTCTTTGTCAGAGGCAGATTGTGTTATTCACCCTTTCAGAAGTGACTAGGTTTACTTTAAACACATCTGAACACATCCTAAATATGAACTATATCTAGTGCTGGAAGTCAGTCAATTAAGTCGATTTGCAATTTGATCATATATTTGCTGTTTTTGTTCCGTTTTACATTATTGTAAATTGACAGTATTTGGGATATAGAACTTTAGTTTGTTAATAAAGCAATCAGAAGGTATCATCTTGGGCTTTGGGAACTTGTGATGGGCATTTTTAAAAATGTTTTGACAATGCATTGATTGAATCCATAAAAACTGATACCAAAATAATGATTATTTGCAGCCTTAAATGTGGGCTCTAAAAGCGCTGTCACTGATAACACAAAGGAACAGCTGTACTATCACATAAAGGGAACGCATTAGCAGTGGGCTTACATTTCTTCACGGTGACACAGAGGATGACTGAGTATATGCTGTTGTTTTTGTCTCGACTTGCACCGGACACTTTAACCCTCTGCCCACCCAACCCCAAAACCAAACAGTTTAAGGTGTCCACTTGGGCAGGCGGCAACAAAGGAAGGCCAGGAAAAGGCCATGGTGAACTTGGCCGATTAGTTTGTGTTAATGAGCGCTTTGGAATGTTAAGTCCATTCATTGAGACTCGTCGGATAAGAGAAAGGATGAAGACAGCAAACTATTCTAAAAGATTTTGATGAACTCAAGCCGACAGCTAAGGAGTCAAACTGATGTGCAGCTGACAATCTGTGAATGAGTCGCTCTTCTCTTCCACACGTCACCCAAATGGCACCTTAAGGCCTTTTTGTTTTGGCCAAAAATGGCTGATAAGAAAGAAAGAGCGCATATGTGTCATTAAGACATGAGAGTATTCTTTTCCAGTTCAGATTTTAAAACAAGGGGAAAGTGTAAGGAGAGAAGGGGAAAAAAGAGCAAGAGGAGGAAAAACGGAGTGAAGTGGGTGCTCGCTTGCTTTTCCGAGGTCATTTGTTTTAAATGTCTTTTTTAAAGGTTAACCTGTTGGAACATTTACAGGCCCTAACTGAGGTGTAATTGTTGGTCCAAAGCACTTGTGCGGGGGAGAGAGAGAAAAACAAAGAAACACTCCTTTCAGAGTTCAGTCGTGACGTTCGGAGTGTGCTCAACCTCACAGGTGACCCCTGACCCACACAGTAACCCGTGCCTAACCTGCGACTTCTGACCTCCAAATGTGAAACTTGACCCGCTGAACCCAGGCGATTAACAGACAAACGGAGTCATCCATTTATGGTCGTTTGACACGTCTCCCCGGCCTGCAGTCTCTCACTCTTCACATTCTCTGTGAGGATGATGGAGAGCGATGCCAACACACAGCAGTGACAACTGCAAGGATAGCAAAGGAGTGTGGGAGTCTGTCAGTTGGACTGTTTTTAATAACGCAGCGCTCAACTGATGCAAGAAAACTCAACTTGCCCTGAGCTCACATGGGCTTATGGGTAGACTTTGATTTTAGCTCGGTCACAGCGTACCAAGACTGGATTTGAAAGCAACTTGTGTGAGCGTGCAATGAAAGATTTCTTCTGAGCTTTTTCTGATTTCATGTGCAGGTAGTGGCAGCATTGTTGCATGCACACACACGCTACAAAAGGCTACTGTACCCTCTCTGTCAACACTTCAAGGTTAGTGCTGTGTCCTACCACATCTGGCTCGAAGGACCTTTGTCGATTAACTTGGCTATAGAACACACGCACACACAGGAAGGGAGAAAGAAACACATAGTAATCATCTCACATCGCACCAAGGTCGTGTCCCTCATTTCAGCCAGAATGAACGGTCAAAAAAGCACTCAATTAAAGTCAGAGCAAATATCTGAGAAAGTCACACAGAGTATAATGAGGCATTTCAGGCAATAGGTGTAATGCATTTTGTAAGTCTACAACGCAAGCTGAATAGAAATGACACATGAATAAATTGCCAGGTCATTTAATTAGACAAATCAAGCAGCCTTCATAATGGCTGACAAATTGCGTTCTATCCTGGAGAAAATTTAAAAAGCTTTAATGCGAGTTCTGAATGGCGTTCCAGTCAGTTATTGTGCCGTCAATTTCGGCTTTGTTAATTAAAGCTTCATGACATTTGATAGTGGTAAGTCTGTTTAGTGGAAGGTTGGTCTCCTAGTTTCATGGCCTAAGTAAACTTTTTCCCTTACATGACATTTCATTAGTGAAGTCATAAAAACAACCTGGAGCTGATATTTTTAGCACCAGATGTTTCAGTTCAATCCTAAATTTATCTTCCTTTGTAATGTTGCTCCTTCATCTGGGCCATTTAAACGATCATTTTGGTTTTAAAGTAAATTGCTGAGATCTCAGAACACGGCAACATCACTAAACAGAGTCAGACGGGGCGAGAAGCACAAGCAGTCGGACAGTCAGACGGGTTTGGAACAAACTTCTGTGTTAGCCAAACTTATTGGGAGGTGAAAACAAATTATTACCCAAATTGACCGTTCACTTCTGTTAGGGTTAAGGGTAAAACAAGGAATTTGATCATGTCACCTTGGGATTCTTCACTATATTCCAACATTTTATTAAAAACAACTGGAAAATAATGCAGAAGATAGTAAATAATTGTGGAAAGTCTTAGTGCTCAGATCTCTAGTACTTTCATGAGTACAATGTTATCACAACTACTGGAAACAATAGACAATCAAAGTAAGATCTAAGTTGTGATAAACTATCCTTTAAGATATTACCTCACTTAAGTTGTTGTTGTGAGCACAGACGCCTCACCCCTCCTTCACCAGCCTAAGGGTGGCACCAGCAAACCTTCAAGGTGCAATGATAGAGTATCAATAAGGTGATGACCTCATCCGGGGCTTGTGGACTCAAGGATCTCTGATTAGAGGTACATTGATCCCCTGGGACTTGCTGCAGAAGTGGCCTTAATAGGATCTGATGTTTTTGGCCCGGGGCTCCACACACTGCTGTGCTCCGCTAAGGCGTTGCCAGGGAACCGCGCTGGTAGCCGGCTGTGAAGTACTCAGCTGGCTTGTGGTAGGTAGGGACTGCTGTTTTTGATCGAAGTCTGCCTGCTTGTTGGTGTGTGAGCACGCCATAAATGGTCAATGATTCAAAAGCCCATACCGGGCCACTCAGCACTATGGAAATGTAGGTATGTGACTCATGAAGAACCAATAAAACGATGCTTCTAAAACCAAATAAAACAGTGGCAGAGGGGTTATCTTAGCCTTTTTTTTTTTTTTTTTTTTTACGAATCTGCAGAATCTGCTCAACCCTGACTTGACCTTCAGTTTCGTTTACTACATCATGAAACTTTGATGCCTCGCGTTACCTGGTGGCGGCATGTTTACAACTCTCTCTCTGCCTTTTCGAGCTAGTCTCAAAGCAGCATAAATAAAGACTGATACTGTAATCAACAGCAGATGTCTGCAGGAGAGAGCTGTTGACACATTTGCCTGTGAATCATCCCGTATCCAGCGTGTGCAGTCAGCTCCAGACACACACACGGCAAACCGATCATATATCACAACAGCTGACGTCAGGAAGTCTCAGGAATGAGATTCAACACAGCCAAAAATGTCCCATTGTTCTGAGTGTTTGCAGGACTCATTATTGTGTGTGTCTGTCGTAACATGTGCAGCAGATCCAACTCAAAGTGTCTCTTACCTTCGTGCCTGAAGATAGGCGTTTAATAAAAGATGGGATCTTTGATAACTCGGCAAAGGCATGACTAAGATTTTCTTAAGATGTTTGCCAACCTCCTGTTTAAGATACAATTTGATAAAAGGCTGCAGTCTACATAATAACCATGTATAAATACCCCATTATTAGTATAATAATTAGTATAAGTATAATCTTATTTGAAAGGTCAATGTATTTGCTATATAGTGATTCCGATGAAGTGAAACAACAAGAAAGACTTTAGAGTGAAATATAAATCTGTCATCTGAACAGAACAAGTGAGTGCAACATCCAACATTAGCTCTCTTGACTCTCTCTCTCTCTCTTTTGACATTTTTTGGGAACTTTTTGTGTTCATGCCCAGCAAAGAAACTGAAACCAGTCCCTAAAGGATATTTGCCCATCTTTGTGACTTGGTTGCCCACTCCTAAAACACCTTTCAGGAGTTTTAGTTCCAGCACTAACTCTTTTTTTTTTTTTTACCACCGTACTATTAGTTTTATCAGCCTCAACAGCTTTCAGTGACTGCCCTTGCTTGTGTCTGATTGATACCATCCTGTTCTGACTCTTTGTTCCCTTGTAACTCCATATAAGGAGACCCTCTAAAAGAGGCTTATTTAAACAGAACTGCCAGAGACAGAGCCCAGCGACGGCCCTGCAGGGTTCAGCTCGCCTCAGATAAGATAAGATAAGAGTGAAGGTGAGAAAGTCGGCGAGGTGAGATTTGTTGGCTGGATGGCCTGTTTGGCACTCTCCAGCTATTGCTCCCCCAGTTGCTAAGCTCCTTTGTTTGTGTGTTGCTCTGCCTTTGGCATCAGTGCTGCATATCAGGTTACATGTGGGAATGAGGTGTAGTGTTAGTTCAGCAGTTCCTTTGTCCCCCGAGTTGTGAATCTACTATCTAATGAATCAGGGAGCTTTGAATCTACTCTGTGTAATTGCATACCTACGCTTTTATTCTAGATTCAGCCTTAAATGGAATCTGAATATTGAATACATAATTAAATTACTCATCCACACATTGACGTGGGTGTGTACAGTGGATGTGTTGGAAGTCGGTTTGATGCGCATGGTACATTGTTTGACTTTTATGTCTCTTGTGCACTAAAGCAATTATATTCTTGTATCAAGCCAACTTCAATTAGGTGATAATTCCAGGTATGAGGTTTGATTAGTGCCTGTTTAGATAATAGAATTATCTGAAAAAAACTTCAATTTATCATTTCATGTCTGCCCTAGTTATCTTACTACCACTTTATTGGATTTTTCTTTTCTTCGTTGTGTTGTAAAGCTTAAGAGAGGTTAAATGCAAAAAATGAAGCTGCTCTTAGCAGAAGACACGTGTTGTGGTTTATAGTAACAAATACTTGTGTTAACAACTATTTCCTGTGGTGACCGTTTATTAAGGACAGACACATCAACAATTACCTGTAACAAATAGAATTTCCCTATTTCATCGCCTCCAAAATGTAACCAGATCTGCATTCATGAGCTGTGACAGGACGTCTCAGCACCTGTGTCTTGTAGCGCTGCTATGCCTGTGTTTACCAAATGTTGCAGTTGGTGCTAATGTGGCTGCATATTGTGTTGAAAGACCCACTGCTGTTCACACAAGCCTTTTTAGACATGGCAGCCAGGACGATGATGGCGTTATTTAAGGGGTGACAGTGTCTCTGTGCCCTGAAAGTACTGACGGTATTGTAACCCGAAGACCTACAAGCCACAGGAACAAGGTTGCCACTTGCCATTTAGAATATCAGTTTCTTAAAGGAATAGGGACGGGGATCTTGGGAACTAGATGAGAAGATCGATAAAAGCTAGCAGCCGGTTAGCACATAGCGCTAGCTCCTTGTAGTGTGTCATTTTTATATTTCTCTTTTGTAGGGATTAAACAAACAAGATATAACATGTTAAATAATTATCTTTAGGGGTGGTGGTAGGTAGATTGTGTTAGCTCCTGACAGAGTCAGACTAGCTGTTTTCCCCATTTCCGGTCTTTTGCTAAGCTAAGCTAACTGGCTGCTGGCTTTAACTTCATATTTCAATGAGCATTTTGTATTTAGCCTACTTATTTTATTTTCCCTTGCGAATATTGAGACAGATTTGGGGCACCAGAGTGTATTTTTTATTTTTTTTTTACCTTACCTGTCTTACCATTTTTTTTAAAAGTTATGTTTTTGGCCTTTTCATGCCTTTATTAGATAGGGACAGCTGAAGACAGACAGGAAAGGTGGGTAGAGAGAGAGGGGATGACACGCAGCAAAGGGCCACAGGTCGGATTTGAACCTGGGCCGCTGCAGCAACTTTGTATATGGATTGCCAGCTCTACCGACTGAGCTAACTGGGCGCCCACCTGTCTTACCTTTTTTATTATCTAAAAAATATTCTCTTCGAAATGGGGAGTTTGACATTTGATTGGCGGACCATAAGAAATATGTTACTCAACAGTTCACATTTTAGTACACATTAAACTTAAATTTATTTAACGAAATAATTTCCCCCTGGGATTATTAAAGTATTTCTGATTTCTGATTTCTGATTTCTGACTTATAGTACATTCACCCCATTGTTTCTAAAGCAATATTTCAAGTTTATCCCTTTTCTCAGCACATACACCCCCTGAGATGAGTTCACCCTCACCTCTTACTCACCAATTGTAGGAGGTTATGAGATTGTAGGCAACATATGCAGTTTCAAATGTTTACCTTAGATAGTGTTTTCAAAATAGTAGAGATTTGCTCACACAAAAGGTAGGTATTACTGCTTAAAATGTCCTTCTGACAAACCTAAACTTCACCTGCAGTACAACTAGAGCAATCACACAGCATTCATTTTCTTTTCTATCAACACATATAATGATATCAACAACTTCTTTGCTTGAAAGCACACTTGGAGTCACTCTCATGTTACCCCCCCAGTGGTTTCCCACCTTCTCTGACTCAGTACGGACCCGCACCAATTAAATATTCCTTTAGTCTCTCTTTGCTTACATATACATTGTAATTCCCTAGCAGTGCCGGCCCAAGTTGCAAGTTGAAAAGTTCAAATGTAAAACAGAGGCTAGAGCTGCAAGGGAGGATTGCCATAAAACACAGCAGGCTGTAGATTACGCAGGAGAACACAATACACGTACTGTAGAAAGGTGTGTGTCTGAGTGTGTTTGCTGAGCTGAAAGACATCACTATCTGTGTTTGAAAAGTCTTTCTTTTACTGTCAAGCCAACCCAGAGAACTATTTAACTCATGTACAGTGTCCTTTTCCTCATACCCTCATCTGTTACTGTCAGGTATGGAAGGTAGCTATTTATAACCACTGGAGGTTAATGAAAAATACATGATCTCTTTCTTGTCTTCCTCAGGTCCGAACACTATTTGTCAGTGGGCTACCACTGGATATTAAGCCGCGGGAGCTCTATCTCCTGTTCAGACCATTTAAGGTATGTTTGTATGTTTTAAATGGATGGGCTGCAGCTATTCTTAGCAGCCTTTCTTTCCAGCAGTCAATGGGACCTCCATTAATGGTGATGAAATAAACGGCAATGGAAACTCTCCCGCGAGGTTCAAGTGTCTGTGTTCCTAAAGCCGAGGTTCAATCACATCTTGATCCACGGGAAGCTTATGTGTGTGTGTGTGTGTGTGTGTGTGTGTCTCATGGAAAAATGGCTCGCTGCCTGCGATACAAAAACAAAGCTATTTGCTTCACCTCAGAAACTTCACTTTGTCACAGGCACAAAGAGTCCTAGAGTTTAGTTCGGGTGAAAGCATGCAGATACAGCAAGCTTTTTGGACAGTCACCCTAGAATAATGCACTTTAAATGGTGCAGCAGCACAGCTAAAGTGAATAATGGGACAATTGCTATGCATCTAATCTCTCCATTAGTTAATGCTCATGGTACGTACTCTGAGTAAATGGTTTATGTCATCAGTGTTGAAAGCAGTAAATCTCTATTAATCAGGTAAGACAAAACATGTGGTCTTCATAAGAGCTCTTTGACTTGTCCTACAACCTAGCTTAGTCTGTGGTGATGCAAAATGCAAAAATAAATGCAAATGTTATGCAAAACAATACGTTTTGCAACGTTTTTACTCACTAGAATCTTTAGAATATCTTGTTTTTGACATCAAATGATAGCTGTTGTCTTTGTTAACAGAACCTTTTCACATTTCTGACATTTTTCTTTCTTTGTTTCAGGGCTATGAAGGCTCCTTGATAAAACTCACTTCCAAACAGGTATGCTACAAGACACACAGAGGAGTGTGTTTCTACAACGCAGCTAATGTATGAAGGCATCAGTCTCTCACCGTGCTGTTACTGTTGGCATTACCCAATTTCTTGCTCATCAACACCTTTAATTTCTTCTCTCCTTTGTCCTATTTTTTTCCCCCTCTTGGTGATATCGGCATGTTGACGATGAAGGATTAGCACCCTTTGTCAGGAAGTACCTGGAATAGGGAAAAAAAACTTTATTCGGGGGGGAGGTGTTGCACCAACTTGCCTTTGGCAGTCGGATAGTATGCTTTTAGTCACAGACAGTCAACTCCGGTGGGATGTGTGGGGATGGGAAAGGAGACGGGAAAAGAATTTTGAGGTGTCAAAGCGAGCGTTTTGACAAGAGCAGTACTGACGGTTCAGTTTTGCCTCGAGGGGCGCAGGACTGAAAATGAGCTCAGCTGGCAGGTGTCCACATCCAGAGTTAAGCAATTTAGCTTCATGTCAGTGTACTTATTACCACATTAGACTGTTTCCCATAAAGACATGACATGCTCATTAGAAGGGTTTAGGGCGATTTAGATTGAATGTGCTGAGTATAATACCTCTAAAACTAAGAACAAAGGAAAGCTTTTTTTTTTTCTGCAGTGAAATTTCTTCAGAACAAGTAAAACCCCATTGCAGGGTTTGGGATTTTCACTTTTTTTTATGTTTCATTGTAGTTGTGTGTTGTCAAAAAGGCAATTAGCAGCTACTCTAATATTCCTTTTTATATTTTACTATATTTAGGTCCAGTGGTGCTTTATTAGTAAGAATCTTTTGTACTTATACTACTAAAGCATTGTTTTTGCATAGTTTTTAAATCTTTTTAAAATCTTTTCTCGATTAGTCGATTCATTGCGTGGCCTATAAAATGTCGGAATATATTGAAAAATGCCAATCATGAGTTCCCAGTGCCAAGTTTTGTCTGACCAACAGTCCAAAACCCCAAAACCTGTATTTTAAAACAGAAAATAGCAGCAAACCCTCACAGTGGAGAAGCTGGAAAACTGATCATTATTGGCATTTGTGCTTAAACGCCTCCCAAAAATCTTGTTTTTGCTGACCTCCAGTGCTGCAGTGATGTACAGGTGTGCTCCAGGACCCTGTGACATCCATGTTGAATGTGGTTACAGGTGCAACAGAGCCACACCCAACCACACCCAGCATCACTGCTGTGAAATACTGTTTTTCAGCCCAGTGTTAAGTGAATCTTCAAAGCATCACCAAAATACTTGCTAATTAATTTAATGTCTAAATGACTAATTGTTGTTGTAATTGTGACTGAAGCTTTAGATTCCAATCTAAAGGCTACACTGACCTGCACTTAACCTGCAGGATTCCAAATTTCATAATCTATAAAATGTGGTTTGAGTTCAGCCTGTTTAATGAATAGGTGAGACACTCAGCAACTCTCTGTGCACTTTGGCCTCTCTTTGCTCCCCACCTTGCCTCATACTGTTTTAATTGCCATCTTCCTCATGACAAATGTCTACTGAGGTGCTCATGTTCAGGCTTCACAAAGCGCCGTACAACGACCTTCAGGCGGGTCTTTGTTTTGAGCGACTCTCCTCCCGACTAATGACAACGGCGATGTAAATCAATCGATCTCCCTCTCCCTTCCAGTCCGAGAACACACAGCCATCTCCATATATAGCAAGAGCCAGATCTCAGACCTTTTCTATTTATATTCCTGTTACGCTTCATCCTCCTGACGTCTTTACTTGGTCCCTCTTTCTTTTTTTTTTTTTCACGTACTGTTCTTTCTTCCCCTCCTCCTCTTTCTCTACTTGTTCAAAATTCCCACAACCCTACACTGCTTTTCCAGATCACACGCAGCAGCGCGACCCCATGGGAGCAACATGTTTAGAGATTTCGTTTTCTCCTCACCCCCACCTCCTCCCAACATCCCCATCCGCACACACGTAGTCTGCAGAAACGTGTGTTCTTTGTTCATATCTGCAACGGCGGTTAGAAATCTGACAACCAAACATCCATTGCTTTTCCCTCTTGCTCACTCACCTTTACTATTGTGGGCACGGGCTCTAGAGTGATGTGTCCCGAATATAAAAGAAGCACCAGTGAAATAGTTGTTCCACTGACAGGCCTGTTCGAGGAGGTCATGAAAACTATTTCTGCCTCTCGCCTCCCTTTCTTTTATTTTCATTCTCACCTTTAACCTCTAAATTCTCATTCTCAACACCACCAACACCCCCCTATTTGTCGTCTCTATCTTTTCTCTTTTTTTGTCCCCCCCCCCCTCTCTCACAAGCATTCTTACATGCACTCTCTTGCTCTCACATTGCCCGTATTTGGGCATAGGGGAGCTGAATGATGAACTCTCCTTGTACAATGTAAGCGTCCAGCCTCCGTTTCTCTCTCCCCTGCTTTTCCTCTCTCAGTCGCCACTTTTTTATAAACACGGTGAAAGAGAGAGAGACGGGGGGGGGGGTTGTGCATGATAAAAAAATAAAAAAAGAACAACATGTCTATGTCACTCAGACAGAAATGCCGACTCAGTTTTATGCCTTAAACCATGTTTCTTTCTTTTGTTCTGTCTTCTTGTCTCCCCAGCCAGTGGGGTTTGTCAGCTTTGACAGTCGATCAGAGGCGGAGGCTGCTAAGAATGCCTTGAACGTAAGTGTCATGCCCTCTTCGTGCTCCTCTCAAGCACCAGCTTGGCGCTTGTATATCTTGTGATGACTTGGAATAGCATCTCTCTGCCTTCTGTGCAAATGCATTTGATATCAGGGGAAAATCCAGACATTCCTACATTTTCCACTGCATGCAAAAATTCAGAAAAGGTAGCGAAGGCAAGACAAACATATCACGGTCTGCTCTAAATACAGTACGTCTGAGTGTTTCTCTTTGAGTAAATAAAGCCCTTTTCTTAAAGCTCTGCCATGGATCCTGCAAGGTCAGGAGGAAAATGAGCTCTTCTTCCACGTATAAATAGAAGATATTGATCTAGGGTTTAATTTTAATCTCACTTATTTCAGAACTTAGCTCAGTAGAAAGCCTTGATGAGGCAGACTCAAATATGAAACAGAGCCCATCCTCACAGGGTTTTATTCGGCTCTCTTGAAACAAAATATAGATAGACGGTAATGAACACCAGCTCTCACACAGCTTTAGTTTCCCATTGTTTTTTTAACCTGCCTAGATGTACACCACCTCTTCTGTTGCTTTTAAGTTTTTGTTGATCCCTTTGTCACAGAGAAATATCAGCTTTATCATCCCTCTAAAGTGAGACCATGACAACGCGAGTAGAGCCTGTCAACTTTCAGATGTTGAGATATTGGTGTGCATCAAAGGCAGAGCAGAGAGTTGAATAAAGGATAAAAATTAACATCTTATTATGAGCCAACAATAGTCAGACTGTTTCCATAGAATCACTCAGTGGGGCTGAGAATTGAACAGTGCTCTTGTTTTTTTGGGGAGAGCTACGTCCCGGGGGTCATATGGAGATAAGGAGCCAGATTTTTGCAAACATCTATCTGCATATTGAAATATGGGAAAGACGGAGAAAACTGAGGGAAAGAGGGGATTTGTTTCCTGTCATAGTAGTTCTTTTATATTTCCTATAAACCATGAGCAAATATAACTTCTAAAATAACACTTGATTCTCGCTACAGCACCATTATAACAATCACAGGCATCAACAACACAATACATGCAGAAGTGCAAAGGAAGTGCTAAGAAGCTAAAAAACACATTTCAAGGTAGAGATTCAACACAGTTCAAACTGAGTTGTGCTCAGGCCTCATTATATCCATGTACCTTATTATACATCTGCAGCCTCGACTGGCAGAAGCTGCGAGTGCACTGAGCCAAGGCAATCCTAGTTAATTCCCTCCCCTTCATGAGAAGAGTCATCCCTCGCTTGTTTCAGCTCAGCTTTGCCCCGAGCCTGCAGGGACGAGCCGAGGAAACCATCCGCGCAGCTTCCCGCTCTTCTGCTGCAGAGAACTTTACTCTTGACTGCTTTTCTCCTCCATTGATCTGACCTTCCGTGTTTTCCAATGCGTCTTTTATAGACAATCGAATGAGGTTAATGAGAGGGTGCTTATTTGCCGGTGAAATCCTTCCCGGCCTTGTTGCCTCCACGGCAGGCAAACAAATAGCTGCTTTGTTATTTGCATGAAGAAGACTTTTGTTTTTGTCACATTCCTTACTTTTCCTCAGGCGAAAGTAATTGAGAAGAAAAATGATTTGGACTACTGAACATGTGGAGGTTTTTGATGTAGATCAAACTGTAAGAGAGTAGAAAAAACAACCTTTTACTTGGCTTGTCATGAGCACTGGTACGTCAGAAGAATTTGCCAGAATGTTTGGCTCACTTTAAGCAGTGATGCTTGCAGTATGTCATGGCGAGTGGCAGATTTGATGTCGTGATATTAAGTTACAGTTACAGAGTTCAGTAGGGAGCATAGGGAGGACCTTGTGGCTTGTCTGCCTGTGGTGTAAATGACATCATGAGCTCGCCAGGTTTGTGTCATCAGGTCTTGATTTTCAATTGCGGGTGTCACCCATCATCATGTGTGTCAAACCAGTATAACACTCTAAATCATAGTGAGCCACTTACCGGCTTCAAAGTCTAAGCAACTGAAAATGCCCTCTCTCCGCCAAGAATTCGGCAGTAAATTCAGTCATAAAATGCTGAAAGATGAAAAGTATACCAAGTGACAATTCCAGATATTAGCCAGGTCCTATTGGACATCTAAACAACATACAGCAAGGCTGAGAATGTAAAAGGGGAAGACATGAATGATAACTAACTCCTCAGTAGTCTACATTTGTCTGCTTCATCACTACTTCAAGGCACAAGACAGCAAGTCTATCAATTGTTCTCTTATTTATAACATAACCACTTCAGTAGTTAATGAAATAATAAATTGGTTGTTTTAGGCACTGTTGCTAAAACAAGTTTTACTGTTGTAATGTGTAACATCAGTAAGAGTCATCATGTGGTGAACCCTAATCTTGCTCAACAAAGACGCCTCCCAAGGTGTTCACTTTGAGCAACCTTCCAGGAAAACAAGGGATTTTTAAGAAGTCTGTACACAACCTGGCTGCATTCATCATAGTTTGGCTGGGAACAATATGTAGGAACAAATATGTTGTTTCTCCTGGCAGGAAGTGAGTTAATACTCAAGTTTGATAAGGGCATAAAACAATTGAAATAAGCTGAAATATTCAAATACATGAATTTGAATACCAAATGTGTAATAATGTAATGTGTAATAATGCATTAAAATAATTATTTCAGGAGCGAAAAAAATACTCTATTAATGTACACAGATGAAGAATTTATAAATAGTTTTTCACATTGCCTAACCGCACTGAAGACGCTGATGCCTTTTATAGATTTACAAATTGGTAGGAGTTATTTCAGGTGTTCTAGGTTCTTGAAGCGTTTATTTTCTGCTACAGGACTGGCTCTTGGACCTCTTCCAAGTCCTGGATCCGCATGAAACTCTCCTGGTTCAATCATAAATCATGAAAATATCTGGTTCTTCTATAAAAACACTTAAGTACATGTCTGTGTACGTAAAAACGGTTAACTGTGCCTTTTAGTAGTTTGCTACAACTCTGATTAGTACCTATGATTGGCTTCGTCTTCATAGCAACTGGTCATAATGTTATGGCTGATCGGTGTATATAAACAATAAAATAATCAATACATTGTCATTATGATATTTGAGCTTCTGTTATATATTTGCTGACACATCTTTCTGTTTGCGCTCAGGGGGTTCGGTTTGATCCAGAGATCCCCCAGACCCTGCGGCTGGAGTTTGCCAAGGCCAATACCAAGATGGCCAAGAACAAGCTGGTTGGCACCCCCAATCCCCCTCCCTCCCAGCAGAGCCCTGGGCCACAGTTCATTAGCAGAGACCCATGTGAGTACGCCGACCATTCGTCCGTCTGTCCTTGAGCTCGTCTTACTTTTTGTCTGTGTTTTGCTGCATCCTGTGGCCATTAGTTTCTCATGTTTGAGGTGACTGGACAGCTGTTTCCCTTTAGGAGTTGTTGTCATTAGTAGCTGAGTGTTTGTGCTTCAGCTGTGACTATACATGAAAAATGCAGACTTGGCTTGGCTGTTTCTGTGGAAACGGGTGAATGACACTTCTCTTGGTAATCTTTAAGCAAAAACGGATCCTCTCCAGCTACTCATGCAAACAGTTTCTTTGAAATCAGATTCTGTGCGCTTGTGTCATACCGGGTTAACTTGATTAGAGCTCTCCCCCTAACGACAGATTCCCCCTGTTGAATTAATGATTCATAAACAGCGCATATTCACCGTTAGCCGCTCTAATTATTTGGACTCAAGGCCTTTGAGTACCAGGCGTGTATGGAATTTGCTAATGCAGCTCTGTATTTTTTTTCTATTTAGTTAAATATTTTTCTAAGGAGTTAAGCATTCTGCTAGAATCAGCCATTGATAGTTGAACATAGGCCAGCTGTGGTCGTACATTCTTCCTAAATGACCAAACTGCTCTTATCTCAGATCTTTTTTTTTTTGCCAGAAAAAAGGGTGTGTACTTGGGGCCCCGGTGGAAAATGGAAGGAAACGATTAATGAAACCATGACGTAATCACCAGGAGAGAAATTGCTGTCATTTCCTGATAAGAGATGTTTAAATCAGCAGTTTTTCTGATCATGCTATGATAAACACTTACTGTACCAGGAGACCCAGAGAGCACAGGGAAAATGCTTCTTAAAATTGTACGGCTATCTCATGGTTCTCTCTCTATATAGCCCACTTACTCTGTACCCCTCTGCACTGTCACCTATCTCTTCACTCATGCACTGTGCTCTTTTTTTCACAACTTTGTACTCGACTCAGTGAGTAAATCACTGTATCTGAGATGGTTTCCTCTCATTTTATCCTGAATTAAGTCCGCTTTACCAGTTTTAGGGGAGTATAATTGACTATTGCTAAGCCATACCCTCTTATTGAGTGTTGCTACGCCTGTTAAGCTTACCATTCTCACATTGGGTATATGCAGTTCACATTAATAATGAGGACATATTTAGCATTCATTTCTTTTTTTAAACAATGCGTCCTTGATGTCAGACAAAGGTAGACAAATCTAGGCTTTTCCTTTGTTGCCAAATTTGGCTGGCTGAAATGACAACAGTCACAGCAGTACATAACAAGCTAACACTATTTTCATGAGTCGTTTGAAAACATAATCTCTGGCTGACTTAGTAATGCTTCCAGTTGACTTGTTTTAATATATCTTAAATATGAACTTTATGCTACATACTAGCTTCATACAAGATATTGTGCTAAATGCTAAAGTTAAAGCTTCATCTCTTAGAGAAAAAGTCAGAATCCTCATGAGTTCATGTACCATTTAGAAGACATTTAGTTTAACAACGAATATGATAAATAGCATTGTTCTTGTAACTATTGCAGCGTAGAGCTATAATCTTAGTTTTTTTTAATCATGATGAGAAAATTGAATATTATCACTTAAAGTTATTATTAAGAGAAAAGGAATAATGGATATGTCTGTAAGGTTATCTATGAGTTATCGTTGCGGTTGCTGGAGTGTCATTTTTCTGAGAGCAGCTGAAATGCATAAAGCTTACACATACTACACAGTGGATGTGAATGGGGCTTTAATCATGTGTGGAAGTACTGTAGGTAGTAAGCTAGTAGACTTTGCTTGTAACTTTTGTTTGAGCAGATAAACACACTGTTGACTCCACTCCATACAGTTTTGCTTTTTTGTTTTTGGCTCGTTAATAATCTGCCAGGTATTATCACTCCCGCTAAAACCCAATATGTACTGATTTGGCATGTTGAGAAATCCAAAGTTCATTCATGCCTAGTCACGGTTGCTAAGCAATGATTGGTCACTGTTTGAGGGACTGGTTTAGCAAGCAGTTGGCTTAAAGACTTGAAACGAGAGGACGCCACTTCAGATTACTGATAACTCACCTGTAGTGCACCTCCACGACCAGCCCTACCCCCCCCCGTCTCTCTACCCACCCAGCCGTCCACTGGCCACTCTCCTCACTCCACTCCTCCTTTTCTTCTTTCCACAGATGAGCTCACAGTGCCTACTCTATATCCCAGCAGCCCAGACGTGTGGGCGTCATACCCGCTGTACCCGGCGGAGCTGTCGCCGGCCCTCCCACCCGCTTTCACCTACCCCTCCTCGCTCCACGCTCAGGTAACCTGCAAACCCATCCCCCTCCCCCCCACCACTGCCCCCCAACACCTCTTCCTGAGCCCACCGCACAAACAGCTGCTGCCGTCAGCCCTGAAATCACTCTCTTCTCCATCCCACAGATGCACCTCAGAGCACACACCACCCAGTCTCTTGTCATTTGCAGATTTACAGATCTACTTATTAGCTCTCTCTTCTTCTACTGGTTGAATGTGTGTTGTTGTGAAGTCAAGGGGGTAGTTTGGATTTGAGAATGTTCCCATTTTTCTTACAGTCACACTCATGAAGGTTTTTTTATTGTCTCTAGGAAACCGGTCTTACAAAACTAACTAAATAAATCTTTTGCCATGCTGCAGGGTTTATTTTTTCACTTTATACCATTACATTATAGGTCAAAACTGCCATTTTTGAAATACAGATAGTAATGTTCATCAGCTATGATTGCGCTCCATAAAAGCAGGATGTGGATCAGGAATTTGATATATCGAATTTGTTTATTGATAGTGAAATTACCGACTTTATAAATATTTAATTTACAGGGTGTAGCCCATTTTTGCAGACATGTAATGCTGTTTTACCCTTCTCTTGAGAGTAACTGTTACCTGATCCCATTAACTTCCCGGAATCGAACTAAACTAAACTAATCTCACTATTCACCGTACCCTTAAGCTGCCTGCAGAGCCACAAGAAAGGGCTTGACTCACTTTTAAGTGCTCTAAGTAGGGGAAAAAAAGTAATGTTTGCAGAGAAAAGAGCTCTTCCCTTAATTCAAAATGGTACACGTTTAAACAGTAATAGTATGGCCAGTTAATGCTGATTGATTGCAATCAGCATTATTTGGCCGTTTAACATCAACAGCCGAATTAACAAAACTGAACTATTTATTTAAGCATACAGGGTTCCTGCTTAGGGTCTTTTAAATCCTGGCAATTACAGATAAATAGTCAACAGAATAAGAAGAAGCTTGTGTATAAGCACCTAGTTAACTGAGACATTTTTTAGGAAGTTAATAATTTGAGACAGAGAAAAGATTTAAAATAGGGAAATCTGTCAAGGTCTAACAGACCACAGTTGAATAAATAACAACTCGCATTATGCCATTTTATTTATCCCAATAAGTGCCATCATCTGCACAACTGAAAGTGTCAGTGGTTTGAAAGGCTTGCATCATCATTTGACCAACACCTACTTCGTTAATTAAATCCCTCTTTTTCAACCAACCGTGATCCAGTTTATTTAGGTACTCTAATCTGCACAGCTCCACTGTGAGTTCACATAAGAGTTCATTATTGATCTCTTGAAATTCTTCTCATGGTTTGGTGCTGGCTGACCCTGATTAGATCTCAGTATTAGATGTGTTTTTTTTTTTTGTTTGTTGATTGGTTTTGAAGCTGGCAGTAATTTCTCAGTACTTCGCTGTATTTTAAGCTCAACTTCAACGTCTTTTATCTCTGAGTATATGGAGCATATTTCCATTTATAATGCAGATACTATGGTTATTTAAGTATAAAGGCCTCTAGCAAAGACAGTAAAGCAGAAGCTTACATGATGTCAGAATTTGAAATGAGTGCAAGTCGAATCTGCCCAGCTGGCAATTTTCCATATGCGTCAGATATGTGAGTGTACACTGACACACACAAAGAGAATCTGGCTTAGTGATTTCAGTAGAGGGTTGTGGGTAATGTTTGCATCTCACAGCCTCTTCTGACCTAGAGTAGATGCTGGCTTGAACATAAAAATATGTATATGAATGCACGACACACACACACAACACAACTAAATGATCAAATCTAATTTATGTTAACATGAGCTCAGCTTTCTGTCTCCCTGGTTAATCAGCTGCTCTCATCTTTTCTAGTCAGAGTACAATAATGTTATTGGATTGCTTGTAAATGTTATCAACTGGGCTGCCTACAAGGCAATAGGTCTCATAAAAACAATAAGTCCTTCTGTTATGTGACATCATGTGAATTTCATTTCAATACAAGATGGTTTGTGTGAGTTATTATAAAATATACGAGACATGTGACAGTTATCGACAGATTACTTTTAAAGTAAAGTTATGAAGTTCTGTAACAAATAAGGAGTGCCATGTTGTAACTCTTGCATCTTAAAAACAATCTAATAAAATAATCAAATCTAATAAAAATTCAATTAAATGTGAAAGCATACATAAAAATCTTTATGAGTTAATGGAATAGTTTTGGGAAATTCGCTAATTCACCTTCTTGCCAAGAGCTGGATGAGAACGCTTTTCTACCATTCTCTGGTCTGTATAGAAAATATGCAGCTAGCCCTCATGGAGTCATCACAGTGAGGTTGCCCGGCAACCAGCATATATCCACCTGTTAAACCGCTGTAAAAACTGTTGTTTTTACACTTCAGTTCTTGTATGGATTAAACAAACCACATATAATGTGTTAATTAGTGATATTTAGAAGTGCTGGTTGCTGGATGGGAGGATTATGTCAGCTTTGGACAGAGGCAGGTTAGCTGTTTCCCCCTGTCGTCAGTCTTAATGCTATACTAAGCTGCTTGCTTGCTATAGCATGTATCATATATATCAACTTTTTATCTGATCCTGAGCAAGAAAGCAAATAAGTGTATTTCCTTTAAATGTCTTTATTCCTTGAGGTTACAGGATTAAAACAATGTTTAGTCCAGCAAAAGAACTCAATTAATTGAATATTATATAAGTTTGTATAAATATAAATTGTATATAGTCGTATAATTTGTATGTATGTGTGATTATGTGTGTTTAGATTCGTTGGCTCCCACCTGCAGATGGAACTCCTCAGGGATGGAAGTCCAGGCAGTTCTGCTGAAGTATGTGTGAGTAACACACACACACACACACACACACACACACACACACGCACACACAAACACATTGCTCTACAATGACAAAGAAGTGTACATTGCGCCATGCAGGGAAAATAATTTAGTAAATGTTATGACACTTTTTTAAACAAGCACAGAGATATTCCTAAACATATGTCAGAAATATCACAGGGTGTTACTCCATCCACGTAGCGCGTGTGCGTCAAGTGAGCCCCCTCATCTTGCCCTCAAACCTCACATGAAAAACATCCACCCAGCTAACTGCCAAACTAACCAGTCACGTTTCTGCTACTTGGCTTCAAACGCATACAACTCACTGACACAAAACAAATTAGCCTTAAATGTACCAGTGTAAAACCCAGTGGGTCAATGAAACTACAGTCACTCCTAGCACATCATCATAAGAGATGAAACATGCAATTTAAAGGGGAACTCCATTATTTTCCCCACTCAGGTCACAGGGTACAGAGGGTCGACTTTTCCCATTGATGTGATGCTTGATCTCAGGCATCAAAGGCAGCGAGTCAAACAGAATATACAACGAGCTCCGATGCCAACGTTTTAATAAAACAGACTGGGTAGCTCTCAGCAAATATGACTAAAATGCTAATATCAACTTCTTTGATAGGTAATGTTATTATAGCCAGTGGTGAAAGTCACTCAGTACATCCACTCAAGTACTGTGCTTGAGTAGTTTTAGATACTTGTACTTTACTTGAGTATTTATTTTATTTTTACTTCAACTTCTCTACAATTTAGAAGCAAATGTTATACTTTTATTATCTACATATCATCTAGTTAGTAGTTATATTTTGGTGCTGATACTTTGTATTTCCTTTTTTATTTCTTAGCCACTTACAGCAAGCTGTAAACACAACGCTGACATACAAACATGTAACATGCAAACACAGAGCAACATTCATTTGGAGTCATGCAAATTAATGCCAATATGTAAGTCCAATATTAATTTTCCTTTTAGCTGTTTCAGTTTTAGCTAGCTCTCAATTTAAATACCTTGCTCTTCAGCCGCCTACAGTTAGCTAGTGGCTAATTGTATGTCTCTGCCTTTTGGTGCTGGGCTGTGCTAGGTGGCACACAGTGGGATTATCAGATGTTTTTTGCTGAAAACAGATTGTGGCTAGGTCGGGTAACAACGTTAAACAGTAAATTTGTGGCTAGAAAACCAAAACAATCAGCTTGAAGACACTACAATGCTCTGTAGGGTTGAAGGGAACTGCAGATTTGGGAGATAATTCACTACGAGAGACCCCTTTCACAATATACATAGTCATTTCATCCATTGTTAACATAAAAATATTTATTAGTGCAACTTTAAGTAAAGCATCTGAATACGTCTTCCACCACTGAGAATTTACTGATTCCGATTCTCTAAAATTTCAGGACAAAACAACTTTTTACACTAAAATGGTTATTCATTAAGATTATACATGCTGAGTAGTTTTTGTGGGGGATCATAGGGACCTTATTGGTTCCACAGATCTGCCTACTGGAAGGACGCCTGGTATTTATTGTACTTGTATGTGAGTGGAAAGTTTATTACTGTGCACACGCTCTAACTTTGCCATAATAAACACTGAATATTGCCCTATAATAATGTTGATGTTGTACAGCAGATATTAGGGCATATTTGTCATTTTGTCAAACCCTGGCAGGATGAAACACAGTTTTTAATTTAAAAGATGTTTTTGGCATTTCCGCATTACTATAAAGTACACGGTGGAGAATTATAAAGAAGACAGGACAGAGAGAGACGGAGGATGTGATGCTCCAGAAGGTCGTAAATGTGGAATATGAACCATGAACCACTGAGATACCTAGGTACTGCCGGAAGGGCCATTTTTATGAATCTTTATTAAAAAATGATTTGAGTGGAGCTTTTTTCAAAATAAATTACAGATGAATTAATTTCAGTGGAGCTGCAGACAGTAGACAGCAGCTTCAAATAAGTCCTTTGATAAGTACGTAAGTCAACTATAACCATGCATGCGCTACACAGCACATGTGCTTCGCTGTCTGGTTCAGACAAACTAAACGCTGTTGTGCTTGCAGAAAAACAAAACCACAAAGCACAACAAA
This sequence comes from Dicentrarchus labrax, assembly GCF_905237075.1. Classification (NCBI taxonomy): domain Eukaryota; kingdom Metazoa; phylum Chordata; class Actinopteri; family Moronidae; genus Dicentrarchus; species Dicentrarchus labrax. The sequence continues at coordinate 11,110,471 of NW_026136717.1, read as the reverse complement.
TCCCCTGCTAGTCTGTGTATCTGTTGGCTGACTGTGTGTGTGTGTGTGTGTGTGTGTGTGTGTGTGTGTGTGTGTGGCGCGTGCGCGTGTGTGTGCATGTGTGTGTGTGTGTGTGTGTGTGTGTGTGTGTGTTTTCACTCGGCGCCAGTCACACTGTCACCAGTACCCTCCCTCCAATGTCTCGGGACAGGAAGAAACATGTTCTCCCGACCCCTTAGGGAGTCAGTGGGGAGTGGGTGGTGATGGTAGCATGGAGGCTAACATTCATCAAACTGTTGATTGGTGCTAGGCCCAACTGTCCCTTTTGTAACCCTGCATCATAGCTGATTTCCAGAACCTGAAACATACTGCATGAGAAAAAGCTGTTGGAGTAATTTGATGTTTTGGGGATTTCGTTTGTGTCAGGGGGGTAAAGGAGGAAGGGAGTGGAGGAGGGAGGGACATGGAGGAAATAATTACTCCTCTATCAAACCAGGAGGAAGTCATTTGGCCGGTCAGGCTGCCCCAGTGGATATTAGCCCCTCAATGAACAACAACATCCCCACATCCGGCTCACAGTGGAGGGTGAAGTGAAGCTGAGACATTCAGTCAGAATATTGTGATAATTACAGGCCACTGCAGCAGATATACACATATACAACACACTCAAATTATGTAGTGTGCAGCGTACATGCCTAATCATAAGGCCTCTCAAAGCAAGCACACATGACAATAGCATTCAAAAATCACACTTAAATAAGTCAGGAGCTTAATGTCTTTCGAGAAACAGTGACCTCTTTACTCTGGAAAATTACAGACCTCACTGGAATCACTTTTATAAATAAATAGTCCCAAGGAAAACTGCTCACAGTGACGTCTGTGGATTATCCAAAATAACAGGCTGTTGTTTTAGATGTCATCTTTTAATGTGAGCATCACAAACTAATTCCATTCATCCCTGCTGAATTGCAGTGGAGGCAGAAACTGTAACCCTAACCCTAATAAATTCATCCAAAACTTATCTTCATGAATAGATATCACTAGAGGTAAGTGAGGAAATATATACAAAAATAGTTGGCATCAAACAACACAAGACATAAACACACACAATGCCTGTCTTTGCTATATGTTTTTTGGCTGCCCCTTTTTCTGAATAAATAATAACCAACTACAAAAGTAACCATTGTCATTGAGATCACGTATATAATGTGGGTTGTTTTACTTTGAAGCAGTCAGACCTGGAAGATACCCTCTTCTTCTTCATTTAGAAGTAGACCAGGCAGGAAATAAGTAATATTCCTACATAGGATATTAGATAAACCTATGTAATACTAAAAGACAGGACCCACCCCAGCCCCAACCTGTTACCCCTGCTGCTTTCTGGCAAGAGTTACTGCCGTACCTCCAGACTTGAGAGCAGCTTCCTCCCCCAGGCTGTGAGACTGCTTAATTCATCCTCAGCACTCCACCATGTAAAATAGTTTTATTTCTATGACTTCTTTATTCACCCATCTACTGAATGTAATATTTGTATATAATGTGTGAGTAGTATGAAGGGAAGCACAACTTAATCTTGTTATACAACCCTGTGTTGTAAGATGATGATTAAATCTACCTTGTATCTTTTCCAAAAACACAGAGACTTCTTGGCACTCTCAAACTATGTGATATGACTCAATAAAACTATTTGAGCAGTTTATACTAGAACAAAACCGAAAACTATGTTTTTCAGTCATTTAGGTGGATTAATCCTTAAAGTCAGGATAACTCTGTAACTTAAGAGAGTGAACCACAATACTGTTTCATTTCCAGTGTGCACCAACATGGTCATTTCATGTAAATGACTTTGCACTAGAGCATGACCGAAAAGTCTACAATGTAGGAAGTATGTTTACATAATAAAATCTAATAGTACTCATGATACTGAAATGCTGGTCACTTCCCACAGTAAACTGTCAGTGTTGAGTTAGCCTCGCTGCTTTGTTTGTCCCTGACATTTTCAGCTTTGCAAACAAACAGTTCAGCTGCACCAGACCTTGTGTTTTTTGGCCCTTCTTGTCTGTTCAATGCATTCAGTCAAGAACACAGTTACTTGACGTCTTGATGTGGGCTGTGAGGAGGGTGTTATTTATTTGTGCAATGCAATCCGCTAAGCATGGCGCTTGTGAAACACTTTGAAACTATTTGAGCTGCAAGACAACAAGAATAAACTTGAACTGAGGTTACAGAGAGAAGCTGTCTGCGTTGCACCACCATTGTACAATCTGTCTGCTGTTGATGGGTCATGTGCATTCAAAAAGCAGCAGCATTTGTGAATTGTTACTCATGCTGAAGGCGTCTGGTGACAGTAAACCCTCACAATGGGAATTCAGAGAGGCTTACAGCTCCACAGTCGTGAGAGGCTTGTGGTCGGTCAGTGATTGTCTTGGCATCTGACGGACGGGAACCACTCACGGTCAGAGTATGTGTATTAGGAAGTGTAACCGTGGGAGACTTGAGTGTGTGTTTGTGTGAACAGCTGAAAGTAAGGTAGTGTTCAGGGGTCTTTAGTCATGGCTGTTAGTGAATTGTCTTAATCACCTGGCATCCTCAAGGGAAGTACCGTTTTGAAAACTTCATTTACAGCAGTGCCACTTCATATATGTTAAGACGGGTAGCTACATACTACATTGTATGTTTTTGTTATTTTAATACCCCTGGAGGCTTAGGCTAGTCATTCTTCTGAATGTTTGTGAAGCTGAATTATATTTGACATTCATGCTCTGGCACAGAGCTACATCCAAAGACAACCTAATAGTGGACATTAATGCCTAGTGAACTGGAGGGAAAGGTAATCCGGATTTTCCATCTGACAAGACATGGTGGGGGAGTGTAGAGAGAGAGAGTGTGTGTGTGTGTGTGTGTGTGTGTGTGTGTGTGTGTACCCCTATCATGCATACTTGTGTGTGAGCCTGAGAGAGACGAATGTGTGTGTGTGCGTGTAGACTGGCTGCCTGCCCTGAGGAGCTTTTTGGCCAATAGCCCGACAAAAACCAATGGTTCCTGTGCAATGTTGGACTACCTCCCACTGGAGAGCTGAGGGCCAGCTGGGGCCCCTTCTAATAAGGAAGTGGGACTTTATTCCTTCACCCCCTACTGACATATAACACACACACACACACAGGCATACAGTATAGCTACACTGTGGCCTCGTCCCTGCACTGGGTCTCAGGAGCTGGATACATGTCAGCAGCTGTGTTCATCACCACCCAGCTCCAGCAACTATTGCTGGTATGTGAGAAACACAGCCAGGGCCTAAAGGCTTTTCTCCGGATTAAAGGGGCTTCAGATGGGGCTCTTTTTCATGGCCGTGTTGCACAGGTAGAAATCTTAAAGGACCATACGGGTGTGTTTGGATGTTTAAGCATCTGTATTATAAATTATGTATACTTACTATAGGCAGTTATTGGGTTTACATTATTTTCCTTATAACATGAAAATCAATCCGAAGACTCTTGAACCACACTTGTTGTGTAATCCATCACCATTAACAGCGAGTGCAGTTTAAGTGCAGCTTGATTTGATTTGAGTAGCTACTGTACCTACCAACAACTGTACTGGGTAACTAATGTAACAACTGATACTCAATTTTTGAAATTTGAGTCTTAATATGTTAAATTGAAACCATATGCAGTGCAATAGTTTAGGGCTGCAACTAACTAACTTTAATTCTAAACTAGTCTCCCACTTACCTTCTTTCATTCATTGATTCATTCTTTATTCTATAACATGTCAGATAGTGACAGTGAAAGATACTGAAAGAGAATTTACAATAACTCTAAAATCCAAAAGAATTCAGATTACTATCACAGAGGACTAAGAAAACCAGCAAATATTCGCATTTGAAAAGCACTGTCAAATGTTGGGTTCAAAATTGAACAAGTCTTCTCCCTCTTCATTTGCAGCACGAGATCAATGATCACTGATAACACAGGCAGGAGCAATTGCTTCATGAAGCCTAGCTGGAAAAAAAAAAAAATGGAAACAGAGCACACATTCATGAGAAACCGAGTCACCTCCCACATTCTCAAACACTACTTGTTTACCTATCTCACATTATGCGCCTGGGCCGAGTTATTGGATGTAACACATTAAGCCCGCAAATCACTAAACCTTTTCCTAATCCGCACAGACATGTTCAATGATCAACCCAATCTTTAACCTTGGTGTCTCAGCCAGAACAAATAAGGTGGTCTGGAAGTATGCGTCGCATCAGCTTAGCCAAGCGGCTGTATAACGCATCGATTCCCTCATCCTTGATTGAACGCGCAACAGGGCATTAGCTAGGCCAGCCGTGCCCCTTCAAAAAACGCACTGTTCTCTGAACGGGGAACTGTTCCCAAACCCGTCTCCCCTCTTTGCCTGCAACAGTCTGTCTCTCTTCCTTTCTCTTAAGGTCATGTTTGGGTTGCTAATTGTTTATTGTTCCAAAGAGTTTCGAAACCCCCCTCCCTCCCTGAACCCGAGTTACCACGGTCTCCGAGAGATGTCTATTTTTGGTGATACATCTGGGGTTGGGTGAGGGGGTCGGAGAGTTGACCTTTCTCTTTGGTCTGCTGGTGTGTGGGGTGGGAGTAGAGGAGTTGAGGTGGAGAGGGATCATGGGAGATATGGTTATTAGGCAGAAGTTCAACATAAGTATTTAAGACCATTGTCAGCTGACGTCCTGTTAGTCACAGCTGGACTTTGAGCTTGAAAGATGTGGCAAAAGATGGCAGAACGGTCTTTTTTTAAGGATAGTCAGCTGATTTTACATGTCATAATCAGTTGACTAGTCAGAGGGTGTGCTCCACATGCTGAGAAAACAGTTGTTTAATGTCTTCTGTGGCTCTGGAGGAGCTTCAGAGACATCACTTTGAGTCATGCTGGCATAGGCTTGGAAACCACATGTTAACAGAAAGCCTGCATTATAAACTTGTGGCGGGAAGTGTGTCAAGTGAAAGGTGTGGGAGTTTACCAGACAGAGATCATCGAATGAAAGATTGAGTTGCATCGTGGGAAGTGTAGGAGCCAGTGTATTTGGAGTTTGACCCATATTAGGGACTAAAACTCTATGCTATTTCTTTGTTGGGCTTATATTGCCTTTAATTGATAGCAGTAGCTGAAGAGTGACAGGGGATGGGGGAGAGAGAGAGGGATTTACGAAGCAAAGGGTCACAGGTCAAAGTTGAATCGGCTGTGCATGGCGATGGTACATGGGGCTCCAGCTCTTCCAGGTGAGCTATCATGTTACAAATGATGACATTTTTGTCTCTGTTCCTTCGGTTTTGGCCATTTGTTCTGTGTCTGAGTGCAGTTCTTGAGCTTGAAGGATTTGGCTAAAGTGGCTTACTTACTGTTCTGTTACCCTCAAGTATTAAACCCGTATGCACAACAGTCACAAATCATGAATATATAGTGGTCAGATGCAATAACAGAAATGTTAAATATAGTCCAATACAACAGAATTACAAACTATGGAATCAACACATACAAACAGCCTCAACAAAAACACTCCACCAGCAGTCAGGACGCTGCTGCAGCTTGTTCACTTCAGTAAAACTCTCGTCTCCTTTGTGTCCTCAGGTTCCTGATGTGTGATGGTGGCCGTGGCCGGCTGTGACGGGCGTTGCTGATTGCCTCTCGTGTCCAATTAGAAACAAGGAGGACTGACCTGACTCCAGCCCTCGGAGCAACGCACCGTCGGTGAGTTTACGGCTTGGACTTCACGACCATTGATCCCAACAGGCGAGGACAAAGGGTGTAAATCTCACCTCGCCACCAACTCCCTTCTGGCATGGTGTCTGATTTGAAAGTGTAGATTTGTGGAAAAAGTTGTGAAAGCCCAGTTGTTGTTTTTTTAGGGAGATTGTATTGCACTGCCAAAGACATCTGCTGGAATGAACATGGCGGCATCGAGCCGCAGTGACAGCGCGTCAACTTTTGCTCAACAGATAATGTTTTGAAAACAAACCCAGAACCGCAGTATTAGATATTTTGTGGCGTAAATGTGTGTGTGGTCTTGGCATCATAAAGCCAAATTGAGGAGAAAACAAGCAAAATGTTTTGTGTGTATCTACCTCTGTGTGTGTGAATTTATGGGTGTGTGAATGTGTTTGTGTCGTGCAACAGTTCCACACGATCCCCTGTGTTTTCATTAGTGTACAAGGTTCGTGTGCGGTGACCATGGCAACCTCACCCCATTTTCTTGTATCGCTCTTTCTCTCTCTTAGGCAGCAGCAGCCTCATGGGCCTCAGGACATACTAGACCCCAGCCTCCGTCACACATCGAGCACCCCCACCCTTTCCCAAAGTCCCTCCAACTCTTTTTTATACTGTTACATACTCAAGATTTACCGGCAGCGCTTTGGCTACACCTTCTCTGACACCTCCATGAAAGGTACCGGGCATGCATGACAAAGGCGCACACACCCTTTGTTTACCAGTTGACTGCATCGCCTGTCTAACGTTAAGCAGGTCTCTTGCTCTGCATTCTGTATATGCAAGTGTTAAAACAGCCAAAGGAGTGCAAACACAATTTATGCAGAATCTTGGCATGGCCAGACGTGTGGAAGTGTGGCTGAAGCACTGCCGGGTAATGTTATTATATGACTATAATTATTACAATTCTGTATATCATTCATATTAATGTTATTATGATTATTAAATACATGTTGAAGCATGACTTTGCAAAAAAAAAAGGAAAAAAAACAATGCTGTACATTTTTAGATATTTTAAAGAAATACAAAAAGTATTTTTGTAATCAAGACAATGTTTGAAATGGTTCTGTTTGATTGGTTCATGTTGTGCTAAAGTGTGTGAGGAACTTTCATACATTTTTTTTTTTTTCTGTGCCCTTCCTGTTTTGTGCCATTATAAAATGGCAAGTAGCCCTGCTATACCAAAGCAGTCCTGTCGGTTTGCTCTTGTCTTTTCTACATACTGTGTGGATTTAGGTTTGCTCATGTGTGTCCGTGTGTGCCGTCTTTTACCCGATGAAGCAAGCATATTAGTCCTTTGTCTGATGTGCTTTGGTTCAGCTAAGCAGTCAATGTGTGTGAGACAAACACACCTGATCCAGCTCATAATTCTAGGAGTTTGAGGTAATCAGATGTGTTGAAAGGGGCATTGACAGGAATAAGCCATCCCTGGTGAAGGTAGAGTGACCCCGGAGACTGTAAAACATGGCCCTGCTATAATAAGGAATTTGCTCCTTCATCGTGTAGCAGGAAGAAGCAGCACAGTATAGAGAAACAAAAAGACCAAAGGCATTTTTTTTTTACACTGGAGAGCTATCTAGGCTAGTGGAATTATTCCGTTTTTGACTGCTTTGTAGTCCTCAATCTGATTTCTTATGAAGTATGACGTTATTTTTGCTGCATGTCTCTTTCGGTGTCACTCCAAAGAGCCACTCCGCGTCTGAAAGGATATTCACTTTTAAGCAATTTGTCTCTTTTGTCTATTTTTAGGGAGCCAACGTGATTCAACCTGCTTTTGTAAATTTTGAATTTACATGGTAATGATTGGAGTGTAAAAGAAAAAAAAAAATCTTTTGTAATCTTGTGTATTCTTGGCCTGCAATAACATCTTTGCTGTCTGACATATCATCGAGTGATCATATTTTTGTGACATTTTGACGCCAAAATTCTCATTCATGTCGCGTTCTTACAAAAACAGACAGTAAATTCTTGTACTTTTCTGATAAGGCTAAGTCACATTTCACAGTGATGTGACAGTCAAAAAACTGAAATACTGTAAACAATCTTCCCTATAATGTTTAGCCCAGGTGTGTACAATCATATTGGAGTGGTTGAATCATATAGTCAGTGTTTGTAATGAATAATAATAATAATATGCACATAATATCAACGGATTTTCTGAGGCAGTTTTTGCTTTTACAGACATTTTTTAAGCCAAGTGTGGCACCAAATTTATTAGAACAAGTATTTATAAGGTGTGTGTGTGCGGGTGTGTGTGTGTGTTTTTATGGGTATTATGTTTTTAAAGTTCATAGAAGATGCCCATCATATAATTCATTGTAAGTATTATTGTAAGTTTAATTGTATATTCATTTGGTAATTTTCTAGAGCTTCTTTTTGTGTTTGTATCTGATATATGAATACTGTTTTACCTACATAATTCACTGTGAAATCCAGAGAAAAACATGCTCCTTGAACGAATGGATCTTTTCGTGTTTTGCCAGCGGTACGGTACAGAAGTTCCTGGAAATTAATATAATGATCCCTCCCTTTGTCAATGACAAATATTCCTTTCTTGTTTCAGTATACCATGTGCGTATCTGTGTGTTCTGTGCATGTTCATGGCATGTGTGTGTTCTTTTTTTTTTTCTTTCTTTTTCCTAATGCATACAGTACTGTTGATATTTATGTACTTTAGCCGCTGTGAGGAGAAACTGTATTTCAGTGAATTGCAGAGGTTTGTTTGTTTGAAACCAAAAAAAAAAAAAAAGGTGATCAAAATGAGAAGTTTTTATGAAAATGTTAAATGAAGACATTTCAGGCCGTCTGCCATTAAAGATTGACATCCTCCCTGCTGTCATGGTTACATTTTTTTATTTTTTCTGAATTGTCATTCTAGTTTATGTATTTCTTTCATCAAAGCAAGCACGTTTGTAGTACGGAGTCCCAAAACGGACAAAAATGTAAAAATATGATCACATGAGCTAAAAACATAAATGATAACATCATCAAATCTGCTAGATAAACACTCAAAATGGAGAGTAAAAAGAAATACGGGTACTAAAAAGCTTTGTATTGTAAGCTTATGTCAGTAAAAGGCTTGCGCTCGATGTCTTTAGCCAGTGTTTTCATTTAAGCTAGTTAGCTACACACTTCCATGGATGTTTTCATGCGTAGTACTACACTTAAATGCTCCATTGATGTTGCAAACAAACACCCATGCACCTTGGACCAAATGTTGTCGTAGACATTCATAGACACCCATCTCATTATCATATTAAGAAAACTTGGAAATGTGTGGAAAATTTGAAAATACTGCTAGGTGATAATAGCGAATAGCTAAATTACCCTCCAAGGAAATAAGGGGCTAAATTAAAAAAAAAAAAAAAAAATAGATTGTATTTATTTTACAAGCTAATTTTTTTTTCCACCAACTGATTAGCACTTTTTGTCAGCTCTGGGACTCCATATTGGGAGAGAATGACTAGATTGAACTGCTCTTTGAACCTAAAAGAAATCCACCTGCGTAGAGCTCAATTTCCTCTTCCTCTCTCACTTGTCACTGGATAACACCTCCCCCACAATCCCAGGGGGCCATCAAAACATGATGTGGGATCCTATAAAGTGGTTTGTGTACCGGGGGAGCGGGAGACCTCTCCCTGCCCTCTATAAGAATAGACCACCTAACCCAGGGGCTGGCTACTCCTGAGACAGAGGCCGCAGCCAAATTAGTTTCTCTCTTCGCTGTCTCCACTCTCTTCTGTCTGCTCAGTCGCACCAGGTGGCGCACACCAGCTCCTCACATGACACGCACACTCGTCCATGCCTGGAGGGGTTACACGTAGGGTGTGGGAGCAGTAAAGTGGGGGATAAAAGTGCTTGCGTGTGCCTGTGTGGGGGCAAGGGGACATTTTCATCTGGGTGCATGCATGCATACGCCCAACTGGCAACACTTTGTAATGGTGTTACTCCCTTTGACAAGTCCATTAAAGAGGTGTTTCTGTCCCCTTCCACTCATCCCCGTCCAGCTGCAGCATGCCACACAAAGGTCTTTGCTGAAATGTCTCAATTTTCTCTAGCCTGAACGGTCAAAAGCAGTGAAATTAAAAACCTTCTCTGCTTTGAATTTTATCCATTACTCAGGCCTCAGTGCCTGTGTTTTATATTCATTTCCCTATCGACTGTGTTCCTTGGCTAACTGTAGTAAAACATTGACCACTGCTTTGGCAACCATGGTATGCTATCATACACCACGGTTACAGACAGTGCCTGAACAGTCTTTGGATTCACAGCGTGTCCATGATCCATTTAACGCTCTAGTTCCCAAACCTTTTTGACTTTTGCCCCTAAAATAAACCAATAGGATTATCAGAGTTAGTTATCATTAGTCAGAGGTTTATGTAATATGTTTAAGAACTGTGAGCAGTTCAACCAATGTTTGATTTCCCCATTTCATTGGCACTCATTACTCTCACTCTCCTAATGAACCTAGAGAATAGTCAGAAAACAACATGTTGACAACTATGCTCGTGGTTCTGTGAGGCTCAACAGCAGTGCTATGAACTGAATGCTAATCAAGTAGCAACCTCCGTGGTTGGCAAAAGAAGTCAACACAGAAGTAACAAAAACTGCAGCTCCTCGAACAGCTACTTTAGACTGGCTACAGAAGTGAATCAATATCTGTGTGGGCTCATATTAAAATGCCCAACTTTACAGCAGAAATAAACATGTTTACAGCTTGGTACAAAAACAGTTTCGGTCTCTATAGCTAAATTCCCTGTTCATGACAACTGTACTGAATATTTCTATATAACTCACCAGTTTAAATCATATGAAGGCTTAAAGTTAAGTATAATTAATGGTTGCTTTGAGCGAGAGGTGGGGGCCGCCACAGGCAGCTGGTTTCAGTGACCACGCTCCACGTCTTTGCCCATTTTTGGATTATCAGAGTCAGGACCGCCAAGATGGCGAAGGGCAAAGCCGACCACACTTTGAAACCTATACGTGACGTCACAGAGACTATGTCCATCTTTAATTTTATATAGTCTATGATGCTAATGCCAACAGGCTATCACACTCACAATGGCAGTGCTAGCATACCAGTGTTTACCATCCTAATGTTAACCATGGTCACCATCTTAGTTTAGCATGTTTGCAAAATGTCATCCCAATCCATCCAATAGTTGGTGAAATATTTCACTTTGTTGAACCAGTTTACAGAAGAAATATGTTGGGATCTCCTGATGGCACAGTTTTAGTACAGTGACCATGTCATTGCAGAAGTCACCCCCCACATCCTGCCACTCTCCACTCTCTGCGGTCTAATAAAAGCTCTCCTATAAAAAGACCAAGAAAAAACCAGAAATATGTTTATCTCCCATCCTGTTAATCATCTTGTCTCCGCAAAATGTTTTATCTTCCACTACTGTAAGGTGTTCTCACCACCAGGTTCGGATTCCCTTAAGCACTTATAAAGAGCCTTACCTTGTTAAGAAGCCTTTTACTTCCACGCTCTGGCTGTTTTGCCCGTGGCTGATGCATGCATTATTAATGCTGCAAAAGAGAAAGTGAATAGTCTGGACACATTTTTCTCTAAACTGTAATTGTGAAATCATCGTCATACTTGTGATCATAACAACACTTCCAAATTCACTAGACGGGTAAAAGTCACATCTGAGCCTGTGCGCTGACATGACTCTCGAGGCATGTGAAAAGACTCAGATACAGTATTCTGCACTGACTAACTGATGACTCATCATTCAGCAGCCTGCATATGTCTCTGCAAAGGTCTGCACAGTCATTGTCTAAACAGTGATTGGCCAAAAGGGGGTTGTGTCTTCTTGGAAAGATTACCCAACTGAAAGCCCTGACACTCCCCACCGCGCTGTTGGTGTCTTTTGTGATCGTTACTCTTCCAGATAAGCTGACGACTTCAGAGTGAGTCAGTGAATTTGATTTCACAGCAGGGGGGTGGAGGGGTGGAGGGCGAGGAGTGCTTTCTTCCTGCACTGTCCTCACTCTCAGTCTTTTCTCTGTCCACCTCTCACGCTTTCTCCTTCTCCTCCTCCTCCTCTCTCATCCACAGCTTCCATCTCCCTTGGGTGGGCCCTTGCTCCCTCAGTCTCACAGCAATCAAAACACTGAAGGCTAACTCTCCCACTACTTTCCTGTTTCTCACTAATTTCATGTTGCTACAGTCCACTCTTTGATTCCAGATAAGTGCAGAGTTATATTATTTTAATAATCTGAGCTGAGATCCAATAATTATATAGGTGTGTGTGTCTGTCTGTACAAATAGGGTGTGTGTCATATGATAACTTGACTGGGGATGACATCATAGAACAAGCCAGGCCTTTTCTTTCAGAAAATAAAGAGCTCGACAGCGCCACCCAATGGGTATGAAAATACATTACAGCATGCATCTACAGTACATGACACTGTTCCCATAGTCAGTGCTAGAAGAAGTATTCAGAAGCTTTACATTGGTAGTAACCCACAGGATACTACAATGTAAAAATACAAGTAGAACTCTTGCATTTAAAACATTTGAAATATATATAATGTTGGTTTACTATAGTAATTATTACAATATTTGATTAACTTAGCTTTAAGTGTAACATTTAAATACAGTGGTGGAGAAGGTATTCAAATACTTGAGTAAAAGTTGTCATGCCATACTATTCCACTACAAGAAAAGGCATTAGTAAAATAAAATGTACTCATTATTCTGAATGGCCCCTTTAAGTGTTACATTATTATAATATATATCATTTTTTATTGATGTATTAATGTAGAAGCAGTACTCTGTGGTGTAGCTGGTCAAGGTGGAGCTAATTTGATCTGTTAATACCGGTGGGTGCTTGAAATCGAGTCATTCAGATTTAATGCCGATCACATATAACTAATGAAAAGTTTCTGAAATAGTTTTTAATGCAATATAAAATATAAAATGTGTTTATTATGCTGAAAAAAATTTAACATCCTGATTAGCATTACTCACTGAATGTACACAATATCAGGGTATTTTTTAACATGCAAAAGATGTGGATTGTGTTAAAATGGGCTGAAAGGATGTGGGCCAAAACAAAATGTACTAACTGTAAGACACAACTACAGTTTAATTAAAAGTATTGCTAATTTAAGAATGGAAAGCAAGTCACATCCAAACACAAAGAAAGGAGGCCCACCGACCCATCTTTCCCCCTGCACTAAAATCTGTGCAGGCTCACAGTCCTTGAGCCTCACCGCATCTGAGGGGTCTCAGAGGACTTCACTCCCCATGGTGGGTTCAGGGCAAACCGGTGTTCAAAGCAGCCGTGCCTCTGCAGATTAGCTCTGTGAGCAGCGGGTTTATACCCCCATGAAAGAGGGTGCCACTCAGGGCTCAGTAGGGGGGCTGAGATCAATTGATGACATCAAGCTGTCCAGGTTTGGATGGGTGCCTGGTAATAAAAAGCTCTACTGTTTATTAGTTATCAGTTGTGCCTGAATGGGATTTTCTGGTGTATTTAAAATTTGGCAATGGCTTTTTTTAATTTGGCACAAAAGACACACAGTATGGTAGGTGGTTCAATATTGGCATTTATCATCTTATACTGGAATCACATTGTGATGTGATATGATCATAGCACAAAATTCTGTTGGTCAGATTAATGATTGATTTTGTAAAATATTTGGAAGGTATTTGTCTGATACCAGTGTGCACTGAAAACCAGTTATGTCCTTGTTATTTATATTGATAATAGAAATATTCTCATACATACTGTGATAGATCTCAACCCTATTCGATTGTATAGAAACATATTTCTGCCAGGAAAAGAATAGAATAGATGAAAACTTAGTCATGATAAAAAATAATGTATTGTTGATGATTTTTTTTATCTTCCTGGAGGTAATTGGCTTCCATACTCCTGATCAACCCGAGTACACAGCATGAGAGATGACCCCTGGTGAACTTGGTCATATCTATATGATAATCGGCTCTACATTGTCCATGTGTAAAACATAGAATGAATATAAGCACTCAGTATAATAGGATAAAAAAGCACATAATGAACAGAAGCAGGTTCAAATGTAGAACCATGGAGGAGCAAGCACTCAGTAAAGACCCATAAGAGCAGTTAGGTATCCCAAGAGGCAACTATGTCTCTCCGCAGTATCTTTATGTATTTTTTATTTTTCTTTACCCTAATCTAAAAGTGTTTAAACATGTAAACAATATATTAGGATTCCAGCTTTCATACTATATCTAGTATGTAGTGCAACTCTTAAGTAAAAGTTGGCACAGGGCGTCCTCTTGTGGTCAGAGAAGCTCAGTGCATATATACTCTATTTCTTTTCATTTTCTACACTAATGAATGCCCACAGCACTTCAACAACAGCATCATGTGAGAAATCCTCATTTCCCTGGTGTGTTTTTCTGTCTAGCTTGTTCAGACCTACTGCTGAGGATAGCACCTAAAGGCCAGCACATGACAGCACAAGGCCCCACTGTCATCATGTGATCAAGCAGCAGTCATGCTGTATAGGAGAGGCTTTGAAGCAGGGCCTGAAATGTATTTAGTAATGTGACATATCCTCACAATACTTCCCTTAATCAAGTCAGCGATTATAAACTTATGAGGCTCATAAAATGTTATCGGCAAAATGTTTGTGCTCAATTGTGATGACTTGATAACAGCTGACATAACTGACCTTGAGGCAACATGACTTGCAAGTTTTTAGACTTTAGAACAACAGTGTTTCTTTTGATTCATTTGTCAAACTCAACTCACATTTAAGAATGCACATTGTACTCAAATGGGATAAAAATAACACCAATATCAGACTCAAGTGACACACAAAAATGGCTTTATTGTGACAGACTATATAGTGTATAAGAACCATTAGTGCAAATTAACTTATTCCTAACTGTCTAAAGACAACATCTAATATATTTCATTCTGCGATCAATGCTTTAGGCTGCTTTCCATCACCATGATGGAGTCTAGTTAACAGCAGTTAACAGTACAGTGAAGTCAAGGGTAGGTAAGCTGTGGTCCATCTCAAAATGCCCAAATTACAACAAAACAGTGTCTCACCTACTTCTAGTTGTATCTAATCAAGCTGATATTTTTGGTATCCTTTGTCCAGACTTTCAGAGATTCATCCCCAAGTCTTCTGCTTCCACGCCTATACAATGGAGGAGGAAGAATTTCCGTTGGCATTGCTCACAGCGTTGAAAACGGCATTTGAGAAATTTAACAGTAGCACGTATTTCTAGAAACAATGCACCAGTTACTTTGGATAAACCATAAGCATGTGAACAGTTTTCGTTGGAACTACATTGTACCAATGAAGTAGCTCCCTTGAAAACTGCAGACGTGTTCTTTGGATTATCATGAGTAACTGGGGCATTGTTCCTGCAGAGACAAACTGCTGTTGAATCTTTTAAATGACATTTTTCAACGTAGGGAGAAACACCATTGACATTTCCTGCTCCCCTTTTGATTTAGGGTGGAAATCTGAATCTCAGAGACAAATATCTCAAAATCGAGATAAAGAAAAACCCCAAATATCTGCGTGCTTAGATAATACTAGAGTCTTTGGCCATTTCTGGGATACTGGTTGCTAAGATGCTTTTTAAGGCACATTAGACTCACATGGTGAAGTATGTTCTCCCTCAGTTTGCTTGTACTTTACATTAGTTTCTTGTGTTGTTTTCCTATTATACTTGACTCAAGTTGTCACCCTCCATCACACTGAATATATGCTGTGATCAACTACAGTTTTCCACTCTTAAAACACTTTTGAGGTATATATAGTAGAATCTCATAAGAATACACTTATTGTTAGAAAAAAAACCCCCACAAATCTATATCGTGTCATCTATATAAAAATAAAAATATGAACTTCGGACTCCAGGTTATTGCTTCTTGAAAATCCGCTTGGCATCCACTCCCTCGTAGTTGTAACTCTGCAGGGAAAAGATAGAGGTGTGTTACGTTTATGGAGACATTTATTGAAATAAAAGAAATTAACATATATTGTATATTATTGATTAAATGCTTCTGGACCTACTGACCTGTACAAGTTCTCCTCCCACCAGAGCTCTAGTGGTGGTCAGGACCTTGCTGTTGTCTTTCCTGGTGAATTTGCCTTTCAGCATGTCACCCTCCATCTCCCACGTACCCTGGTTAAAAATATACAAAATATACGATTTTATAATTTGTTTTTCGTGGGTTTTTCCAAGTTGAGTTAACCCTCATTCCAGCAACTACACATCCACGAGTAATTATTCACTGGAACTTTTCCATTTATTCCAGCGTTGGCTTTAGTTTAGTTGGCTTGGTTTGCACTTTCCCCATTAGTGATGAATCCATCAATCTTAAAAATAAATCAAGTTTTCCTCAAGCAAACCATTTCCTGTTGCACTGAAATAATGAAACGGCACTTTGGACCAGCTGCTGTTGGTTTAAACAACTCACTGAGACTTCGGTGCCATCAGCCAAGCTGTAGTCGAATGGGACGCCCAAGGTGAAGTCAATGTCTTTGGTGCGGAAGGCGCTGGACTCTTTGATGTGAAACTTGTCCCCGGTCTGCTCGATGGTGACCTTCAGGTTGTCGTGCTCTGCCAGCTTGCGCTTTACGACGTTAATGCCTTATTTGTGAAAGAGACAAAAAGTTCAGGAGCTGGATTGTTGCTATTATAGGACGGAATGAAGATCAGTTATTGAGAGTTAATTTGGAGGTGACAATTTTATCTTTAACTCTGCTCTGCTTTTATTTGAAGTTTGCACTTGTCTGCTTTCCAAATATAAGACTGAGTCCATGAGTCCATATATCTTAATTTAGCTGCTACTATTATTATAGGTAGCACAATAAACACCTCAAACTTATCAACACCTCACTGCACTGAGTAATACTGCAATGTCAAACTGTATGGAAACACATGACACAGTCACACACATTGCCCTCATAAACTTGATTATAAGGCCAGACATGGCACAAACAGAATGAGCTTTGGTGATCTACACATACAGCCTCTAACACACTCACCCATTTGCTCCATGAACTTATCATAGTTGTCGTTGCGGTCGACCTTCCAAGTTCCGTTGAACGCCATGGCTGCAGGCTCACTGGGTTAAAGGCAGCTGGTGATGAAGCACTAGCAGACCGTGGGATTGTGAATACCCACTGGCCTCCATTTATATACACCCCTCCCTTCACCCTATCAACCCCTGCCACCCCACCCTCCCTGAGCTGGCATGGAAGATGCTCTTCTTTATCTCACTGATTATCTGTCTGCTGATGTGGCCATTTAAAGACTGTGTCAAATGTAGGGCGATTGCCGCACGACCTCGAGGATACACTCATAAATAACTGGAGGGCAACTTCCCTCAGTGAATCTGGCACAGTTAAACACTGTCACATTGTTCTGCAGGAGGGGGAAAAAGAGTGGGCTGCTTGTATGGCTGCCCATGGCAGTCACTCAACTGAGCCCCTTTCTGGTCCTCAATCTTTTCTCTGTCGCCCTGTTTGTGCCTGGAATGAAAACGAGTTGTAAAGGACTATTTGACAGTGACAACTTGAGCTGGCATGCTTACAAAGAGTAGTAGTAGAAAAAAAAAGACTGGAAACCTGTTGTCCAGAGCTAACGGACCATACTAGTTGTTGCAACTTAAATCATGTATTCTTTGTAACATATCAGACTTTTGACCGTTTTGGTTGGGTATGCAGTTTTATTGAAGTACTCCTTCTACGACTCCAGGCAGCCTTTGGTTTTCAGTCATGTTTGTACGGGTTTCGCTGGTGCTTTCAGCCATGTAAAATTGTCTTCATCAGTGGAAAGAGACTGCCCATTTTTCATGAAGATGGATCTGTTGACATGCAAGCCCAGAAGCAAATATAATCTCATCCACAGCACTCTTAGGACTCCTGGAAGGAATAAACATGAACTTTTAGCCAGAACCAACAAAGTCATCGTGACAGTGCGGCTAAAAGGCTAAGTAGTTTAC
This sequence comes from Dicentrarchus labrax, assembly GCF_905237075.1. Taxonomy (NCBI): domain Eukaryota; kingdom Metazoa; phylum Chordata; class Actinopteri; family Moronidae; genus Dicentrarchus; species Dicentrarchus labrax. The sequence continues at coordinate 11,092,778 of NW_026136717.1, read as the reverse complement.
CATATCTTGTTTGTTTAATCCAAAGTTTGAAAATGACAATTAGCTTTTTTACAGGAGTTATGTGCCAGCCTATTTCTTGCCCTGAGTTATACCTCAGTCTTTTTATATATATATATAATAAGTGAGCCAGGCTAGCTATTTCACCTGTTCCCAGTATTTATGCTAAGCTAAGCTAACTGGTTGCTGGCTGCTAACTGGCTGCTAGCCTAAAGTTACAGTACAGACATGAGAGTAGTATCGATCTTCTTGTCTAACTCTAGCCAAGACAGCAAAAGGGATCATTTCCGAAAATTCATTTATGCAACGGTAGACTTCTCAAATACAATAGCATTGTTTGCAAAATGTTAGTTGTGACGTCACTGTGGATTTGTAATGACATGGGACAAAGCATGTTGAAAAAACAACCCTGGTATTGTCCTTTAAATTACCAAAGTAGTTGTCATTCAGCTTGTGTCCTTGGACAATGGGGCACTGTAGCTGCATTCTTGAGGGGAAACGCTGTGTACTCAGAGCAGGACTGTTGGATTATGGACACTGAATACTGAATACATTGTTCACACTCGGTCACGACAAGATTCCACTCCCTTTAATATAACAGTGTTAGCAGAGGAGCAGTTTGGGAATGTGACAGGTAAATCTAATATGTTACAGAACAAGAAAGACACCTACTCTTTAAATGATACCATACATCATGTTTACATCCCAGTTCAGCACTGCTACCACTTCCATATTCCCTGCATGCTGCATGGTTAAAAATGCATTTGGGATCGAAGCTGGGATTCACAGATAAATTAATGTAGTTTGTCTCACATAGCATGACGGATGTTGTTGTTTATAAAAGATGTTTGGAGGATAAATCTATGGGCGAAACCCAGTTCCTGTGCTCAGTTTGTCTGATTAATGAGCTCTCAATGTTCAGTAACACAGGCATAGAAATATTTGCTGTGATGTTTTCAGTGACACCGTAATATAGATGTGTGTACACTGACATAGTTTGATTAGGTTGTCCTTAAGGGTCTACTTAAAATTTCCCTACAGGGCTGGGAATGCCAAATGATATCATCTGAACTGTTTTAAATTGTAAAATGTGACTTTAAAAGCCCATACATAGTGATTTTGTTGATGATTGATGATGTTTAAAGTGTTTAAACTTATTCTCACACTAATATATATATATATATATATCACATCTTAGCTGCTGAGTGACCTTTGCAATGTTAACCTGGGGCTGCTTTTCAAAGTATAGAGCTGAATAGAATTTAAATTGATGTTATGTGTGTAAATAGGCTGAATTAGTAACTCTCGAGTATCAGCACACACACATACTACTAAGTATATATTAAATATAATAGGTATTCTTCAACTTAAAGTTAGTTTACACTTGCTTGAATATTGCCCTTATCACAATCTGGCTGCAGACCAACAGTTACCTAACATAAACTGGATGTTTTGCAATTCCTCTCACTGGGTGTAAATGTCATTAAAAGGTAATGATAGCATAGTGATCGAGTGTCTGATTATACCTGTGTCTCCTGTCCCATAATCCCTTTTACGGCTGTCAATAAAGAACGTTTGTACTTTGACTCTTTATTAAGCTCACCTGACACAATTTGCACCATAGGCAGTGCCATAATCATTCAGATTAGGATAGATGTAATTGTAGTTTTTATATATCTGCTATTATCAACAGAAAAGCTCCACCCAGTCCACCCACCCTCTACCACCTTCAGCATGTTGTTTATGATGATGTTGCAGCCTCTAGAGATTTCTCTTTCCGTGGCTCTGGGGCTGATGTTACACTTTGATGTCACACACTGATGTAACTCTATATAATCTCACTAATGACTCTGTTTTTAAACAAATAATTAGTTAATTGATCCTTTTTTCCATATTGCTCTGTCCCAGTAGTCTCAATTACTCTTATTAGTGTTAACACCTCATCTGGCACCTTTCCACTGTATATTTGGTTCACGTGTCTACATTCATACAAGTAAAACAAGCCCATGGGTAACATTATATTTGCCGGTACTCTAATAACTACATTAAACGTATGTATTGTATTGTATTCCTTGCAGATTCTTTTACTTTGATGCATAGGGTACTGTTTAATTAAACAAACCATTAAACTGCATCTCACACAGGCATTAAACAATGTTATAATCTTGAGTACATTCTGTTGGTGATATTTCATAAAAACAAAAGCTCAGCTGCTGGCAGTAGGGGAAAGAAGTACTCAGAGCATTTACTTAAGTAAAAGTATCAATACCACAGTGCAGAAATGGCCCAATTCATGTATATTCTATTACTTGATAATAATCATTGATAGATTAATGTAAAAATCTTTTTAAGGTTAATTTTAATGACTTTATATACTGCTGTGTAGCTTAATCTCTAATAATAAATTACATTTTATTTGTTGATAATATTTTGTATTAAGAGTCTGAATCTCAGTAACTGAATCTATCAAATGAATGTAGAGGACTAAAAAGTACAAAGGACAAGTACCTAAAAACTGTATACTGAAGAACATGTACTTTACTTTCTACCACTGATTGCTGGTGGTGAGCTGCCACATGTTGCTTTTAGTCACTTAATCAAATCAAATATTGCTGATTAGAAAACTTAATTGATAATAAATCATGTGAAGCCTGTGAAAACTTGGTTTAAGTCTCACATATTTCTGTATACAATTCAAATTTAGGGACTAAATAAGCAGAAATTAACGTTTGGGATAAAAAACATCCTCAATGATTAATTATTAATCTCTGAGTTATCTGCTTCTTTAAGACTGTGTGGGTGGGGTTTGATCAGGTTTGATTGACAGTCTTCATTCATTGATAGGCAACATAAGCAACCTGGCTACCCATATAAAAACTGTCTCAAACCCACCCACCTCAAACCAGTGAGGAAAGTAAAGACAAAAATACAGAAATCTCTCATAAATAAACAAAACAGTTCTTCAGCAGCATATTTTGTGTTCATGCAGTAGGAAAGTGATTGAGAAAGTATGTTTTCAGGGCCTTTTAAGTTATTCTTCAAGCACAAACACACACACATTTGATGGTTTCAGCCATGGGCGGATATTTAATTTCACTGTTGGAGAGGACCAAGGCCACCTTCCTTGTCCCCACATCTATTGCAACTATGTTTTCTACCTTGATCTCCTTCCTGTGTAGCTGTAAGAAAGTTTCAGTGCAACAGAGACACAGAGCGTGACTCGTAACCACAGTAACTGACTCTCACGCCTGCCTGCATGCCTGTGCACGGTGCAAGAGGAGAGGGAGAGACGCTGTGATGCTGCCAGAAGACCTGCGGACTGAGATTTCCCTGAGCAGCATGATGGGGAATGAAGTAGCCTACAATATAATAGATTTGTGTTGATTTCTCACTTTTTAGTTGGCTTTTAGAAAGGAAGTCGCTAAGAGGGTCTGAAAAGTTGGCAACACTGTGTATGTGTGAGTAAGGGTGAGGGTGTAGCAGTGGCTGTTTGAGCTCATAATTCATATTCAAATTGAAGGACCTGTGGCTATCAGCCCAATAACCAGGCCCTAAACACGCCCCAACCGCTGGGGTATGGTAGGCCAACGGACCAAACCACTAGTACATATTATTATATTATTTTAAATCATATAGTTATGTTTACAATGATATATTGAGGGGGGGGCATTCCTATTTTCCCTGCTTTTAGTCTTCATTATAAACTTGCATATCTTTATTTTTTGGACTGTTGGTCGGGGAACATAAATCATTTATAGACATCGACTCTGAAAAATAGCACAGTACTTTGTATTTATATACCAAACTAATAATTAATCTTGATAATAATTGGCAGCTTAACCAAGAATAAAAATAATAGTTGCAAACAAATTAAGGATTTCTGTTAATACATATATACCTCACAGTTGTAATCTAAGGCTTTTTTTCACGACCAATTGTTTATGAATGCTCACGCTGTTCACACAGAATGGCAAAAAGCATTTTTATACGATTGTATGAATGCAAGAAAATAAAAAACATGACCAAATGAGAAGTGAAAAATACAGGAGACAAAATGAAAAACATTTCAATTCATCCACCCACACGACTCTTTATTGAGATTATTGATCCATTAGTGGTTGCATTTATCTTCAGTCTCAGCAGAAATACAGACACTCTGCATGTTTGCTTGAAGTTAGCACTTTGGTTCCCTGAGTTGATATTGTCATTCATAATCAAAGCTTTTAGGATGCACTGTAGATAACAGTGTGTCTCTGCTGCTGTGACCAGAAACTCTCTTCAGTGATGTAGTACTCCATCTAGTGGAGCACCGATGCAGCTGCTGTGTGCACTTCCCTCCTCTGTTGGCAAACTGACGGAGATGCTCACATTCATACTGTAAAAGCGACTAAAAATATATTGAGATTTGGGTTAAACCTTTCAGGAGTTGCAGTTTTGGGACTCAATTTATGTTGGGGAAAGTTTAACCAACCAGAACTTTTTAGACTTAAGTGTCACAGATTTGCCAATTAAAAAGCCGTCTCATGAGAAAGAGTTTATTTTCGAATTAAAGCAACAAATTACATCCTACATTTCTATCAGGTTTGGCTGGAATTTGATTTCCACTGCCTTCAAGCCAGACAGAACTTACCATTGCCTGCAGCATCTGATTGCAGTCCAGAAAAGCCCCAGATGCTCTAAGACATACTGTAAGAAAAAACACAATCCTATCCTAAATATATCCCCGGTGCCTCTGGAGAGTAAGTGAAAGTCAATATTATTGAGGCTCAGCAATGAGGCAATATTTGAATTTCAAATGAGCCCGAGACAGTAGAGAAAGCTAGCATTCAGTCACCCTGACAAGAGTGTAGACGAATAGTGAAGAGGCGAGCGCATGACACAGCGTTGACAAATAGCTGGTGCATTATGCTGAATGAGAAACACTGTTTCAGAGAGAGGAAATGGGATAATTGATCCAAATTAGGAAAGAGTGACCTAAAGCACTTTGCAAGTGCCAGTGTAAGGCAGAATGTGAGGGGTGTTAATACATCTTCTCAAATGAAGCAGGAACGTACAATACTGCATGTGTAAATGTGATGATTTATGCAGTCAAATGAAGGAATTCGTGCAGGTCCATTAAAGAGCTTCAGCTTTTGGAAGAACGCCACAATAGCAAGAGTGAAATTATTTAAATTCAGCACTTTATTTAAAACACCTTACATAGTTTGATGGTTTAAATGTTTTACAGCAAAGTTACAGCATTTAAAAAACTCTTTCCATTCCATATTAAAAATTCTACATCTCAGAATCGTGAAATAATATAAGAACAAATCCTCGCCTTAATTGCTGGCTCTCGTCTTGGTAATAACTTCTCCCCTATCTCCCTCATTCAGCGGTTCACCCTTCCATATTTATTTTCCTGCATCGACGGTGCGTTCCAACACTGAGAGAAGGATTACACGCCTGGCTTGGTCTACATCCTACAGCCTCTGCTGGGACTGGTGCTGCCACCCACCACATGACCTCAGCTGCTCCGGGGCTACCTGCATGGCTCGGTGTGGGTTATAAATGATCCAGGACCAGGCGCCATGCAGTGCCACCCGCCAAGCAGACCCCTGAAACAACCCTGGTAGAGGCTTTTGTAAATGTACTCACAGAATTAAATGACAGTTTTACACCACAACTTGTTAAAACACACTTATTAGATACAACTGTTGAAAAACATGTGACTGGGCCACCCCAAGTGCCACTCCATTATCTTTAGTTCTTCCACTCTGCACTGTCTTTTAGAGGCTGTATGAGGCTACATTTCAAAGCTACAGTGAACATGCTGGTATCATATAAGGCTAGCATGTCGGGAAGAGGGCTAAATAATGCGTTTTAAGCTAAATGTTGACGACTGGAAAACTGGCATAGCCATTTTCCAAAAGGATTCCTTGACCTCTGACCTCAAGATATCTATCTAGATATCTAAGTCTCCCCTTTAAAGACTCACCCACTTTATGCTAATCCCATGCAGTGGGATGCAGTTTTTTTGCATGTGGTATACATTTTTCACCTTGTGTATTTAAATGTTTCTACATACTGGAATTGCGTAGATTGGGAATGAATGGAAAGCTGAGACACATACTTCATGCCACCCCTGCATAAGTGAGTGCCCCACTTGTGCCACATGAGTCAAAAAAAAGTCTGGACGCGCCCCTGCAACAGACAGGACAACAGGTTCATCCTTTGGGGAATATGAACTGGATTTTGTTATTTAATCGCCCAGATTTTGGCAGTGGATCATCTAATAATGTATGTATGTATTATAGTTACAGTTACAGTTACACTTACAGTACAGAATGTTACAGTATGTGTTATAGTAAAAAAATGAAATAATATATAATAATAATTATGTGACAAGATAATACAAACTAGTACATTAACAGTAAAAGCAGTCTTATCTAAATGTTTTCTACTACGGCGTTCCTGAATCATCATTTAATTATCAGAGTGAGTTCACTATCGACCAGAGTTTCAGAGGAGCAAAAATAAGATATAAGATGGTCATTTTCCAATATGAGCTTTGTAGATAAATACAGCAAAGAGAAAAAAAACAGAACAGAGACCAACTGACCTTATCACATAAGATGCAGTGGTGAGTTTTGTAATTAACTCCAGTAATGAAGCTGAGGCAATCTTTGGGTCTAAGTATGGAGGCAGCAGCGTGTAATCGACAAATGAGAAGAAAACTGCTTAAACTTGTGTCTGTACAAAATGCCTTTGTAGCAGGTTAACAACAATGTTTGTCTACAGGATATTTAAGTTAAGAAGCAAATCAATCAAATCAATTTCTCTCACAAAAAAAATCTAATTCTTATTCCGCCTGGACCTTCATCTAAAAACACTGCTCACATAACAAGCATGGGGTATACTGTATATGGCTTGTTTTTTCATTACAGGTCGATGAAGTAGTTAAGTTCAGAAAATAGCCCAATCTTGAGATGAATGAAATGAAAGATTAAAAGAATAAAAATCTCAAATCTGCAGCTGAATTTTTTAGATTGTATTCAGTTTGTGTATATCCACCAAACATCTTTCATATATTGCTAAATATACCAATTATTTCAACTTTTACCATATATTTTCCATATATACAGCCCTTATATTTGTGTATAGAATGTACTATATTTTAACATGCGAAAATATTTGTGTATACTGCCAACTATATGTAGAATCCTTCCATATGTTTTTATATATGTTTTTGTGTGTCTCACAGAGTTCTCACAGAAATAATGGTATCATATGAAACTAGAATCTTCACGGATAATCAAGCCTGCTGACTCTGCGCCCTGGCAAGTGTGCTCTGATTTAAAAGTTTTAAAAATGTTCCACAAGATCTATGCATGTGTCTGTATTTCTGTACATAAATGGTCCTTTAAAATGGCAAAAGTCACATTGTACCACCTATGAAGGTCCTTGGAGTTGTGCAATAAATGTAAAACATGAAACTATAATTCCCACTCTCCAGCTTGATTGAAGAGATGTTAATTACAATCATCTCATCTCCCTTTGCTGATTTTAATTTGCACTCAGTGCATTTGACCCAATTTTGTTTTAATGAAGTTGGCATTTTCAGTAAAGTTCAGCTGACTGAAATGATTCAGCAGAGACAACTTTCTGGTTTACGTCGCAAAGCCAACACTTTACCATTTTGTGTCAGACATTTTACTGTAAATTAGGACTGTCTGTCGTTAGTGTTTCTGTGCTTCTCATGACAACTAACTCCTTCTCTTCTTCAGCAGATGTCCACTCACTCAACCCAACATATGGGCAAACAAACAGAGGCTTGTTCGTGATGTGTGTGACCGTGGTGCAAACCTCCAACCCAAGTCGTTAAAGTGCTTAATTGTCATCAATAGCCACTAGTTATCAAATCCTCCACAATTACTCTTCCACAGGGTATAAGGTGACTGTCCTCCAGCATCCTGTAAGTAATATTCTGTGACAAACGTCTTCATTCTCACACGTTTATTCTAATACCCTCGTAGAACTTCCCACCTAATCTTGACGTTTCCTCTCCTCTCCTCGGTCGCTGAGGGTTTTGTGCTGAGAGGACGAACCCTAAGCTCTTAATTGCAGGTGGTGTGTGTGTACGCTTTTCTCCAATCCCAGCCCCCTTTGTTCGCAGCGCTGTGTGAGAAACAAAGGTTCCTTTTTTTGCTCCCTGCCTTGACTCTCAGAAGTAGTGTGGGGACGAAGAAAGGATTAAGTCAACATTTCTCATGACCTCTGAGGCCTTGGGATGTTGGAGGGAAGCTTGCGTGGTGCTTACAATAGGCAACCTGGCAGGCAACCTGTGTGTGTGTGTGTGTGTGTGTGTGTGTGTGTGTGTGTGTGTGTGTGTTGTGTGAGTGTATCACATGGGCAAAGTGCTGGAGAATTCAACAAAAAACAATTTTTTAATTTTTGTTTACCTCTGACAAACCTGAAAATAGTTCACAGACATGCCCTTTCAATATCATTTTATCATTCCGAACCTATTAGTGTGTCTAATATTCAGACATTCCCTCAAAACAGTAATCGAGTGCTAATATAATTCTGAACGGTGCTGCTCCAAAAATCTCTCCCGCTGAGACTGAATGAGTCATAAAGCATGGAGCAGGCTGCTACAGTTAACTGTTGTTGTTCATTTGTTTCACATTACAGAAGCTCCATTTTGGCTAATTAGTCTTGACAGTAGCTTTTCCCTGCGGTGTTGATTAGATCTAATTAATGACTGCAGGCAAGATGGAGGACTGGTGCCCTGAAGGAGCCATTTTCATACTTCCCAAGGTAATTGAAGCTGTCCTTTTTTGCCACAAAGACAAAAACTATTCTCCTATTTAGTTTTTTAGTTTTTACTGTTGTTTCAAACTTTTTAAATATTCTATCATGAATCCACAATTACAGGTATTATAGCGTAATATAATTTGATGTCAGCAGAGGTCTATTGATTTTATGTGATGTCACATCATGTCCTTGCAAGTTGGGCCTTCGAGCAAAGCGCTGATTCCCTGACTTTACTCTAAATGCATGAATATAAAGCAGACCGGGAAAAAGCAAACACAAGCAAACTTTCTCTGGATTAATCAAGTTTAAATGGAAATGGGAAATGGAAATCGACTGCAAGGTTATAATGTTGTGATATGACTTTGTAAAACAACTAGAACTTTCTTTGGATATTTTACCAGTAAGCTCCCTTTCTCTTCTTTTTCTCCAGCATTGCATCATACAATCATAATCTTTCCGTAGTAACTCATCCACAGTTGCCTGCCACCTCCCATCAGTCCAGTGGAGTGGAGAGCTTAAGGGGATTAGATCTGAGGTGAATGTCTCATAGGAAAACACCATGCCAAACTATGCATGTTGCAGGGGAGCAGATCGTCAGGAGGATCTGATTAACAGTGTGAAAACGTTCCTTATCTGCGATGACTTGAAACCTCCATACAAAGGCAGCAACAGCCAGAAAGAGCGAGAGAGAGGAGATGAGATGATTAAGGTGGAGATGGATTCGTCACGTATGTAAAACATCTTCCAACAAGTCGCAGCAACAATTTTTCAGCTCACAAAGTGTTATAAAGTTTAATGTGTGTGCGAAGTAAGAGTGGTTATCGATATTATAGTATTTTTAGTTTTGGCTTTGTCTTACATTGATCAGCATATCTGCAAGGAAATATGCACAATAAAATTACAGATTAAAAAGTAAAAAATATGCACATTTAACAAAAGTAAGATAAGTTTCACTATTAGAAGCCATGATTCAAATACAGACCATGTGAACAACACATATTTTTTACATTAAACTAAGAAAAGAAATACCATTGATTTTAGCCTAACCCTATTCTAAACAACTACAGCTAACACTCACTTATTGTTAACATGACCAAAATATCTAAAATGAATAGCAAATCCTATTTCCAACAAATGAACTATGGATTGACTGAGTAATGTAAGGGGGACTGCCCAAAATTCAGCCCATTTGTCCGATAGGACATTATCCCGAAAACAAAAGCCCACTCTTCTGAAGGCCTGTTTTATACACTCTCCCTGGAGTTTGGACAAGCAGGAAAGTTAGGTGACCTTTGTCGTCATGGTAACAATAATGAACACGTGGTTAATGTTTTGAAACGACCGCAGTTTGGTTTGATTTAGGCACCAAACTACATGGTTAAGTTTAGCAAAAGATCACAGTTTGGATTAAAAAAAGTATGTTAGTTACTTTGGTTACTACAGAGAGTGTGTTTTTGGAAACAACAGGCCTTCAGAGCACATGGTCGTTGGCAGGGATAATGGGCTTTCGGTCTAATGGGATGTTTTTCAGACTATAAATGGGAATAATGGGCCATCGGAACAATGGCACGGCCCCAATGTAAGAGGGGTCACTCATAGTGAGGAAAGAATTATCACCCAGCTATGTGGTTCCTCTCTGTGGAGCATTTTAGCATCTTTTAGCTAATATTTTAGCTTGTCAGTTTGTATTTCCAGCCAACAACAATATTGTTTTATTGTAATACTGGTGGAAAAAACCCACTGTGGACTACCTGCCCAGCATTTAATCAATTTTGTCTGCTAGATGTGCAGAGGCATAATTCTTGACTGACACACATTTCAATCTTGCCATGAAATTAACCGTAAAGTAGCAGTTTGACATTTTAGTAAATACTACTTCCATATTTGTCAACAGTTTGATGAAAAGATACCACTGTCATATCTGTCACTGTCATAGCAAAAGTAAAAACAATCCACCTACGATAACTTCAGCTCACAATCCGTTCAAGAACTGAAGCCTACTTTAATACATCTGTGCTTCCAGTTCTGAAGCCAGTTTGAATTCCATCATGGTTGTAGAAATTTTTCTGCTGCAGTTTAAATTTTCCATCAATGCTGTTGGTCCCATTTGACAGAAACCACTTTATTCCCATGCTGGTACAAGCCATAACCCAGAGCATAGTACAGTATTTTCACCAGCCCCTTGGCCTATATAGCTATCCCATATTTTCTTCGACGTGCAGTGCGTAATAACTCCATGGTTGGGGAGAGATATGGGGGCTCCCGGTGAGCGTTGCAGGGGCTGGTGTCGGTGTGTCTCGGAGCCCCTGATGTTTATCTGGAGGTACTCTGTAGTCTGATCACAGACTCTCCTGTTTCTATCACCACCTGCTCGCAGAAATCCAAATAATTACCTGTGTGTTAATGTGGGTGGTGGTCCTTATCTGCAGCCAATCGCATTGACGCATGATGGAGTGGTTGCCGTTGCTCATGGCATTGCTCACTTCTTCCAGGATGAAGAGGGGAAGGGAGCTCATTAATGAGATGAATTAATTTGGATGGGCTGCTTAAACTAACAGAGAAGCTGTACTGAATATTCTTTATTTACTGCTGTAGATTGCTCTCTCTCTCTCTCTCTCTCTCTCTCTCTCTCTCTCTCTCTCTCTCTCTCTATCTGTGTGAATGCTGTGCTGCCTGTGTTTGTGTGGCCTGTCGTCCTTCCAGGTCTCCACGGTGGAAAGGACGTCATATGGCTCAGGCCATACCTATCTGGCGAAGCTGCTCAACGTCCTCCTGGATTCACACTCTTTACTTATGTTTTACAATCTATTATATCTGTATTTTTGTCATCAAAATTTGTATATATTATGATTTTTTGCTGATCTGTACACATGACATATATTGCATGTCTGTCTGTTTTGGTGGAGGGATCCCTCTCTCTGAATCTTCTTCCTTTTTTTCGCCCTGTAAAAGGGTTTTTTGGGAGTTTTTCCTTATCTGAATCGAGGGTCAGTGGACAGTGGGTGTCACACGCTGTGCAGATTGTAAAGCCCCATGAGGCAAATTGCTCTTTCTATGCTTATTTTTATTTTATATACCTCCAATTATGTATTTTTTTATTTTTCTCAATTTATCTATAATTTGCACTTGCATTTTTTCTCTGGGGATCAATAAATGACAAATATGCATTTATGAACCTAATAGTTTTACTTTAACTGCATTGAATGCTAACAAGAAAAAGAGATTACAAAATCTGACTTGAGAAGTAGACCAGTCACTGATGGTAAAGATGAACTAAGATTCTGACTGACAGAAACAAATTGGCTTGTTTCATTGGGAAAAGTGTAGCATTCATCCGTCTCTAGGCTTGTTGACAGAACAGAAGTAGTGGTGAGTAATTGTCTGTAAATGTATCTAGCTGTCTGATTCATTTTGACTGGAGATGCTGATTTTAAGAGATAGAATAGCCTGGAAGATGGTTTCCATGTGTGGTTTTGGCATGCAGTCAGTCTGGATGTATGGGGGTAATACTGGTTTATCCGTCCATCTATCTGTTGGCCCACCACACTGAAATATCTCAACACCTATTGGATGGGTGCCATTAAATGTAGGCATTTCCAGAGGATGAAATCTACTGACTTTAGTTATCTCATGACCTTTCCCCTAGCACCATCATGATGTGAGATATTTAGTTTAAAGTAAAATGTCTCAAAAACTGCTGGATGAATTCTGCAGTGCAATTTTGTTGTTTAAATCGGGTACAACTGAAATACTATATTATAACCAGCTCTTGCTACTACTTAAATGCAGGGACAAAACAAAAGAAAACAAGACAATGGGGAAGAAGGGTAGAGTATGAGTTGGGCATCTTAGAGGAAAGGAAGTTAGAAGTTAGAGGACAATCCTGACCAGGTTCTAAAAGAAAGAACTGTAGAAACTGGTAAGTATTTCATTGGTACCTGATTCATACAACAGAATTACCTGGTAAATTCCGGTAAACAGTGATATTCCAAATACTTGCAATACTAATGACAGCTACATTGGGTTTAGTGCTAATTAGCAAATATTAGCGTATTATGTTTAGTTATGTTTATCAGCATAAATAGCATTGTCACTGCCTAACAGAGCCGTTAGCAGCTGTAGAATCTTGTTCCTCCTTGGTTCAATGTAAAGTGCCTTAAACACTGCACTAATAATTATATAATTAATGAATATTCTAATTATCTGAGTATAATATGTGTCATTAGTTTGAAAGACTGACAGGTGGCTGTCTCAGCTGCTGGCAGATCTGGTCCATCCTACCCTTGAGGTATCTCTCCACCTGTTAAAATCCTGCTCCTCCCACTACTCTTAATCCCAGCATGACAGACATACAACTGGGCAGGACTCCCGGGGTCCCAACAATGCCGACCCGCCCTCAAACACAGCGGAAACATTCAGGGATTACGACGTAAGTTATTCAGAGTCAATCACCTAGAAAATAGAGCCCCTGAATGGATAACCAGACCAATATATGGTCACTTAGGCACTGGGCTAAACCAAAGAGCGCAGTCAGGTGGAAGGAATACAGGCATGCTGTGAGTTGAGAATGTGAATTAAAACTCACCCACGGATAAAAAACGTGGAACAACTTTTCTCACGTTTGTAGATCTGCTCACAAAAGCTGTCAAACTGGCATGAGTCAATTGTGGCTTGGATATGCAGGAGCAAAAAAAAAAGTGGTAGTGAGTGATTTGCTTGTTATTGTTCTCGTTGTGCAGCAGCATAATTTTGCCACATTTTGATGTGTAAAATGATGAGATTTACTCCACACATGCACTCCTAGTGCTGATGAGTCTACTTATACAATTACTCACACAAAGTTTTAACCGCCATCATTATTCTCACAGCTGTGAATTATTCATAAGATCGGATCTCTTGAGCATGTGTCGCCTGAAAACTCAAAATCACATTTTCACATTTGTACACTTACTGCCAAGTCATGACATCGCACATATTGAGATGGATGGCAATTACTGTTCATCAGCGTACAGCAGAAAGTATTCAGAAGATGATGGAGGACACTGAGGACATGGATGCTTAGAGCACAACATGTATAGCCTAAATATTATATTGAACTACATAGAATATTTAATATGGGGCGGCAGTTTGAGCAGTAAGCTCTATTCATGATTGAATGTTAAAGTGCCCCTCCACTCTAAAATCTTATCTCAAATGTTTCTTCTTGTTCCTACAGTTGGATGTTTGAGCTTCACTGTGCAGAATGATGTATGTGCAGAGTTTGACACTAGAAGGATGTTTTCACATTCATCTGCTGAAAGAGGAAAGTTTCTCTGTGCTCACTGAGAATCAGATTTTAAGGGGCGGAGCCTACAAGCATGATCTGTGACATCACAGGTAGTTTGGAAGTCAAGCCTGGTCCAATTTATTACTTATATAAGTGTTATGTAGACACATGAAGCCACCAGTGCACATACACTGAGAATGGACTTTACAGTGAAGTCGGAGTCATTTTGTGTACAGCAAGAAAACTTTGGATATTAGATTCTTTTTTTCCAGATCAGCCACACATTATTGTTCCAAGCAGACTATTTGTAAATATGTCTGACTACACGTCAGGATGGGATCATTGAGTATTGTTTAAGTTAATGTAGATTTCTATTAAATATTGTTTTTATTGTTGTCATCACATGCCTCTACACTTCTACACTACTTAAACTGGGGAATGTGCTGCATTATGAGTCCCACACTTCACTGCAGCCCATTTAATAAACACGCATGTGCATGGCAAAATCAGATTGCATGAGGCAGTTTAATCCTGAAAGTTTGGAATTTCACAATGAGATCATGGGCACGGCATGTTCGAGTTCCTCACGTTAAAGTCCAACAAACATGTAAAGAGAATGCATATTGGAATTAACATCACATGCCAAAAACAACTTTTGTTTAATGTTCTGGCCTTCAGTCCACAACAGAGATCGATAAACATCTTGGCATTGATTTAATACAATCTTTTTTTTGTGTTAACTTCTCAAATTCAAAATTGCTATGTGTTATGTTATATATGCTGCATGCCTTTCAGTCATGTGGCTCAATGTATATAAACTATTAGCATACTGCATTCCCTCACATAAGATAATCCTATGTAGTATAAGGAACTTTAGATAAGTTAATAAAATTATAAAAATCATAAAATTGTCCCCCAGCATGTATTTTTATTGTGAGTGGCCAATGATAATTATTGACTGAGCTTATTACTGACAATGTTTTGTTGTATTGCCTCCTTACTTTTTGCATAAGCTCCCTCTAGGAAAAAGCTATGTTTATCGACTATGTATAGTAAGTACAAGCTGGAATAGTTTGTAATAATTTGTCTATTTATCTTGATTATATGTCTATGTTGCTTATTTGAAACATAGAGGATGTTAAACACAGTTTAACATCATTTGACGCTGGCATACATTTTTTTTTTTTACATTTGTTTGCTTTTTTAACACACACTACAGTATAAGGGCAATTTAAATCATATATATTTATATTTATGCATATGCCGTTATTTGATTGACCTTGAATTGAGTTTTCTACCCACTGTCCTGACTTTCAGTGACACAATGACAGTTTCTTTTGGGTGAGCTGTTTACTCAAAGTACCACAAAAAGGTCCTTGTCTAGAGAATTTCACACCTTATTAACCAAAGCCAGTTCCTTGTAGTTTTACGTGGATCAAAGAGCGATCATGTTGCACATAGTCAGGTTAATCCACCTGTGGACAGAGAACAAAACCTCTGCTGTTGTCAGAATCGCCTTGTTCTTAGCTACACATGTGAGGTCGTATCACATTAGCTTGTTCTGCAGATGTCACCATGAGGCTGGAGCTCACCAGTCAGATGAATGCGTGTAAATGCATTGTGCTTTGTGCTACATACAGTACATGATATTGTAAATCAAAACATTGTAGTGTGCAAATGGGCAATTTGTGCTTATTTTTTAAGTCTCATTTAATGATGTTTCAGTCCTTCGTTAAATTTATTTAAGAAATAAAATTTTTTATACCTTATAATGTGAAAAAAATATGCAAAATCACAAGTATATGCTGTTTAAACTAATACCAACATTAGGTCTTAATTTAATTTGAGATTTTAATCTAAAACATTCAGACATTTTGGCACATTGCTGAAAGTAGAATATAGATACAAAGTCGTGAAACCACTGTAAAAGGTGAAGGTCTGTTTATCACTCTAATGAAAGGGTATCACAGTATGGGAAAGTTAGAAACATAAACAAATTGTAGCGCTTAACCACAATGTGCTATTACATGAAAATTCTCCTGCGTTTTTCTCAGTGGGCACCCTCTAACAAACATGTGTTTTTTTCCCCGACGGAATCAAACTTTGATGTTTTTCCCTGTTGTGTTTGGCCTTTGTTGCCGGTGGACAGCCCATCTTTATTCCGTGCTAGCAGGGTAGCGGGGCTTCAGAAGCTTTTCCGACCACTATTTTCATGGTTTAAAGCTTTCATCTCATTTGCTGGTCGAGGAAGTGTCATGCTGCTGTGGAGTGGTGTGTTGTTTTGTTGTGAGGGGCAGCCTCAGCTTGCCTCCCACATCGGGGGGTTAAAGCACCCTGCTTGCTATAGGAAACCAGGCTGGCCTTAATAAGACGAAGTCCAGGCATTGATTTGACAAAATAGTATTTGGAATTAGATGTTGTAGCACAAGCAAAGCTCAGCTGGGGTAAAAACAATTCTCCCATCAGGGGGCGGTCATCCCTTAGGGGACTACTGTACCCCCTGCCTACCTGAGAGGATCAAAGCCATGTCTTAAAAGAAAGGGAGACAAATTTGTCAAATTTCAGGATGAAAAACTAAATCCTCTTATTCAGAAGAGACATGCGTTAGCTTATTAGCTTAACAGGCTAAAGGCTAATTACAATAATTCTTCACCACAGTGGTATTAGAGATAGGTTGGTGTTTTGATGATTTGAACTATAAAAACCGTGCTAGAATATGTAGTATGACAAAAAACAAATGTAATTAAATGTCCCCTTACTGTTTTTTTCCTAGATGTTCCAATCGTAACCCACAGTCTTCATCAGAATTTTAATTAAATTGAATTTTATTTTATTTTATCATTCATTTTTCTTAGATCAAATCTGAGAAGACTGTGAGACATTGTTGGAAGTTAAAGAATAAAAGATAGTAAGTGGACATTGAGTTTAGAATATTTTTTATCATTTCAAAATTTCAACACTCAACTAGAGCCTTATGCTTATGTTTTTATAACATTACTACATAACTAATATTCATCTCCGCTTACCCTGAGGTGTTAATAAAAAAAAAGCTACTTACAAGTAGATGAACTGAGGCCTGCCAAAAACAAACACTTGTGGAAAATAAATAAATAAATAAATAAAAGCAACTGTGAAGTTAATCACTTGTCAAAGGGCTCATTATTATAGGAGAGGGACAGGCCTGACAAGAATCGGACAAAAGCAACACAGCTTTAGTTTCAATGAGCCACTCCGCTGGTGCTGGGGTGACATCAGAGGTCCTCTAAGCTGTCCTTTGTATCCTTTCCTCGTACGCCTCGTCTCTTGGGCCGTCCCCCTTGTTCTCACCAGCAGGTTGTTTTTTCGTCCTCTCATTAAGCCCTGATCCCAAAATTAGAAGTCCTCCAAACACCACATCTGACCGTGCGGTGACCCCTCTGTGTCATGTTAAGGAAAAGACTTGGGCATGTTTTCCTTAAAAATGTGGTTTTGTAAATGGCTTGTCAAACACAGGACATTTTGGAGAAAAAGTAATTGCTGCATACAGGTTATGTTAACACTCATCGTGTTATTTTTTCATTCCAGTTAGTGTTAATGTTCTTGAACTGCACGGAAGTCATAGGGAGGAGGTTAGTGTGGATGGTGGGCGTAAAAAGACCAGGATTTGTGTGCTGTTCTGTGCCTTGCCTCTGGTTAGTTTTAGGCTACTAAAGCACTTTGGTTCAGGTTGAGGATAGGTTGCATTTCTGATTAAATATTTAAAATAAATGTTTAACCCAGACAATGATCTTTCCCTAACTTTTACTAAGTGCTTCAGTTGCCTAAACAGAACCATTAAAAACATTACGTTACATTTCCTCACCACCTTGATAAAAACGTAATCTGGGCATCATTACATTTCTTTCTAATCGTATTTGCTGTTTCAAATAACTAGTATATAAACAAAAAACAGTGACAGGTTTTCAGGTTTGAGACCATTTTAACTATTGTAAAAAATATATACAAACAAAAACTTAGTTTATTTATTGCAAATAACAATATCAAGAACTACATGGTTTATGAGCCAAATGTTTGTGTTTTTGTGATACTTCTTGGTATGTTAATGTTAATCTCAGTAAATTCACAAACTTGAAACCTGACACTTTTCCATAAAACCATTTCAGCCACTCAAGTATCCAATATTTTCAATTCAACAACAAACTAACAAAAAGGGAATCGTGTTCCAGCTTAAATAAAGATGTAACCTGTTTTGTTGTCGGAACACAAAAGCCCTGATACATAGCAGAGATTTGTTTGAAAGGAAACACTGGT
Organism: Dicentrarchus labrax; assembly: GCF_905237075.1. Lineage (NCBI taxonomy): Eukaryota > Metazoa > Chordata > Actinopteri > Moronidae > Dicentrarchus > Dicentrarchus labrax. Next base: position 11,074,432 of record NW_026136717.1, on the reverse strand, counting down.
GACTGTTAAATGCCTCATGGCTTAATCCTTCCTGTTGGACGCTACAGATTCTCACCAACCTCATACCAACAGTGATTATTCATCTGTGTCACTGATTTTGAAAGCACTAAAACCTTTACTTGTTTCACTTTGCTAGATTTACATGGATAAACTCATACATCAAAAATAAATTATGTACTGAGTTTGACTAAGCAATCCTGTATCTTCATAGACATCATAATGCAATAAAAGTGCCTTTAGTCAACAGTTTATACGCTATATAAACAGTTTAATAACTTCAAATAAGGTGGAGTACTTTCTCACAGTTTCTAAAGCTTCATGAAGAGGATCTTAACCAAAATGTGAAGGATAGCAACGATAAGATGTGTTTGTGATTCAGGGCGTCATGATCAGATAAATTCCCTGAAGCCTGTGAACTTAAGGTTGCAGTTCTTAGAATCTAAAGCCCGCATTGATGTTGGGACTCCAGTTGTACAATTATACAACATCTAAACTGATAAAAGATCCCATTTATCTTGAGTTTTTGTAGATGCGAAAGGAGTAAGATCTTCAAAAAGTTCCCCAAAGATCCACAGAGTCCCCCATTTGTAAATGTTTTTGAACATGGTGCTTTGTTCACACCTGTGGTCAGCACTTTATTTTGTATTTTTCCTTTATCTGAGTTTAATCTGCATGCAGCCAGCATTTTGCAGTCTATAGTTCTGAATAGACTGCAGTGTGTATTGTTATCTGTTTCTCTGTCTCTGTACTTGACTGACTGTGGTTCCCTAGTGGCTTTGAACCATATCCAGGTGTCAGTCCGTGTAGATGCATGTTGCTATGGTTTGGTGCCAACAGTACTAAATCTGAAAGAAACAAGTCTTACTTGAAACCTTAACCTGATGTTATGCCATATAATGAAAAATGCCAGTAATGTCTGGTTAATATCAAGAAGCTTCTAAATAGTTTTTGGAGTTTTGAACACCAAGTAATGATGCATTTTTAATTGTTTTGAAGTTATATGAAGCAGTTATCAGTTTTGCCATAATTACTAACATTTATAATTACAGTGTTCATTTTCCACTGTTTCCTTCCTTTCCAACAATCAACCAATAAATGTCACTTTCTTTTGACAATTCATAAAGAAATGTAACAATAAAGAAATGTAAAGGTAACATATGTATGTTATTTACTGCCAGGAATTTCCGTAGGGGAAATAGTGAATTACTTATTTATTTTAGCTTTAAGATAGTCAAATGTAAATATGCGGATTTTCCAATTTTCCCTGTTAAATCTCTAGGAGTAAGATGTTGTAAATAAAGTGGTTGTGTGTGTGACAATGTGTAGGATAGCTTGGGTCTTTGACAATATAACAGTCCAAAAATACTAGATGAAGCAGTATTCACACATATGTACATACAATTCCCCATTTCTACTAATACTCCCTGCCAATAGCCAAGGTGTAGGGTTATTATTGCAGTTAAGATTCCGAGAAAAAACACTGAGGACATGACCTTAGTGTCCCCAAGGGTATATGAGAATGACTGCATGTACTCCTGCTTCTGCTCCTGTTTTAGTTATTGTACTTGTTTAATGCCTTGATTGATTTCTGACGTCTAGTGCAGGAGTAGAGAACAGCAGCAAGTTTTTTTGGCCACATTTGTTAAAAAATCTCACCTTGAGTTGGTCCATTGACATTAAAGTTAGAAATGAATGGGAGGACTTACTTTTCTTTTTCATTCAATGTCATACCTCCCCATAACATCATTAGAGATGTTCTGGTTTGCATTTTGCTTTTGGAAATGTTCATACACTGTACACTAAGAACACTGTACAATAACAGTTAAAAGTGTATGAGGTGAAATAAAAATAATGTTCTGGCATTTAAACATCTTTATTGTAAGTTGGCATAGTACAAATTAAATATCTTCGGACGTATGTCTCATTGAAACCTCCTGTGGCTTAATTGTTTAATTAAACAAAGAAAGTGTGACATTTGGGTGCCAGCATACATGCTGCTCTCCACCTCCATCTGACTGAATGCTTAGAAAAGCCATGAGAGGTAAAATAAATAACATGAGATAAAAATAAAGAAAGCATTGTGATCTTTCTTTTCAACCGTAACAGATTTATCACGTTTCACTGGTTTCCTTAGCCAGAAATGAACAGAGTTCATGTGAAACACGGAGTCACAGGTATGCTGGGGGAAGAGACAGAAGAGCAGGCTTGGTAGGTATTTCTAAATCTGTGTTACAAGGTTTAAAGCATACCTTGAAATGTTATACTCAGAAAATGTAGTTCACAAATGTTTAATTTTGTGTATAAAAATATTCTAATTACATAATCAGAATTTTCGGTGTTTGATGTTGGATTTAAACCAATAAAACCCATATACTGGAACAATGGTCTCAGCAAAACATGCACACAAACTCACTTCCAAATGCTTCCGCCTCTCTGACGGTTTCGTGTTCCCTCTAATCTCAGCAGCAACTCGCATCTGATCTGTTTGCAGTTACTATCAGAGACAATGTTTAACAATTTCTAAGCTGTTATTGTCTGTAACTGAAAGCCTAGAATATTTTCCCATAACACCCTGGCTGAGATGTACAGCACTGATGTCTCTGCCTGTGCTCTGCGTTCATCTGATAGCACACTCACCTCCTTCTTAACGCTTCACCTCCCCCTTTCCTTGTTTGTCCTTTTTGTTCTCAACGGTCTCCTGCACATTTAGTATAGCTATTGCAATCTGGACATGTTTAGGATGGTTTCACTGTGACCTGGTATTGCAACAGTGAAACAGTAAGCTATCATAGATCTGCGGGAAGTGCCAAGGCTTGAGTAACAACAAACATTTAGCACGTACGAATATCTTTGGAACAGTTTCAGTTTGCAAGTCTTTCTCATTAAAGCTGCTATAATCACTATTTTTATATCAACAGTGACTCAAATTGTTACTTGAAATGTCAAAGCTTTGCCTTTTCACAGAAAATGATCACCCATTTCTGCAGTTCCTTTCACATTTATAGAGCTTTTTAGTGTCTTTTAGCTTATTGTTTTGGTTTTCCAGCCCCCAATGTAACTCATTTGGTTCAGTCTCAAGGCTCTCATCAGTGCTTTCCAACTGCTGTTTTTTTACTTAAAAAAAGCTCTAATAAACACCCAATACGCAGCAGAAAAAGTTAGCAACAAGTGCATATCATAGTGAAGTATTTACTTGCTAAAGATCAAGATATTTTGCTCAGGAGTTCCAAGCAGAGTGAATATTGGTCTTACATTTATTGTGTGGTCAGAAAAACATTTCCAAATGAACTCTAATGTAAGCCTGGATCTGTTGGATCCCTAAACACATAGCTATCATTGAATTTCATCCTTGCTGCCATTTTCTAACTTTCCAAAGAGCTAACATGAGATTTGGTGTACTGAGAAGATTTTACAGCCTCCTCATCTGATCCTAAAGATGTCTGAAGACCCTTACAGCTGGAGGAAATCTTTTCAGCAAACATAAATAAACCAGAATCCTTTGCCATTAGGTTGACAACAGATCCTTTCACTCGAGACCCTGTAAACAACGCTTTGGAGGTCTGATTGTTTGCTTATTTGTAAATGAGAATGAGAAGGAGAATCACCTTTTCCTTGGGGTTTTTGTGCTCAGTCACAATCCAAATAATTGCATTTAATTTGAATTTGCTAATTTGAAGATTATACAAAACATCATAATGGAACTCATAATTAATTATGAAAAAAATATTTCTTACCTATCTATCACCTCTGACGTTTCACTCAAGCCTCAGTGTATGTAGAGTGTGTTTATTTGCAACCCTAACCCTAAGTACGAACAGAGAGTTCTTTCCCACATTATGTCTATCATTAGCACATCCATTTCCTTGTTAATGCCTGTCAAGTGTCACATTTTTATGAAAAAAACGCACACTTAGAAACCCAATTCTTCAAATCCTTCACAGAGGGCTGTGCTCATCTGCCACTAAGTTATGCATTGTTGAGCTGCGAAGCTCTCCTTGCAAGTGTATCGTTAAATAAAGAAGCGTCATTGACAGGAAACAAATAGAGAGTGTAGCCAGGCTAAGTGCAGAACAAGGAACTCTCTGGGTTCAATCTTAGCTTGTTTAGACGGTGAAGGTTGCATTCACTGGCACCTGACCAGAACCTTTCAAGGTACTAATGCTTTCTACCCACACACACACACACACACACACACACACACACACACACACACACACACACACACTCTTATTAGCACTTAAAGCACTTAAATGCACACACACACACACACACACACACACACACACACACAAATGAGCCAGTATGTAAAAGTAAACCTGCATTTCCTTATTGATGCACCGTGTTGATGCAGTTGTAATATGCATGATTAAAACAAGCACTCATGGGTGCACACACAACCCACCCACCCACACCCACGCACACATCCATACCCAGTGCTCATGAGCAAACTTGGCTGTCTCTGGCCCACCATTGTTCACTGGCACTGAAGCATTACCGGGCTAAGTGAGGGGCCCTGATGGATACCTACCAGACTCAGACCACCAATAAAGGTGTGAGTGGAGGAGAAAGAGAGTACATGGAGGAATATTGAATAGGGGAGAAGAAGATGGCAGAAGATAGCAGAATATAGAATCCAAGGAATAGGAGGCAAATCTATTGTCCCATGCATTCAAATGCACAGGTGTGTGTATGAGTGTAAAATGGTTGCTGCCCTTCTTCTGTGCATGGGCTGCAATATAATATCGCAGCTATCTTTATGGAATAGAAAAGCCCAGCTCCAGTTATTAGCTGAATTTCCATCCCTCCACATTTAAAAGGGAAGAGCAGAAAAGCATTATGATAATTCTATGTAAAGTTAGCAAAAGGAATAGCTCAATGTTTGTCCTCCAGTAACTTATCATTTTCTGCTCTATGGTCCTCAATTCAGAGCAATTCTGTAACTACTTATGAATGGCTCATTAATTATCAGATTGTCCCTGATTAATTCCTTACTAATTACCCATAATTCTGTCTACTTTTTTTGTAAATTTTTGTTAGTTTAATGTAGAGCATTATATTATATTATTAATAGGAATTATACATATGTTTTACATATAAAAAACACAATCAGTGAAGTAACTAATAGCTATCAAATGTAATGAAAAGTACAATATTTCCCTCCAAAATGTAGAATAGAGTTGCATTAGAAACACTAACACAATTAGCCATATAAGTCATGACAGAGTGACATTATTACTCTGGTGTTATCAATGATATTAAAAGACTGAATGTCAATTTAATCTTGGAGCAAAACTCTATATTTACATGTTTCAAAGTGAATTTCTACACCACAAAGCAAGCTACTTATCTGATCTCCAGAGAAAGATGTGTGAGAATGTTTCCGTAGGATGCTGGCAAAGGCGTAACTTATGCTCCAGGCGTTATAAACAGAGACACCTAGTCCGACAGCACAGCAACAGTCAACATCCCCTGGCACAAAAATAAAAACAGAGGAAACGTTCTTGAAAGCTCCACTAAAAGCAAAGTTGATGTTAAACTCCACTGAGGCCACATGCGTCACATGGAGCACAAATCAGTTTATTCTGTGTTGTTGTTTTTTCTCTCCACAAAGCTTTAATACAACAAAGTGTCAGTGGCATGAAAGTGCAGCAGAGGAGAGAGAGAGAGACTAGCATTCAGATAAAGGGAAATGATTGAATCTGTTCATTACAGCAGCAACACAACCCGACCCGATGACCATCACTGGTGGCCATCCGCCCGTCAGCAGTGAAGTGGAAGCAACTGTGTGGCACTTAAATGACAAGGGTGTGAAGTGACAGATGAGAAAGTAAACACACAAAGGTCAAGACGCTTCACATGCTGAAAGAGAGGGAAATTTGTTGTAACTTGAGTGCTCTATTTTCAGAAACAATGCCTTGACACTCAGCGTCTTGTCACGGGATTCTTCAGCTTCAGAGTTGGCAACAATAACAGGATCTGATCTTCAGCCTTTGTGCATCAGAAGACTTGCAGCTGCAGGGCAAGGATATAGCATATAGAACTGTTTTGGATTAACAATTAACAGTTTATTATCACATGAAATCTGAATACTATATGACACTATACAAGGAAGGGTTAGACGTCCAGATGCCGTGATTTACTGTCTAAAGGCTTCTGTGGGCTTCTCTTCCACTGCCCCATACCTCCTTAGCTCCCCCCCCCCATCTCTCTGACAGTGGGAGACATAATCAGGTTTTGCGAGATTTGGGAGTAGATTAGCAGCCACCTTGCTTCAGATAAGAAGCTGCACTGATAAAGCCCTGTCCTAGGAGGCACATGGCTGTGATTAAACGCCATATCTGACATGAGCAGATCTGTTAAGAACACAATTAAGACACTGTCTAGCCGTATCTACTCTAACTGCTCTTGTCCCTGCTAATCCCTTCGTTCTGTGTTGGGGGTGAGGTTGGAAAATTCTGACTAATATCAGATCATCCGTGTAAACTGGAGGTTTTCTATGAAATAGAGATAACAGAAGTATATACTAGTTGTTCTGTATATTTGATAATGATCAACAGGACACAAACCAGTTGAGAAATGACCTTATCTCAAGGTGAAACTGATCAGGTTTGAAGACACTTTAAACAAGCCAGGCCTGATAGTAATCCTATGATCCAGAGACAAACAGAAGAGGCAGTAAATGAGTAAATATAACACTGCAGCTTTTATCCATAATCCAATTTATAGAGGCTTTTCCAAAGCAGATATTTTTGTCCCATTTTCCTCCTCTGGGTAATTAGAAATAAGACTGAAACAGAACCTTTCTAAGAGCTCAGATAGTGACACAGACATTTACACATAGCTTTTCAATTCCATGCTATTTCCAGCCACCTTTCCTGCAAGAAAATGCTGCAACTGGTCCATATAAACCATGTAAGTGGTCTGTATAAAAAGCCAGGTGAGAGCAGATAAATGTGCCTGGATAAACTTGCCAGCCACACATCCAAACCTCAAATTCCACTTCACAGTGGATGAAATGATAAAGGCTGCATGTGCGTCCGCACAGCAGCACCATCACTGGCATCTATTTATGTTTTTTTTTCACATTCTTTGTTGATGGATGCATTTCAGAGCTGGAGTGAGTCTGTACCAACCCCTATCTATCAAGGCTCATAACTTGTGGAACATCTTTCCGCAAATAGCAGGCTCGCCTTCTCAAAACCTTTCTCTGCACAAGTCATTATCGGGAGGCTTTTGTTACCACAAATACCTGTGCACACACAGATTTTGTGTATTTGCACAATATATGTTTGCCTTTCGCACATGCGTGATTGTAATGGGGCAGGTGGGCAGGTATGCTGCTGATAAGATCCATCACTTAAGGAATGATGGAGCAGGCATCTGTGCGAGGAAGGGGTGTCACTCATACCTTCTGGTATCAAAAACAGTTATCCTCTTTTCTTAGCAAGTTGAAACACCTACCAGTCAGTACGTGTAAGTATTAATATTAATGACTAATAACAGCGACGTTTGCATCAAATCATTGTGTATTATGCCATAAGCAATTTTTCTGGCCTGTCCTGTTGCAAACTCTTCCTCTGAGATGCCCTTCAGGGATTCATTATCTCTGTGAAGCACCACAAGGGGGTTGAGTGCTTCCATCCACTGCCTCTTTAACCCACATCCATTATTCAGGGATAGTCTAGTGGAGGCAGAACTACTGGGAGACCAAGAGAAGCCACTAAGATGTCTCACTTTCACATCTAAAGATAATTAGGAGAAGTCTAATAATAGCTGAAGATACTATCATTATTAACATTTTAGTTACCATTTTTTCCTCATGACAAGTGCATAGACATTTGCAGTGAATAAAAAAATGTTGAGGAAGACAGTGTGCATATATACAAATGTATGACTGACATCATGTGTCACCCTTGGCGACTACCACTGTGTTTGTCACATTATGCTCAAGTTGTTCCGTGTAATAACGGTAAGGCAAGCTGCTGCCTGTAACTGGATCCTGTTTGAATGAACAGAAATGAATGAAACATGTGACAAGGTGTGATTAGTTATCCACCAATCTTGCTGGGTGTTTGTTGACAGATGGGTCTTTTGTCAAGGTAATGTGTTCAACAGAATAACCAGGTAGATAATTACCTGTTGCTTTTGTGGCTATTAAGGCCATTGTTATGTTAAAGACATCCTGATAGTGAATATTCATTGCTCAGTAGGGCAACCAAAGGGGGTCATTGTGTCTACCTGACCTGAGGCAACATGTTTTTCTTTTTTTGAAAAAAAGCTTCTTGTTTACACCAAATTCACCACCCTTTCCACCGTGGTGCATTTGAAACATAACTTTAAATCCAAATTGGAGTGGAACTTTCCCACAGATCACAATTTCTAAAAGTGTAATTAATGATGATGCAAACTCTAGTCTTGGCAGGCCTCACATTTTCTCAAACTACAGCTGCATATAGGCTCAGTTGCATCAGATTAGACCACTATTCACTCGGGATGCAAATAAACATGATATGACATGGTATTTAGAGGCTGGAGCGGAAAGGGGTGTGACTAGGGTGTTGTATTTCATGTCAAACCACCTGGAGTGGAGACACTTAAGGCGCGCTGGTCCAGGGTGCCAGCGGCAGTAGAGAGAGTGACTTAGAGAAGACCACAACACTTGAAGTACTGGACGACCTGAAAACTTTGTATTCGCATCCCCTCAGGTAATGGACAGCAGGATCAGACCGCTTGGCCTGGCCGGGCACACCGCCAACCCGCTCGGTGGCCTGCAGGTGCCCCCTTCCCTCCTGCGCCCTCCGCCTCTCTTCCTGCGGGCTTGCAACCCCGCGCTGGAGAGGGGATACCCCCGCACCCCGAAGTGCGCCAGATGCAGGAACCACGGCGTGGTCTCCGCGCTCAAAGGCCACAAGCGCTTCTGCCGCTGGAGAGACTGCGTGTGCGCAAAGTGCACCCTGATCGCGGAGAGGCAGCGGGTGATGGCCGCGCAGGTGGCGCTGAGGAGGCAGCAGGCTCAGGAGGAGAGCGAGGCCCGGGAGCTGCGGCTCTTGTACCCCGGCCCGGGGATCGGTGGGGAAACAGGGATCCCTCAGGGGTCACCCGTAGGCCCCGGGGTGCCAGCAGCTAGCAGCAGCACTCCAGCAGCTCCAAGTTTTGATGTTTTTGGAGCAGAGAACCAAAAAGATGGTACGTTAAAAATAATAATTTGGAGATTATTTCTGATTAATCTGTGTCTAAAAAGAAAGGAATTCCCTCATTAAATTGCTTATTAGTACTCATTTTTGGAATTCATAATTATATGTTAAATGTTCTTTGAGTTAGGCTTCATTCAAGTTACCGCAACATATAATAAATGATATATATATGATATGATATATGATATAAACATGTATTTATGTTTCAAGCATTTTACGCACAGAACCTGTTGATTTTAAACCACCTGTTTTTCTTCTGTCCACATTTCAGATGACAAATTGAGCAAGTACAACTTCTATAACGGATTCATGGGTCGACCCCTGTTTGCACCCCACACCGTACGGCTGCCCTCTCCAAATGACAAGAAGGATCTGTCTACAAACAAGGACAACACCGCTTCATCCACTGATGACAGCGCAAGTCCATCCCCGGTGTTCGATCACACTGAGAGTCCACCGAGGTCGCTTTCCTCCTCGGATCCGGAGTCAGGCAGCGAGTCAGAGAAACCCAAGGACTTCCCGAGCCTGGACCGGGACCCCACCGATATCATGGCCAAGATCTTCCCCCATCAGAAACGGGACACCCTGGAGTCTATGGTGAGAACGTGCAAAGGCGACATTGTCAGATCCATTGAGCTGGCGCTGAGCTCCAAAGAGAACAAAATTGATTCTGACTCTCTGTCTAATCACCCACACGCACCCAGGCCTTCTGCTGGGTTGCCTGCAGCGTTCGGTGCTCTGGGGAACAAGTCTGCTTTCTCCCCGCTTCACATGCCACCGACGGCAGCCGGGGGAGACAGTCTGTACGGGCTCAACCCTCGCCTCGGTGTCACCCCCCTGCGGCTGGCCTATTCCTCCGCAAACGGCGGCATGGCAGGTTTTATGTCTCCATACATGACATCCGGACTGATGCCAGTGTTTCCACTGCGTCCACCTTTGGACTCATATTCCTTCCCGGGCATGATCAGAGACCTGTCATACCTTCAGAGCAAGGACTCACTATGCAGCACAGGTCTCTATGCACGACTCAACAGTGAAAAATGACACTCCAAAAAAAAAGAAAAAAAAAAAAGACACATGCAAAATGTTATTATTTTGTTAAAGTTATTGTAATATGGCTTTCAGATTTGCCTTTAAATCTCCTTTCAAGTGCCTCAAACCCAGCTAAAGTGCTGGTTGATATCAATGCATTCTGACAGTTCCCTTTAACTTTGTATTTTTTATAATGTACATGTTGTAAAGATTGTTTATTATTAA